>NC_031990.1:50516030-50599111 GCF_001879085.1 Nicotiana attenuata | reverse complement strand
CCTTCTTGGTCACAGATTTGAAGGTCTTCGCCTCCACCCACTTAGTGAAATAATCAATAGCTACCAGAATGAACCTGTGCCCATTTGACGTTGCTGGCTCGATCGGCCCAATAACATCCATTCCCCAAGCAACGAACGGCCATGGTGCCGACATTATATGCAATTCAGATGGTGGAGAATGAATCAAATCTCTATGTACCTGACATTGATGACACTTGCGCACGAAACTGATGCAATCCTGTTCCATAGTAACCCACTTCATCTAATATTAAAATCTTCAAGTTGAAAAACATATATTTGGAATTTTGGAAGAAGACTTTAAGAAAATCTGTAAAATTTTAATTTCAGCAAAAACTACGAAGTGCAAAATCCGAGCAAGCATGAGATTTTGACAAAAAAGTGATGAGAGTACATGAAAAAAAGGGGTCAACTAGATTTCATAGTTTATTTAAAGAGAAAGCTCTAGGATTTTGCACTTCAAAGGGTAAAGGGAATGTTTTCCACTAGATTAAGCTAGCACTGAGAAAACAAATCAAAAGGCAAAAAGGAATGGGTAGGTGGTAAAATGTTTCGGCCGAATAGGTAGGTTTTGTAAAAAGCTTTCATATGGGTAATTACGGGTAATTATTTTGGATTGTGTGGGCATTTAGTATAGATTTCTCGCATAAAATGGGGACAAAAATTTAAGATCATCTATTTTAAGGGCTATTTGTGTACTTCATCCATTAATGGGTGACACTCAAAGACTTGTTACTTTTTGAGCCAAGTTAGGTATCTTGACCCAGTTTTGCTCATCCCAACACCCGTACAATCAGAACCAGGTAGCCTCTATATGGCAAACTTCAACGGGGGAAGTGCACAAATAGTCATTTTTATGATTGATATAATTTTAGCCAATACTTATTTTGTCCTGTAATTTTTAACTAAAAATCGTAACGTCGGGACAATTTAGGACATTTTTGTCCTGAACATTAAACTGAAAACTGAAATTCGCGCACTGGTTAATTCCTAAATAGCAGCTAAAGCCGTCAAAATGGGCTTGGCCCGTGAGACCAGCCCAACTCAGCCTGCTACTTGGTAGGGTTGGGCTAGAATTTTTTGAGCTCATTTAAAACTCAGGCTTATAAGCCCATCCCAAGTCAGTCCGCTGGCCCTTGAAGCTTGACTGAGGCTGGACCTATGCCGGTCCATGAGCCAAAAATTAATTAAATTCAAATTAATTAACTATTAAACATTTAATATTTTAAAAAAGTAAAAATTATTAACTATAATCCCAATTCCCCAACCCTAGATTGCTCATTTACCCTTCCATATCAACTAGAATATAGATTTTTGACATGCATGTAATATGACAAAATTAGTTTTTTCTTTTGCTTAATTAATAACGAACTCGTAAAGTTTTAGGTGGCCAATAATAATCTTTTTTCAAAAGAAAATATTACTTTAAGTGGTCAATGATCTGTTTGGATTACTTTAATATATTATTAATATTTAAACTGCTCTTCAGTATAGAAAAAGATCAATTTTAAATACACAACAAAAAAATTGACCACTAGCAAATTTCAGGAATTTCAAAAACTTTATGGACTATGATGATGAAATCAACAAATAATATTAATCCTAAATTAAAAAACATCATCATATTAACTTATTGAAGCAATCTCTCAGTCTATGAAAAATTAAAGAAAAGCATTAAGAAAATATTCATGTAACTTAAAAAAAAAAAAGATAGAGATATAGAGAATTTGCATTTCAATTACGAGATTCCTCGTCAAATATCAAACTTTTTGTACTTTCTAAGCAAACAGATGTTGTTTACATGATTAATCGACTATGTCACGAAAAAATATTTAAGAATTTAAAGAAATTATTTTTTCTTAAAAAAATTGAAAGACCGACGCGCCCTAGCCCGTGGCCCTCTTAAGGCTGGCTTGGGTTGCCCATCTTAAGGAGAGAAATTCAAAAATAGCCAGATTTACCACTGGTCGTTGAAAAATAGCCAAGTTTTAAAAGTCATCGAAATTTAGCCACTTTAAATCTGAGCGAAAACACTGTTCAAAATCCGAAAAAATACGCCCGCAAATTTTACGGGAGTTCCAGCATAAGTATGCTTGAACTCCCGTAAATTTTACGGGAGTTCCAGGATAACTATGCTGGAACTCCCGCAAATTTTACGGGAGTTCAAGCATAATTAGCTGGAACTCCCGCAAATTTTACGGGAGTTCCAACAAGTATAATTGTCCAGTATAATATACTGGAGTTTGGAGCACTGGTGCTCCAGTCTCCCGCAAATTTTACAGGAGTTAGCAAAGTATACCGGTCCAGCATAATATGCTGGAGTTCGTACACAAATGTACCAGAACTCCCGTATATTATACTGGACCGGTCCCTGTTGCAGCAAAATAATGGCTATTTTTCATTGACTTGATAAACGCTGACTATTTTTCATTGACCAGTGTGAAAACTGGCTATACCATGATATTTTAACCATTTTAAGGCTCATTCATGTGGCGGGCCAGCCCGTTCTAGCCCACCAAATTTAAAAGCCCACGAGACTTGAGTCTGGGCTGACCCATTTTAATAGCTCTAATAGCAGCTCTTTAAAGTGGATACTGGTGTCATTTCTACAACTTCAGACCCTCCTCCTTTTTCTGCAAACCTTCGGGTCTGAAACTTTAAGCTGCGAGAAATTCAAATATTTGTGTCGGAAGTTAGGCTCGAACTAAGCTCTAGTAGTTCAAATTTCAGACACGTGTTTATTTGATTTTGAGGTGGATAAACTTGAATTTTTTTGTAAACTTTGGTTTTTAAATAGTTGGTCGTAACAATGGCTATTTTTAGATAGGGGTCGCCCATGACTCCTGTGATATAATTTTATGCAATTCTACTCTCTTGATATAAATTTTTTTAAGTTGTTTAATAATAGGTTTTTGTTATAAATAGAATTGTATTTAAGGTGAATGTATATTCTAGAGAGATTCTAGGGTTTGTTACTTGGTGACTAAGTCACTTTTTTTCCTATAAATAGAGGGGTTCTATTCTTTTGTATTTGACTCCAAAATCAATAAGAAATCTCCCTCCCTACTTTTCTTTGCAATACTCTTCTTCTTTTATTGTTTTATAACACGTTATCAGCACGAGACTCTAACCAATTGAGTAGAAGTTTTGGGATTGAGCATAATTATTGTCAATTTTCCATGAACTTTATTCATGATTAAATTCTGGATTTAAGGTAAGTATTTATTTTATATATTCTTCTCTTTTAAATTCTTGACATTCTATAATTTGATTTTAAATACAAGCAAAGACAATAAATTTTGATTGTAACTCTAATAGAGTTAGTAAGAAATTATAACCACTCGAAGTGGTAAAATTTCTATGTCTTGCCATGATCAAATTCATGTATGATTGTGAGCACAAGAAGTGGAAACCCGTCCCGTTGAATTTGCTTCATTCTCATTCCCTTAAGAGAATGTGACAGCAATATGTAATATGTCTGAAAGAAGACAAAATTATTACCATGAATGTATCAATGGATGTGGACGTTGCAATAAATGAAATTATAATCGTCATCATTGTGGTAATGAGAACAATAAGTATTCTCAAAATAATCATTCACTATGTGAAAGTAATATTTGTCATCGATTTGACATGAGATTTTGTAAAGCACATACAGATGATTATGGTCCATTCATGACGTGAATGTGATAACATGTGATTTCTGAATACATATTCATTCTTGGAAGAATATGAACGTGCTAGTGGTAGTGAATATACCACACTCACCTCTAGAATGAGGTTTGAGGAGAAATAAGAAAATAATGTCATTATTATGTCATGAATGGTCATTAGCCACATACCTATTGTACACCAAAATATTATGGTGATGTGATTATTAAAAGGGAAACAATAATGCAAGGAACAGATCTAGTATAGAGTTCTGACCATGACTTTCATAATGGTATAACTTTCTCTTTAAAAGAGAGATTCACCATATGGGTGTTGATGAATATGTGGTACTACAAAATTAATTGAGAACTCTGCAAGAGCCAATTATACTATTTTGGAGAAACACAATTGATTACCAATAAGGTATTATGTTGTAGTAAGTCTCGAAGAAACTTATTCAGTTTCCAAAGTATACGCGAAAGCGGTTGATTATATTGAGACTATAAATAAAGGAAAGATTTAATATCTTATATTACTACAACTTGTAGCGGGGTGACATGCATGTGAAAAGCTACCCGCTTTATTTTTCAGTTTGTACTACACAAATAAAGAATATTACAATAAAGTGGATGTTTATTGATATAAAAACCCATATCATAATAAACTTGGAGTTTATTGATAATTGCACACGTCATGGTGTAAACCTGAACTTTATGAATATTGATAATTTATCCAGTTTGGCATAATTGATTTAGCCATATTAATTTAAGTATGATGTGCAAAAATAAAAGAGAATCTACATGGGTAAATATTAAAGAACTAAAAAATTCTTTACAAATTCTCTTATATTGTTTGTTTTCATTAATTAATAGACCAACTAAAATTGGGATTGATAATGCTAGAAATATCAAAGGTGAATCTGGACCACTCACCTGCCATGTATACCACATAAAATGCATTTATGAGATGGTTACATGTGCGATTATTATTAACCTGCAACCTGGTGTTTGCGAGGTAACTGTTAAATAATTTAATTTAGAGCATAATTTCCAGATTTTCTATTCAAGAAAGTTTATCTTGATAAGTTGGTTTACATCACAACTGTAGCAAGATGATTTATTGAGTGCCTCCACTTAATAGGTAAACTATTGCTTATGAGAACAAAGTTATCTATATCAGTTTGATATACATTATATACGAAAGTATACTACATTTTCCCCTCATAAGTGCTTCGGGGTCAAGAACCAAATAATTCCATCTTATTATTAGTGATGGACGGTGTATATTTTGATTAACACCATAACACACAAAGATGGATTTCCAAAATTGAGGAAGCAAGTTAGTTTTTCTAACATGAGGTGGAGATAAGATAAATAATTGAGAAAAAGTTATATGGAATGAATTATTATTTATACATCTAGATCCTCGAATAAGATAATATGAACTTGAAGTTCATAAAAACAGAATTTATCTGCAATATATTGCAAAGCATGCCAGACGCATTTGCTGACCCAAAGAAAGTAACTATATTCTCATTGTAAATGCTCCTATTAAGTCCTAGAAGGACAAAGTCTATGGTACGCTTAAAGCATATAGACAAATCGATTTCAAATAAACTTCTTGATAAAGAAGACGAGCAAATGATCAAAATCATCATAATAAGGAGGCAAGTGATCTAGAAGATCACATGACATAATACTCCATAAAATCTCAAGAGATATTCAGGTACCTGAAAATATGAATGAAGAGATCTCTATGTTATGTATATATGAAAAAAGGAGGTTGAAACTGATATAAAATGTTCGTCGACGACATCTATGACATCGCTAAATATATATGAGGATCTTAAGTCTGGAGAAACAATTTCGAATAGAATTGGTTTCATATGAAAGACATGTAGTTTTGAACATGTAGTTCAAATACCTTAAGTATAAAGTCAATGATATGTGCAATCAGTTTTCGATATCTTATTTGTCTAGCATGATATGAAAACTTGATATGCATCTAATTAAAGTCTATTATATGACTTATATGAAAATCCTTGAAGGATTTAAATTGCTTAAACCATATATAATTCTTGGTCCTGAATTATCATATCCTAAGTGATATTTGCGCACAAATGTATCTTGCTATAACTATAAGTATGATAATATGATAGCAAGAGTTTTCACCCTCATGTGAAGATATTGAAATGATGATTCCAACAAGATCATGTGAAGACAATACATCTATCATGGATGATGATTTCAAGGTGAAACAAATTCGTTGAAGTTAATATGGCTTATTTGTTTATCAAATCTCTACCAACGATCTTTTAAAGATGGTGCACAAGATTGGAATGCGAAGGCTCAAGGATGTGAATTGATGCTCTCATCAGGGGGAGTTAATACGCGTTGTACTCTTTTTTCCTTACAAGGTTTTGTCCCACTGGGTTTTCCTTGCAAGGTTTTTTGACGAGGCAACCAAAAGGTGTATTGTTAGATATGTGTACTCTTTTTCCTTTATTAGAATTTTTTTCCATTGGGTTTTATTTTAGTTAATGTTTTAACGAGGCACATTATTTGTTGAATAGACATTCAAGGGGGAGTGTTATAAATAGAATTATATTTAAGGTGAATGTCTATATTCTAGAGAGATTCTAGGGTTTGTTACTTTTTCCATATATGAAAAAAGTGGCTAAGTCACTTTTTCCATATAAATAGAGGGGTTCTATTATATTGTAATTGACTCCAAAATCAATAAGAATTCTCCCTCCCTACTTTTCTTTGCCATACTTTTCTTCTTATTTTATTTTTTTATAACAATTTTAAAAGTATAAGTTATTTAATATAATAGGCTATTCTCGTAGATGGGTCCAACTCTACTAAGCATAAGCAAGGGGCAAGTGCATTTACAACCATTCCCAGGCTCTGTTTTAAAAAGCAGAATTGGGACTCGTCCGGGGCTCGCTCCAGGGTGGAGCACTCGTAAAACGCCCCTGGGCTTATGTGTGGGGCTTAGTTCCGTGAGACGTACGCCTCGGCCATTGGGGCTTACGTCTCGGACACGCCCAACGCCTAGCGTACTTGGCTCGCCTAATAGAACTTTATGCAATTGTATGTAACTAACCTTGTAAATCCTCAAATTTTCTTAATAAATCGTTGACTATTCAAAGTGACTTTTTTCCTACTTATAAATCATTAAGTTTAGAGTATTTTATGTCATAATTAAAGTAAAAATTATTGCACGTTATCCACTAAGACTGATATGATAGTTAATTTTAATAAAATCTTTCATTTAAAAAGTATTTATTTATTAATTTTTGTATGTCTTTACTATATAATAGTCCATAATTTTTTATAATTATTTTTCTAAATATTTTTTTTTCATGTTTATGAGATACAATACTTATTAATTTAATAGCTAAGTATTAGTAACTATTTACAAATAATTAGTTATCGTGGTATTGTATGGTGAATTATGTGTCACTTTATGAACTTGTTGAAACTTAAAAATGAACGATGCTTGAGAATGACATTTAAATTGTGAATTATGTTTTTATATAAATTCTCTTTCAAATACAAAGCATATTAAATAGAAGGGGTATTTTAAGAAAAATATCAATTTATAATATCAAAATTCTTTCAAGATTCATTACTCCTTAAGAGATACATATATGATTTCGTATCGAATACATTACTTTTGATGTTTGAGCTGTAACGACGTTGCAGCTAATTTGCATATTATGATATATGTCATACTTTTCGTATTATTCATAGTTGAATTATAATTTATAAATATTTTAAATAGATTATTTGTTATTATTTTGTGATTTTAATGTAATTTTTATAATTATTTTTTATTTTGTACTATCTTAAAATTCTTGAAATTAGTAATATTTAAAGATCCGTGGGACTTACGCCCCATGTCTCAAGGCTTACGCCTCGCTTCGTCAGAGGGTAAAACACCTCGTCTCACGCCCCCGTTTTTTAAAACATTGTTCTCGGGTATGTTATTTAGAGATTACTCAATACTTATTTTGTTCTGAAATTTTAAACTGAAAATCTTAATTTCAGAATGATTCAAGACACTTTTATCTTGAAAAATTGAAACTCACGAATTACCAGCTAATTTCTAAATAGTAGCCCTTTAAAATGGCTACCCAGTGTTATTTCAGGTTTAAGCAAAAGTCACAAACTGATTAGTACAGGTTTCGTACCTCTTTCTTTAATTTTTTGCTTTAAGGTGAGATAAAAGACTAGGCTTGGTGAGATAGGAGTACTGAACTGCATCGGCCATTAATTCATCTTATATATAGTACTGTAGTACTGTACAGGGGTGGCAAAATGATTAAAAAAAAATAGTTAAACATCCATATTATCCACTATGTATAACCTATGGGTCTAACTTTCAAATTGCGTTTTCTCAAGTTAGGGAGATTAGGAGTTCCGACCCGACCCGCCTGTTTGACGCTCTTCCTACTATTATGTATTCTTTAGGGTGGCGTTGGGTAAAGCCCTCCCTCCCGGGGGGAGGGGATATAAGATGATGGTTGGCCATTGTGTGTTTGTCTGCATGCGTAGCAGATATTTTAGGAGGTACCCAATTATCTTCTGGTATACCAAAAACAGAACAGAGTGCGTATAACATGTTGGTTTTACAGAAGTGAAGGACACAAAGTTGAAGTCCTGGCTTTATCTTCATATGCATTCATGTAACCCTCTAATAACTTCTCGTCTTCCTGCAATTTTCTCATGTTTCTGCATTTGGTCTATACTTATGAACCTCAAATTATCTTTTCTTGAATTATGAATTGTACTTTATCTTTCATTCATTCATTCATAGTTTCTTGAGCTCTATGGCAGAAAAATGTTAGATACTCGGGAACTGTGCATGTGTTTTTTCTTTTAAGAAACTGCAAAATTTATACATTTGCTAATAATATCATGATTTTTGTAAAATGTGAATTCAACAAGAAAATCCAACATAAATAAAAAAGATAAGGTAACATAGATTGGGATTACATCTTAAGTGTTTCAGCTCTCTTATCTTGCTTAAGATAAATAAATTTACATTTGAAAAAAAAAAAATTAGCTTGAGTAGTCAAGTTGGAGAAATAATGGTTGTAATCGTTTGCCTGTTCTATTTTTACTTCATGTGCTATATGTGTTTGTGAAATGAACTCTTAGGGGTTCTTAGGATAAAAATATAGTACCTCCTTATCCTTTGTTTGGTTATTAATCTTGGGATAAGTTATCCCAGGATTAAAATAGAACCGGGATAACTTATACCTACCAGAAGGTGGAATAGTAATCCTAAGATAAGTTATCCCAGGATGAAGCAGTAAAATTGACAATCCCAGGATTAATACAACATACCAAACAATCAATAAGAAATAATATCAATATAACTAATCCTAGCATAACTAATCGCAGCATAACTAATCCCAGCATAACTTGTCTTCAAACCAAACGACCGCAATTTTAGTATTGAAAAAGGCAGAAACTCTTCTCTGTCGCTCTGCCCGACTACAAGAATATCCATCTTGCAGCAATTTTATTTTTATTTATTGTGACGGTGGAGTCCAGGCTAGCTTACCCGTACCTCGATTATTCATCCAGGTATTTGCTACTTCCATCAGTACGGGTACTTGCTGCTATTTTTGTTCCTTCTTCATCTTCAGTAAGACCTCCTAATGACCAATTTGACCGGATTAATCGTTCATGCCTATTCTGTTAGCATTCTTTTTTGCATGTGAAACAAATACCTGAAAAAATGTATGATTAGTTTTGCTTCAAGTTTCTGACTGCATGTTTTAGCAAATGTTAATTGGATTGTGTGTTCATAGTGATGCATCAGGAGCATAGGACTACTAAGTAATTTTTCGTCTTCTGAGATACTGTAGGTTGGTCTCCAGATGTCCATTAAATCATATCCTTTTTGAACCAAGAATCAGTAAAGGTGGATTCAGATGGAAAGCAAAGGACTCCAATAATGTTCCCATTGAGAAGTGGAAGCAAGATAGCATTTTCATTGATAGACGCGGCAGATTTAGACACTTTGATCACAAAAAAGTTTCAAGGAAAAGATGTAGGTTGATGTATAATGGCATTTAGTTTCATATATGTGTTTCTCCATCCTGATGCCAAATTCATGACTATTGTGCAGGTGGTTCTTTAAGGGGTAGAGGATGGAAATATGGATCTGGTTTTGTTGATGGTATATTCCCAGTTCTAAGCCCAATTGCTCAGCAAATTCTGACTTTTGTAAAGAAGGAAAGAGATCCAGAGAGGATTTGGTCTTCCTTGGATACTCTACGTCCAACCAATGACACTTGGGATGATATAATTAATGTAGCAGTTCAACTTCGAATCAACAAACAATGGGATCTGATCATACTGGTAAAGATCATCTTTGTTTGTTGCTCCATTTATTCATATTCTGGCTTCGTTCAATTGTCCGTGTGTCCATGTATCTTCTCAAGAAGGGGTGTTTGGATTCTGAGCAAAGCTGTTGATATGTGATGTGTCTGATAGTTCTTTTTATGAACAACTCCAAGTTTCACTTGAGAGCCAAAATATTTTAATTAATTTTCCATGAAGTGAATTATTTCGACATATGCTGACTATTTAAAGAGTAATGGAATCATTAGCAACATTTCTCATCCTTGGCATTTTTTCTGTTCCTTTGATTTTCCATTACACTTTAGGCGTAACTCCCCTACTAAAATGTGCAAGGCAATCCAACACTGAAAGACAATAGAATCACATTGTTTATAATTCCTTTTCAAGCTGATGCTGAAAGACAGTAGAATCACATATTCACATTGTCTATAATCCTTTTTTCTATTATGTATCTTGTATAAATATCTTCCATAGAATATCGATACAGCTCTTGTTTGAACAATTAAGCGGAAAAGCATGTATATCTGTAGGCAGGTCATTCTTTTCTAGGAAGTTACTTCAGACTTTTCAAGATACAATATAATCTAAGTCTAACCTGGTTCTAAATTGCTTCCCCATTTCTATTCCAGCCTACAAGATGGAGCCGCATTTAAATGACTAAAAATTTACTAACACCATAAATAACTTTGCAGGTGTGTGAGTGGATACTGTGTAGGAGTTCCTTTCAGGCTGATGTGATTTGCTATAATTTGCTTATAGAAGCTTATGGGCAAAGTTCACTTGTTAAGAAGGCAGAATCTACTTATCTGGCACTTCTTGAAGCTCGATGTGTCCCGACTGAAGATACTTATGCACTTCTTCTGAAATCTTATTCCAAATGTGGGATGCTAGAGAAGGCTGAAGCTGTCTTCAACGAGATGCGGAAGAATGGGCTACCTCCAAGTATGTTTTCTTGTTTTTCTATTTGCTGTTGTACATACTATATCAAATGGAATCGTAATCCTATTACCATGCTAGTGGAAACTTATAACTATTTCCTCTTTTGTTAAATTGACACCTCATCCTCCTTTTTCAGATGATTTTATAAGCTCAAAATCAGCATCGGTTGGGTCTAAAACTGTGTAAAACAACAAGCCTATTGCTCCCGAAGAAAATCAGTTAACACGTGTAAACTAGATACATCTTAAGAATTGCACCAAAAAACTAAACTAAACAAACATTTATACTCCCAATCAGTTGTTGGTGACTGTAGGTATTCTTTTTGCTAGACTTGTGAGCTGCTTTTGCAATTTTGGTAGGTGAGTGAAGAAAGCTTCACGATTTGCCCTCTTAAAGGGAAACAGATTACTAAAAAAAAGTTATTTTGATCAGCCTTATATGCTGTCCAAGTAATTTTAAGACAGCATATTATGATCTTTCAGCCATCTGCAGGTGCTCTTGTATATAATGCTTATATTGATGGGTTAATGAAGGGACGGAATTCACAAAAAGCATTGGCAATCTTCGATAGGATGAAGCGAGAAAGCTGCCAACCATCTACAGATACTTATACAATGCTGATCAACTTGTATGGAAAGGTAAAACTGTACAACTTGTACATCTGGCCCTTTTTCTGACTCTTTTTTGGTCTGGTACTTAAAACAAATTCCTGGTGGAATTCAAGCTGAAAATTTTGTTGATGTAGCTCTATTTTGCTGTCCTTGTGTCTCAATTGACTGAATGACTTCTTCATACTATGCAGGAGAATAAATCCTACATGGCTCTAAAGGTGTTCAATGAGATGAAAACTCAGAAATGTAAGCCTAACATCTGCACCTACACAGCTCTTGTCAATGCATTTGCAAGGGGTGGTCTATGTGAAAAAGCAGAAGAGGTCTTCGAAGAGCTACAAGAAGCTGGGTTTGAGCCTGATGTTTACACCTATAATGCCTTGATGGAAGCTTACAGGTGAACTCAACCAACTTTTCACTATTGGACTCCTTTTTTACTGCAATAATGTTAAGAGAATCACTTCAAGCACATTTCTTCCTTTCCAATATAAGCGTTAGACCTTAATAGAATAGCTGGGTTATTTTGCAAGGGCCTACTCAATAGGACACAGTCATGACTCCCTTCGCTGTGCTGGGTCTTAGTGTTGATTATTTGAAACATCAACAGGTAAAAAAAAAGTCCTGTTAGGATTTGCAAATTTCTGGTAAGGGATTAGGGACTCCATTTAGCTGAATATAAACATGAAAACTTAACTATTTTCTGCAGAAGCATGCCTTAGGCATATGTAGAATTGTCATTCTTCAATCTATAGCTCATCATAAACATTACTAATGGAAGAAATTGTAGATCAATAAATGTACACTGCCTTCTTTCAAGCATGTACATTCTTCTGTAGGTATGTTCGGAGTTATGCTTTCCCTCCCACTAATTCTTCTCTTAAAAATTTACATAGCCAACGATTGATGTTTTCGTCTAACAGTCGTGCAGGCTATCCTCAAGGTGCTGCAGAGATATTTTCTCTCATGCAACATATGGGCTGTGAACCAGACAGAGCTTCATATAATATTATGGTGGATGCCTATGGAAGAGCTGGTCTTCATGAAGGTACCTTTTCTATATGTTGAAGAGGTGCTTCTCTCGCATTTAGTCTAAGTTCTTCTGCAGAGTGTAATAATTGCAATGTTAAACGCATATTCATATAACATCCTGGAATGTGAGGTAAAATAAGAAGGTAGAAAAGAAAAAGAGAAGTTTTCTATATGAAATTGATGCCAAGTGAAAATGAAAAGTTCAAGAAACAAAGTGCTGTTCACGGTCTTGAGATATCTGTGTAGATAACAAGTTTAGTGGCCATAGTCTTGTTGGATCTATATGCATCTTATGAAAGTTGCCTTTGTTTCTGACTGACGCTGTCTTTTCATTCTTCTGAAAAATGTATACTATTAGATGCACAAACCGTATTTGATGAGATGAAGCGGCTGGGAATAGCTCCTACAATGAAATCATACATGTTACTCATATCAGCCTATTCAAGAAACAGTAACGTGTCAAAATGTGAAGAAATTGTAAAGCAGATGCAGAAAGAAGGGGTGAAACTAGATACTTTTCTTCTTAACAACATGCTTAACTTGTATGGTCGTCTTGGCCAGTTTTCAAAAATGGAAGAACTCTTGACTGTCATCGAAGCTGGACCTTATGTAGCCGATATCAGCACCTACAATATCCTGATCAATGCATATGGACGATCAGGATTTATAGAAAAAATGGAAGAGATTTTCCAATCACTTCCTGGTAAGAACTTGAAGCCAGATGTGGTTACTTGGACTTCCAGACTTGGAGCATACTCTAAAAAGAAACAGTACCAAAGATGCTTAGAAATATTCGAGGAAATGATCGATGAAGGTTGCTATCCAGATGGTGGAACAGCAAAAGTGCTCCTTTCGTCTTGTTCGAGTGAAGATCAGATTGAACAAGTTACAACTGTAATTAGATCAATGCACAAGAATGTGAAGACAGTACAGTTGGTTTGAAATGGCTTATAAGTTTCCATCAATATGTCTTCTACAAGAGGATGCTTGTGATTTTGTCAAAATAAGATGTAAATAGTGTTATCCAGATGTTTAGTTGCTAACTAGTGCTTAAGTACCCTATTAGTGCTAATTCTTCTTACGGTTGTACTTAAATTCTTGGATTCACCTCTAGCCAAAACATGACAAACTGAGGCGAATTCAAGATTTAAAAATCACAAAATATCAGTTTTGTTTACTCGAAAAATGGTACAGTTGAATTTGTAACGTGGTTTATAGACAAGCGAATGATCCCAAAATGATAAATAAATTAAATATAATGCAAGACTTAGCGTTGAAATCTAAATAGGACAACAAATACCTGGTTCTGGGAGCAGAGCTTCCGAAGGCAACAGTATGAATATCAATAAGTAAGTATAGCATAAGTTTGTCAGAAAATCCGTGTCCTCACAATGGCGGTTGAAATCACTATTTATAGTTGCACCTAGGGAACAAGGTTATAGGATCAAACCCCTCTTAAATGATAATTATGGGGGCCATTGAAGAATGTGTAACGGCAGGCTATGAATGCCAAAATTCTCTATAACGGACTGTGTATTTAATACTGCAGAATATTCTTCATTGAATGTTATCGGGTGGCAGGCATTCGTTAGCAATATTCCCTTCGGGGACTTCCCGGTACCAACCAAAGCCGCTGCCCCCGGTCTTCACCTGTTTCGCATTTCGTCTGTCTCCAGTTCCACGTGTCACTCTATCATAAGAGTATTTAATATGAACCGATTTCACCCTATTATGATAGTCCCCCTGCTTTCTGGTGGCACATCTTTGTGTCATCGGGAAGTTGGTGAAGATACCTTTCTTGGCGGGAAATTTTCTGATCTCCTCCGAAAAGTTTCTGACGCTTGATTAAACGCATGTCTCTCTGCATTTAATATCCTGAACATGGGTCACTCCACGATTTAGAAATACTTTCGCCGGTTCTCGAGATAATCATGGCCACAATTTTAGCCGACTATTCCTTTTATTTATACGCCTCATTTTTCTTCCTTTACACTTCATAATTTTTCGAACTCTCTCAACTTCTCTTACTCAACTCTTTCTTGCTTTCACTCTTCCTTAACTTTCTTCTTCGAAGAATTCTTACTTCCTTCTGCTAACTATGGCCTCCTCCTCCAAGAACTCAGGCTCTTCAAAAAACAAAGAAAGCATCAATGATGCTGCTCCTCATACGGTGAGCACCATTATTTCCAGAAGGCTCAATACAACCAAGGACTTTGAAGAGAAGTTTCCTTCTGCCAACTCTCATACATAGGCTGTTGGTGTGTACCCTTCTTCCACCCATCCTTTTAGCATTCCTGTTGTGAAGGAAGATTGTGGTTTCCATGACCTAGAGATCATCCCCCCCGACCTGGCGGAGCGAGTAACCTTCCCTAAGAAGGGTTTTACATACGTTTATACGTATCCCTTCACTTTGCACCCATTCTCATTGAGCGGAGGACTTGACCCCGTAATCTTGGAGTTCTACTTCCGGTATCAAGTCTGCTGGCATAGGTGAGCCCTTCTGTGTGGCTGGGGGTAGCCTGTCTTTGACGGCTATGCCAGGAGACTGGGGAAGAGCTCTACTTGGCTCGAATGATGAACCTTTGCTCTCCCAAGATTTTCCGTGGGGGGAGTAATAAACTTTAGCAAACATTATCACCATGCCTTGCTCACCAGCATGGATGATGATAACGACCGTGGATGGATGGAGCGGTTCATTGTATTTGCCACCAGGGACATCATCCTGACCACACCATCTTTCCCCGAGTCATGGACTCGTACACGTAAGTTCAACATCTGTCTTTTCCCTGATTAAAGGTTGTTTCAAGCTGTTACTAATCCTTCTCTTTTCACTATTTCAGAAACTCGGTGGACACCACCGAGGGTTGAAGGCTTGGACCAGTGGGTACTAAATATTTTGGATATTACCACGCCCGAGACCCGCCAGTGGAAAGAACTAGCCCTCATATACAGGTGGAAGGCCAAAAATCATGGTAAGTTGATTCTCGAACTAATCTTGTTTTTACCTCATGTATTTGGCTAACTTCTCTTTCCCTTGAATTCAGGTCTTCCGCAGGGCTCTGTTACTGTCCCCGAGGAGGAAGTTTTGGCTTATCCCACAGGTGCAACGAGGTTGCTGCAGGAGGCTTTCACTCGAACGGGCGCCATTGGACCTGCTTCCGGTGCAAGTGCTTCCTCTCGGAGTCCCCGACCGGATAAGCAACAAAAAAGGCGACGTTCCTCCACGATCGAGGGAAAAAATAAAAAGGGTGAAGAACGTCGCGCCCGAGCTAGCCACAACTACTATGGTGATTGATGGTGATGGGGAAGGCAGTGATGAAGGGGCTTCCCTACAGAGGAGACGACGACCTTCATCAGTTCAAGAAAATGCTCAATCTGAAGAGCTAAAATCACCAACCGAGGACGACGTCCAAGCGCTCTTGAGAGAGTGTGATGTAGTGGAAGATGCCAATTCTTGGTTCCGAACCCCAATAGTTGCTCCCGGTACTTTGAGGCTGGGTACCGGGCCTCTTCCGTCTTCGGTTGATGAGAAACCAACAACTAGCACTGCTTTCGCCGCAGCTGCTTCTCAACCAACAACGCCATCAGCTTCATCTCCTTCTTCGCCCAGTTGTACCTTCACCACCAGCAACTGCTACATCATCCCCACCGGCCATAGACACCTGAGAGGAGGATGCCCCCCACAGTACCAGGCTATGGGAATTTGGGGCGTAACTATTCTCCCCCCTCCGCAGATCCTCATAGAAGGAGGAGCGTCTCCTTCTCGGTCTCTACCGAGTGCCATCTGTTATCCCGGCCGGTGGAACTTGCCAATTACCTGAAGCCTCTGGCTTCAGATAAAGATAAGAATAAAATACTCTCTCTCTCTCGGATGAATCACTTGATAGTTCTTATTTCTATTTTCCGACTCTCATCTTGTTACTTAACCGCAATACTTATCAAAAGACAGGACAAGTTGAAAGAGCTTCGGTAGTTACACTTTCTGTCTCGCGTAAGAATCCCTGAAGATCTTTCCTCTCCACTTACTTGTAACAGGCTTTTCTTCTGTAGAAGACTAGTGTATGATAAACAATGCCATGTACAGCGCGGCAACGGTAAGATATTTGTTCCTTTTACTATTTCTTCTAGTTTCGCTATGACAAGATTTTTTATTTGAATTTTTGCTTTGCAGGCTAACTTCCTTGCTTCCGAGGTCCTTCAGAAGTTGATCCTCGATAAAATAAAAACTCACATCCGAGCGGGATCAACCATTGGTTGAGCGGGAGAAAATTGCTGCTCGCCTCCCGGAACTGGAAGCACAAGTTGCCGAAGCCGTTGAGTTGGAGGCTCAGTTGTAGCAGAGTGAGAAAAGGTTGATGACCCTCAGCCAGGAGGCCGCCCTGTTAAAGGTACAATTTCAAGAGGCCAAGGCAAAATGGTCTGAGGTCTAAAATGTTGTTCTTGCTGCTGCTGAGCGCGAGGCTGCCTCTACCGAAACACTAAATAATTTGGAGGCAGCCTTGAACTCCAAAATTGAAGAGGTTGTTGTTGTTGAGGAGAAGCGTGCCTAGATGGAAGATAAGTATAGGAGGGTCATGGATCACAATAAAGTTTATAACTCTACTATCCGTGACCTTGATGTCAGCCTTCAGGCCGCAAGATCCGAGCAGAACAGCCTTTGACCGAGGTTGTTCTAAGTTAGAGCTTCAGCGCCGAACTGATTACCTCATTGTTGAAAAAACATATTCGATGTATAGCTTGAGGAGAAAAACCTTGGAAGAGGCCAAAACGGGTGTCATTGATGTTGATGCTGAGATTGCCAAGGCCCGGAGCTGGAGTCAACTGCTCGAAGGGGCTTCCCGATTTAACCTGACGCAACTGGCTCTTCTGGTTCCGGTTCCGCATTCTCGTGAAGTGAGGAGGAACTTGAAAGGGATGATGATGAAGGCCAAGGTCCCGAGCCGGTGGCAGATCCGCCTACTTCTCCTGGGGTGCAGACGCTTTTCTTCCCCCAAGTTCTGGGGACGCAGTAGTTTAGTTTTTTGCTTTCTTTTTCCTTTGTTTTTCTTTTTCATACATTTGTACTTGTGCTGCTTGGCACGTTTGTTATATAAAAGTGCTTTTTCATTTAATCATTGCGTAAATTTTACTTTTTTGTGCTGAGTTATGCAAGGCTTCGGGTGTATTTTTTTCCCGATGGCATTTGGATTCTGGACATAAATTCTTCTGGAGCCAACCCTTTACTGTGAGGGTTTCATAAGAGAGGGCCTCTTATGTGTAAGGTGTTCTTGAAGAGGACGTCTCCTGTTTATTCCAGCACTAATATTTGAAGTACTTGATTAACTTTCAAATGATAAAACTAATTTATTGTTTGGATAACAAACAAGATAAAAATAAAAAGACTTTACTTTATGCCTTCCATTTTCAAAAGTACATAAGCATTCATTGTGCTGAAAAGAAATTGCAATTTATTGTGGCTAATTTGTACAACTTGTTTCTACGGGGCTGGCTGCACAGTCCGATGTCCCGATGATACATCTTTGTTACGGGATTTCGTAGTCCCGATTTATATGGCATTCATGTTGCCATATTCTCATATCATCCCCCATAGTGTTCGAATGCGAAAAATATTAATTTGAACACTGGAAGTCTTGTTCCTTGGATGATTCCACTAGTGAATGGTTGGATAATCTTTGGTCCGATAGTAAGCTCATTTCCTGTTAGGAACTTTGCTACTGAGCAAACGATTATCTAACCACCCCAGTGGCTTGAAGTTAAGTGGCACTCGTGAACGGCCGGATAACTTTTGGTCCCATAACAAGCTTTGTTTCCCGTTAGGAACTTGCTATTGAGCCAAAGACTATCTAACCATCCCGTAGTGTCTTGTTGTTTCCATGCATTGTTGTTTAAAGGTATTATTTGTATTGGTGGAATTTCCTTCGTAGTATGCTTTTCGTTGCTGCCTTGTTAAAAACCTTACCAGAAAACCTAATTGGGATAAAAACCGGATGAAGGGAAAAAGAGTGCACCACATACTTTCAGTGTAAGCGGTCCCCATCAGCAATAGTACTTTTGAGGTGTGTCACATTCTAGTTGCTCGGCAATTTTACTCCGTCTTGGTTTTCTAATTCATATGATCCCTTCCCGGCGACAACTGAAACACGGTAGGGGCCTTCCCACGTTGGACCCAGCTTTCCTGCGTTGAGCTCTCGGGTGTTTTGAGTTACTTTCCTTAAAAGTAAGTCCTACTTTGAAATAACGGAGATTGGCTTTTCGATTGTAGTATCTTTCCATTCTTGTTTCTGGGTCACAATCCTTATATGTGCCAAGTACCTGCGTTCGTCGAGTAGCTCCAATATGACCAACAATGCTTCGTTATTTGCTTCTTCATTCGCCCAGAAGTATCTCATAGTAGGTTCTCCCACTTCCACCGGGATTAGGGCTTTTGTTCTGTATACAAGAGAGAAATGTGTCTCCCCCGTGCTTGACTTGGTCGTCCTTCGGTATGCCCATAGCACTCCCGGTAACTCTTTGGGCCATTTGCCTTTGGCTGCTTCCAATCTCTTTTTGATATTGTAAATAATCACTTTGCTTGTCAATTCCGCTTGGCCGTTTGTGCTCGGATGGTATGGAGAAGATGTGATTCTTTTTATTTTCAAGTCTTCAAGGAATTTTGTAACTTTTTCACCTATAAATTGTGTCCCGTTGTCGCAGGCTATCTCCTTTGGTATCCCGAACCTGCAAATTATGTTCTCCCACAGGAATCGACCACTTTGTGCTCGCCGATTTTCTGGTAAGGACCTGCTTCGACCCACTTAGAAAAGTAGTCAGTTAAAATCAAAATAAATCTTACCTTACCTGGAGCTGGCGGCAGCGGACCCACTATGTCCATCCCCCATTTCATGATTGGCCAGGGCGACAATACTGAATGCAATAGTTTTGCTGGTTGATGCACCAACGGCGCATAGTGTTGACACTTGTCGCATTTCTGAACATATGTCTTAGCGTCTTGTTCCATCCAAGGGCGGTAATATCCTACCCTAATTAGCTTTAATACCAACGAGTCCGCACCCAAATGATTTCCACAGATTCCTTCGTGAACTTCCCTCATGACGTAATTAGCCTCGGATGCTCCTAAGTATCGGGCCAACGCGCCTTGGAAAGACTTTCTATACAATTGGCCTCCCCTGAAGAAATAACGGGCTGCTTTAGTACGTAGCGCTCGGGATGCCTTGGGATCTTCGGGTAGTTTGTCGTGCTCAAGATAATCAATGATCTCATTTCTTCAGTCCCAGACCAAATTAGTCGCGTTTACTTCACAATAACTTTCCACATCCAATACCGAATGCATGAGCTGTACAACCGTATAGGAGTTGGATCCTTTTATCTCCGAGGACGAGCCCAGGTTGGCCAACGTGTCAGCTTCTGCATTTTCTTCCCTCGGGTGTGGGTGATTGACTATTCCATTAACTGTGTGAGCAGAGTCTATACTTTAACTACATATTGTTTCATGCGCTCCTCTTTAGTGTCGAAGACCCCATATACTTGTACTACCAGTTAAGAATCACATTTGATTTCTCTGACCTCGGAGTCCAGTCCCCGGGCCAGCTCAAGTCCTGCAATCAAATCCTCATGCTCGGCTTCATTGTTAGTCAAGGGAACAGTTCTTATGGCCTGCCTTAAGGTTTCTCCCGAGGGTGTGATTAGTATTACCCCGAGCCCGGACCCTTTCACGTTGGATGCTCCGTCCGTGACCAAGGTCCAGACTCCTGATGTCAATCCAACACCATCATCGCTTCTTTGGTGGCCAAAGACAGTAGTCCAGGACTGAAATCAGCCATAAAGTCAGCCAAAACTTGTGACTTGATCGTAGTCCTGGGTTTATATTCTAAGTCAAATTCACTCATTACGATTGCCCATTTTGCCAATCGACCTGAAAGTTCAGGTTTATTAAGGATATTCCGCAAGGGAAAGATTGTCACTATGGCTATTGGGTGGCACTGAAAATAAGGCCCAAGCTTTCGAGCGGCGACTACGAGAACTAAGGCAGATTTTTCAAGGTGTACGTAGCGAGTTTCTGCTCCCATTAAGACTTTACTAACATAATAGATAGGAGATTGCATATGCCACGACAAAAGATTTACTATAGGCCGTGATGGCGCCCAACGTCGCCGTTAGGCAAGCCAACGCTTAATTATTCATTTTATTATTTTTAAAATCATGAATATTATCTAGATAGAGAGGTCATTGCATTAAAATAAATCGTAGTTACGTACAGTTTAATTAAAAATAATAAGTAAAAGTGTATCAATTTAAAACAATCCATAAAAATTCTAGAACACCCCAAAACTCAGTGTCACAAGTGCATGAGCATATACTAGAAGGTACAATAACAGTACAACATCTGTCTAGAATACAAGTTAGACAAGAAAATGTAAATAATTTGATGGAGACTTTGTATGTTGCGGATCGTAACATGAGATGCAGCTCACCATAAAGTCCCCGCAATATCCGTGCCTTTGCTCCCAAAAGACCACCCTTAATATATACCTGCACAATAAGTGCAGAAGTGTAGCATGAGTACGTAAATCAACGCGTACCCAGTAAGCATCTAGCCTAACCCCGGAGAAATAGTGACGAGGGGTCGACATCGAAACTTAATAGTGGTCCAATAAATCAAGTACAGTAGAAAGTAAACAAGTATGAGTCATGTTATATAAACAGTGTAAGCAAATATAGGTACGTGGTACGATCCTACTCTGAACGGTAAACACTACCTCTCAATTATTGAATACCTCCTCAACTGGAGTATATATATATAAAATGGTCCCCACCAGATAGGTCGTCACAACTCAAATCAGGAAAACTCACGGATACGCTGGCTTCTTGTCAAATACTACGCACGATTCTGCCGAGGCGAATGGTCCGATCCCATAAGAGTATTTCATGAAGTTGCCGAGGCAAACGGCCGATCCCCTAGGAGTATTTTATAGAAATGCCGAGCCGAACGGCCCGATCCCCAAAGAATATGATACATGATACTACCGAGGCGAACAACCCGATCCCATAACAATATGATACTGTCGAGGCGAACAGCCCGATCCCATAAGAATATGATACTGCCAAGGCGAACGCCCGATCTCATAAGAGTGTGTTACAATATCCAACCGAGGCAAATGACCCGATCCCATAAGAGTGTGGTACATAATCCTGCCAAGGCGGATGGCCCGATCCCATTAGAATACGAAGCTTTAACAAGTCCTTGACCCCACTCATGAATATACGTGTGAGTTATGAAATTAAAAGAAGCTTTTCAATGAAAACACCCAACGTGAGAGAAATTCGTAACGGAAGCACAATTATTCCGCGGCTAATCAAGTAGCTCGTCAAATCTCTTACAATAGCGAGTCCATCACTCAACGCAAGCCTAGTCTTAGGCCGTAATGCTAAATCAAGTAACTAAGCCGGCAAGAATAACTCAACTAGTACAAATAAAGCATGGCGTGAATCCTAGTCTACCCGGATATAATCAGGAATTCTAGCATGCGCACGGACACTTGTCACCTCATACGTGCGCAGCTCCCACAACAAGTAGAATATCAAGAATAACACCTACGGGGTAATTTGCCCCTCACAAGGTTAGACATGAGACTTACTTCGCTCCGAAGTTCCATAACCGACTCCAATACCTCTCTAACTCCTCGACTCAAAGCCAAACGATTCGAAACTAGTCAAAAAACATGCAAATCAATCAAAATATACTCCAATGCTTACAATTTAATAATTTATAATGATTCCCAACTCCGTTCGAAAAGTCAAAAAAGTCAACCCTTGGTTAACTCTTCCAACTTAAAGCTTCTGAATTGAGAATTTTCCATCTGAATCAACTCCGAACTTCCCAAAATTTGATTTCGACTACGCGTACAAGTCATAAAACATGAAGTGAAGCTACTCAAGGCCTCAAACCTCCAAACGACACGCTAGAGCTCAAAACGACTAGTCGAGTCGTTACATTCTCCCCCACTTAAACATACTTTGTCCTCGAACGTGCCAAGAACCACTCCGGAATTTCCCAAAACCACATTTATCACCTCGTACACCTACCCGTGCCACCACAACTCATGTGAATTCATTAGCTCGAGCCAGACTAAAGATCCTTCCTGCTACATTAGCCCACAAGCCTTGAGACTGTGACGACCCGACCCGTCGTCTCATGTGTTACCGCCCCGTTTTCCCCGTTTATTGCTTCTTCATGTTCCATTATCGGAATTTGGTGAGTTAGAGTCGAATTGGATTGGTTTTGGTAGAAAATGAGACATTTAGTCTCTTTAAGGAAGGCTTATATTGGAAAAATCAACCGGATGTTGACTAATGAGTTAGAGGGCTCGGATGTGATCTCTGGTGATTCGGTTAGCTTCGGGGAATGATTTGTGACTTAGGAATGTGATCGGAAGTGATTTTGGAGGTCCGGTGTAGAATTAGGCTTGAATTGGCGAAGTTAGTATTTTGGCGAATTCCGGTTGGTAGGTGAGATTTTGATCTGAGGCTCGGAATGGAATTCCGAGAGTTGCAGCAGCTTCGTTAGGTGATTTTGGATATGCGTGCAAAATTTCAGGTGATTCGGAGGTGATTTGGTTGGGTTTTTGATTGAATGTGAGTTTCGGAAGAATTTGAGGAACTTAGGCTTGAAATTGATGGGAAATGAGGATTTTTGTGTTGTTGGATGTGTTTTTAAGATTGGAACAAGTTTGAATAGGGTATTGGATCATGTTTGTGCTTTTGGTTGAGGTCCCGGGGGCCTTGGGGTGAGTTCGGGTGGTTAAACGGGAAGTTTTTAGAATTTGTTGCAGGTTCACATTGCTGGTATCTGGTATTTTCGCTTCTGCGGAAACGGACCGCAGAAGCGGTTCCGCAGAAGCGGGTGAAAGGTCGCAAAAGCGGTCCGTGGTCTGGTAGGGTAGTTCCGCAGAAGCGGAACGATAATCGCATCAGCGGGTCCGCAGAAGCAGACGGTTAACCGCAGAAGCAGTTTTGGTCATAGGAGGGAGCTCCGCAGAAGCGGAGTTTTAGCCGCAAAAGCGGAATGGGAATTTTTAATGAGAATCCGCAAAAGCGGGAATTTGACCGCAGAAGCGGTCCCGCATAAGCGGAAGCGGGACCGCAGAAGTGAAAGTCGATTGGGCAGAAGGGTTAAAATATCATATTTCATCCGCGAGCTTGGGGTATTTTCCACCATTGTTGAGCGACCTTGAGAGCTTTGGGGCGAGGATTTTTGAGAGTTTCGACTGGGAATCGATTAGAGGTAAGTCCCTTGGCCTAATTATTCGAGTTTATGGTGGATTTAACATGGAAATTAGTGGAAATTCATCAAAAATGGGGTAAGTTAGGGCTTGAGAAATTATAAGTTAAAAATAGAATTTGGAAGGTCAAATGGACTCCGATTTTAATAAATTTGATATGCATGGACTCGTGGCGAGACGAGGAATCCGATGATATAAATTTTATAATTTTTCGAGAAGTGGGCCCGGGGCTCGGGTTTTGCCAACTTCGTGATTTTTGGCATTTTTCGAGTCTTTTCGATTGGGTTATATTCCCTTAGCCTATTGTAATGTATTCCTTGTGGTTTTGATCAGATTTGACGCGCGAGGAGGTCAATTCGAGAGGAAAAGGCATAGCGAGCTAGACTTTGGGCCGGCTTGAGGTGAGTAATGGGTGTAAATGATGTACTGAGGGTTTGAGACCCCGGAATTCCACATCGTACCGCTATATTGAGGCGAGGCACGCTTCTATGACGAGTGCGGGGCTGTTGGTTATTGGGGATTGTGACTTGGTCCGTCTCGGTGATGTTTTACTGTGTTTTTCTACTAGAACTTGTTGAAAATCATCTTTACTTGGATTTGACTGTTATATTTGGGCTTCGTGCCGGTTATTTGGATCCTTCAGGGTTTGATTTCACTAATTTGCATACTTTGCACATTATTTAGCCTCATTCCAAGGTTTTAAGTACTATTTTTGCAAACTCAACCCCTTTTTTCTAAACTTGAAAATTCAAATGATATTTTAAATGATATTTTGGGTTGTGGATTACTGATTTAAAAGTGCCCGAGGGGCTTGTTGTGATTTCTGGATTTATGGATGGCTCGGGCTGCACGGCGCAGCAATACTATGTGATATTGAGGCCGAGGGCCTGGTTGGCGCCACGAGATGGCTTATTTGCGCTTGGGCTGTAGGAGCCCCTCCGGAGTCTGTACATACCCACAGTGAGCGCCGTCGACGTAAAATATATGGTTGGCTCGGACTGCACGCCGCAGTGGGTACCTGAGTGTACCGGTATTTGTATTGCATTGCATCATTGCATCATTCCTTACCTGTTACCTGTCATGGTTCTTTCTGTACTATTACTTTATTGACTTGCCGATCTTACTGTTAAAGGTTTGGTACTGCCCGTTATAGTTGCCTTGTGTTTTTCACTGATTTCTTATCTTCAGTTATTATTTATGCTTATTACTCACTGATTCGGAGTACTCACTCTACTCCCTGCACCTTGAGTGCAGATTTAGGTGCATCACAATCTGAGGGAGGACCTGTCTAGCTGAGCAGCATATCACCGGGAGCATCGAGGTAGCTGCATGGCGTTCGCAGCCTTGATCCTTCCCTCCTATACCTATCTTTCATTATTTTGTTTCTTAGACAGTCTTGTTATAGGATGACACTCTGTATTAGAGGCTCGTGTTCGTGACACCAGATCCTGTTTGGGTTTATGTTTCAGTACTTTGTTAGACTTTTGTATATTACTCAGTATTTCTAGACTTTTGATAAAATGGCTTAGTAATTAATATCTGCGTTTTGAATTTATGAATCATTAAGAGTTGGTATTATTGTCGAAAGGTCGGGCTTGCCTAGCAATGTGTTGGGCGCCATCACGACCGGGGGTTGGGTCGTGACAAGTTGGTATCAGAGCCTAGGTTACTTGGTCCCGCGAATCATAAGCCGGTTTAGTAGAGTCTCGCGGATCGATACGGAGACGTCTGTATTTATCCTCGAGAGGCTGTAGAACCTTTAGGAAAAAATTTATATTCTTGAAATTCCTGTCGTGCGACTTTGTTGGTCCGAGAACTAAACTTCCGTATTCTATTCTCTCGCAGATGGCGAGAACCCGTGCTACCGGACGTGGCGGACGACCACCAGTACCACCCACTAGAGGCTGTGGACGCGGTCGTGGTCGTGGTTGAGGCAGACCAGCGAGGGCAGCACCTGTATATCCACCAGCTGCCCCGGTTCAGGACCAGCCTCCAGCTGTAGATGCTCCAGCAGCACCTGTGCAGGCACCGGCAGTGCCTATTGTGATTCCTGGCCTCCAGGAGGCTTTGGCTTAGATATTATCCGTTTGCACTGGCCTGGCTCAGGCAGTCTCAGCCACTACTGCGGCAGCTACCTCACAGACCGGGGGAGGTCATCAGACCCCCGGTGCTCGCACACCTAAGCAGGTTGTTCAGGGATTGCAGACACCGAGAGTTGCACCAGTTGCCCCAGTTGCGCCAGTTGCCCCAGTTGCACCAGTTGCACCAGCTCCAGACTATGTGGTTCCAGCTATGCCAGACGATGAGCAGCGTCGTCTTGAGAGGTTCTGTAGGCTCCAGCCTCCGGTGTTCAATGGTGCTGAGGGCGAGGATGCCCAGGGTTTTCTTGACAAGTGTCAGCGTATGCTTCGCACCGCAGGGATGTTGGAGTCGAGTGGAGTGGCTTTTACTACTTTCCAGTTCTCAAGGGCTGCATTTACATGGTGGGAGGATTTGGAGAGGCGTAGGCCTGTTGGTGCAACGCCCCTTACAAGGCAGCAGTTCTCCACTCTCTTTCTGGAGAAGTACGTACCACAGTCTCGCAGGGAGGAGCTGCGTCGTCAGTTTGAGTGGTTGACTCAGGGGGACATGTCTGTGACCCAGTACGAGATGAGATTTTCACAGCTAGCTCGTCATGATACTTGGATGATTCCGACAGATCGAGAGAGGATTAGGAGGTTCGTGGATGGCCTCAACTATTCACTCCGCATTTTGATGACCAGAGAGAGGGTTTTGGGTGCCTCGTTCGAGGAGGTAGTTGATATTGCTCGTGATATTGAGACGGTTTGCCGTAGGGAGCGTGAGGAGAGGGCGGCCAAGAGGCCTCGAGGTTCAGGCAGTTTTAGTGGTGCTCCATCTAGGGGCCAGTTCCAGCGTGGTAGAGGTCATTCCTTCAGGCCTCCTCTGTCAGCTCGCCCTGAGTATAGTGGGGCTTCTTCAGGTCGTGGTCATCAGGGATTTCAGCAGGGCCAGCCTTCACTTAGTGCCCTTCCCGCACAGAGCTCTTCTCATGCCTCTTCAGCCCAGGGTTCTTCTGCAGCGAGGGGTTCCCTTCAGTCCCCTTCTCCAGCACCAGGCAGTTGCGACGAGTGCGGTGAGTTTGGCCATATGAAGAGGGATTGTCCTCGACGTCGTGGTGGTCGGTTTCAGCAGAGGGATCAGTCCTCGTCTTCTACTCCATCTACTTCAGCACCCTCCCAGTCAGGTAGGGGTTGGGGCCAGGCAGCCAGGGGCCGCCCTAGGGGTGGAGACCGATCTGGTGGTGGCCAGGCTCGATTCTATGCTCTCCCAGAAAGGAGGGACGCCATTGCATCAGATGCTGTTATCAGAGGTATTATCTTAGTCTGCCACAGGGATGCCTCTGTCCTATTTGATCCCGGTTCTACCTATTCCTATGTGTCTTCATATTTTGCTTATCACTTGGGTACGACCCGTGGGTGTCTTGCTTTACCTGTGCATGTATCTACCCCGGTGGGTGATACTATTGTTGTAGACCATGTGTATCGGTTTTGTCTAGTGACTATTGGGGGTCTGGAGACCCGAGTTGATTTGTTGCTGTTGAGCATGGTAGATTTTGATGTTATTCTGGGTATGGATTGGCTATCTTCGTGCCATGCTATTTTGGACTGTCATGCCAAGACAGTCACATTGGCCATACCGGGTGTTCCGAGGATTGAGTGGCGTGGTATGACTGACTATGTTCCCAGCAAGGTGATTTCTTTTCTAAAGGCCCAGCGGATGGTTGGGAAAGGTTGTCTATCGTACTTGGCTTTCGTGAGAGGTGTCGGAGCTGAGACTCCTAGTCTTGATTCTGTGCCCGTTGTGAGGGACTTCCCTGATGTGTTTCCAGCAGACCTGCCGGGCATGCCGCCGGACAGGGACATTGATTTTGGTATTGATCTGGTGCCGGGCACTCAGCCCATTTCTATTCCTCCGTATTGCATGGCACCAGCAGAGTTGAAAGAACTAAAAGATCAGCTTCAGGAGCTCCTAGATAAGGGGTTCATTCATCCGAGTGTGTCACCATGGGGTGCACCGATCTTGTTTGTGAAGAAAAAGGATGGCACAATGAGAATGTGCATTGACTACAAGCAATTGAACAAGGTGACAGTGAAGAACAAGTATCCCCTGCCCGTATTGATGATTTGTTTGACCAGCTTCAGGGGGAAGGGTATTCTCCAAGATTGACCTCCGTTCAGGCTATCACCAGCTGAATATTAGGGATTTATATATTATGAAGACCGTTTTCCGGACTAGATATGGGCACTATGAGTTTCTGGTTATGTCCTTCGGGCTGACTAATGCCCCAGCCGCGTTAATGCACTTGATGAACAGTGTATTTCGGCCGTATCTCGATTCATTTGTGATTGTTTTTATTGATGACATCCTGGTGTACTCGCGTAGCCAGGATGAGCACGCACAGCATTTGAGAGTGGTACTACAGAGATTGAGGGAGGAGAAGCTTTATGCAAAGTTCTCCAAGTGTAAGTTTTGGCTTGGTTCTGTGGCTTTCCTGGGGCACGTGGTGTCCAGTGATGGTATTCAGGTTGATCCAAAGAAGATAGAGGCGGTGCAGAGTTGGCCTAGACCGTCCTCAGCCACAGAGATTCGAAGTTTCCTCGGTTTGGCGGGTTATTATCGCCGGTTCATCCAGGGTTTTTCATCTATTGCTTCGCCCTTGACCAAGTTGACGCAGAAGGGTGCACCATTTGTATGGTCGGACGAGTGCGAGGAGAGCTTTCAGAAGCTCAAGACAACTTTGATCACAACTCCAGTATTGGTATTGCCATCAGCTTCAGGTTCTTACACTGTATATTGTGATGCTTCGAGAGTGGGGATCGGATGTGTGTTGATGCAGGAGGGTAGAGTTATTGCATATGCTTCTCGTCAGTTGAAGCCCCATGAGAAGAACTACCCTGTACATGATTTGGAGTTGGCTGCTATAGTTCATGATTTGAGGCACTATTTATATGGCGTATCTTATGAGGTATTCACTGATCATCGCAGTCTTCAGCATTTGTTCAAGCAGAAGGATCTTAATTTGAGGCAGCGGAGGTGGCTTGAGTTACTCAATGACTATGATATTGCCATTCTGTATCATCCGGGGAAGGCCTAGTGGCTGATGCTTTGAGCCGGAAGGCGGTGAGTATGGGTAGTTTGGCATACATTCCAGCTGGGGAGAGGCCTTTTGCGGTTGATGTCCAGGCTTTGGCCAATCGGATGGTGAGGTTAGATATTTCGGAGCCTAGTGGGGGTGTTGGCTTGTGTGGATTCTCGGTCCTCCTTGTATGACCGCATTAGAGAGCGCCAGTATGATGATCCGCATTTGCTTGTCCTTAAGGACAGGGTCCAGCATGATGATGCCAGAGATGTGACTATTGATGATGATGACGTGTTGAGGATGCAGGGCCGTATTTCCCAATGTGGATGGGCTTCGGGAGTTGATATTAGAGGAGGCCCACAGCTCGCGGTATTCCATTCATCCGGGTGCTGCGAAGATGTATCAGGATTTGAGACAACACTACTGGTGGAGGAGAATGAAGAAAGATATTGTGAGTTATGTAGCTCGGTGTTTCAACTGTCAGTAGGGAAAATATGAGCATCAGAGGCCCGGTGGTGTACTTCAGCGGATGGATATTCCGGAGTGGAAATGGGAGAGGATTACTATGGATTTTGTGAGTGGTCTCCCTCGTACCTCGAGGAAGTTTGATTCGATTTGGGTGATTGTGGATCGGTTGACCAAGTCTGCGCACTTCATTCCGGTGTGTACTACCTATTCTTCGGAGCGGCTGGCAGGGATTTTCATCCGGGAGATTGTTCTGTTGCATGGGGTCCCAGTTTCCATTATCTCAGATAGAGGTACTCAGTTTACTTCCCAGTTTTGGAGGACTTTTCAGCGGGAGTTGGGTACACAGGTGGAGCTGAGCACAGCATTTCATCCTCAGACGGACGGGCAGTCCGAGCGTACCATTCAGATATTGGAGGACATGTTGCGTGCCCGTGTTATTGATTTTGGAGGTTCTTGGGCTGAGTTCTTTCCACTTGCAGAGTTTGCTTACAACAACAGCTATCAATCCAGTATTTAGATGGCGCCGTATGAGGCCTTATATGGGAGACGGTGTAGATCTCCGGTTGGTTGGTTTGAGCCCGGCGAGGCTAGGCTATTGGGGACAGAGTTGGTCCAGGATGCCTTAGAGAAGGTGAAAGTGATCCAGGAGAGACTTCGTACAACTCAGTCGCGTCAGAAGAGTTATACGGACCGGAAGGTTCGAGACGTATCCTATATGGTGGGCGAGAAGGTCTTGAAGGTTTCGCCCATGAAGGGCGTTATGAGGTTTGGAAAGAAAGGGAAGTTGAGTCCGCAGTTCATTGGGCCTTTTGAGGTACTTAGGAGGATTGGGGAGGTGGCCTATATGCTTGCTTTGCCACCCAGCTTGTCGGGGGTTCATCCGGTATTCCATGTTTCTATGCTCCGGAAGTATGTTGGGGACCCGTCTCATGTGTTAGACTTCAGCACGGTTCAGTTGGATGATGACTTGACCTATGATGTGGAGCCAGTGGCTATTTTGGGTCGTCAGGTTCGAAAGTTGAGATCAAAGGATATAGCTTCGGTGAAGGTGCAGTGGAGAGGTCGGCCCGTGGGGGAGGCTACCTGGGAGACCGAGCAGGAGATGCGGAGCAGATATCCTCACCTACTTGAGACTTCAGGTATGTTCCTTGACCCGCTCGAGGACGAGCGTTTGTTTAAGTTGGGGAGGATGTGACGACCCGACCCGTCGTCTCATGTGTTACCGCCCCGTTTTCCCCGTTTATTGCTTCTTCATGTTCCATAATCGGCACGGTGAGTTAGAGTCGAATTGGGTTGGTTTTGGTAGAAAATGAGACATTTAGTCTCTTTAAGGAAGGATTATATTGGAAAAATCAACCGGATGTTGACTAATGAGTTAGAGGGCTCGGATGTGATCTCCGGTGATTCTGTTAGCTTCGGGGGATGATTTGTGACTTAGGAGTGTTATCGGAAGTGATTTTGGAGGTCCGGTGTAGAATTAGGCTTGAATTGGCGAAGTTAGTATTTTGGCGAGTTCCGGTTGGTAGGTGAGTTTTTGATCTGAGGCTCGGAATGGAATTCCGAGAGTTGCAGCAGCTTCGTTAGGTGATTTTGGATATGCGTGCAAAATTTCAGGTGATTCGGAGGTGATTTGGTTGGGTTTTTGATTGAATGTGAGTTTCGGAAGAATTTGAGGAACTTAGGCTTGAAATTGATGGGAAATGAGGATTTTTGTGTTGTTGCATGTGTTTTTAAGATTGGAACAAGTTTGAATAGGGTATTGGATCATGTCTGTGCTTTTGGTTGAGGTCCCGGGGGCCTCGGGGTGAGTTCGGGTGGTTAAACGGGAAGTTTTTAGAATTTGTTGCAGGTTCACATTGCTGGTATCTGGTATTTTCGCTTCTGCGGAAATGGACCGCAGAAGCGGGTGAAAGGTCGCAAAAGCGGTCCGTGGTATGGTAGGGTAGTTCCGTAGAAGCGGAACGATAATCGCATCAGCGGGTCCGCAGAAGCGGACGGTTAACCGCAGAAGCGGTTTTGGTCATAGGAGGGAGCTCCGCAGAAGCGGAGTTTTAGCCGCAAAAGCGAAATGGGAATTTTTAATGAGAATCCGCAAAAGCGGGAATTTGGCCGCAGAAGCGGTACTGCAAAAGCCGAAGCGGGACCGCAGAAGCGAAAGTCGACTGGACAGAAGGGTTAAAATATCATATTTCATCCGCGAGCTTGGGGTATTTTCCACCATTGTTGAGCGACCTTGAGAGCTTTGGGGCGAGGATTTTTGAGAGTTTCGACTGGGAATCGATTAGAGGTAAGTCCCTTGGCCTAATTATTCGAGTTTATGGTGGATTTAACATGGAAATTAGTGGAAATTCATCAAAAATGGGGTAGTTAGGGCTTGAGAAATTATAAGTTAAAAATGGAATTTGGAAGGTCAAATGGACTCCGATTTTAATAAATTTGATATGCATGGACTAGTGGCGAGACGAGGAATCCGATGATGTAAATTTTATAATTTTTCGAGAAGTGGGCCCGGGGCTCGGGTTTTGCCAACTTCGTGATTTTTGGCGTTTTTCGAGTCTTTTCGATTGGGTTATATTCCCTTAGCCTATTGTAATGTATTCCTTGTGGTTTTGATCAGATTTGACGCGCGAGGAGGTCAATTCGAGAGGAAAAGGCATAACGAGCTAGACTTTGGGCCGACTTGAGGTGAGTAATGGGTGTAAATGATGTACTGAGGGTTTGAGACCCCGGAATTCCACATCGTACCACTATATTGAGGCGAGGCACGCGCTCTATGACGAGTGCGGGGCTGTTGGTTATTGGGGATTGTTACTTGGTCCGTCCCGGTGATGTTTTACTGTGTTTTTCTACTAGAACTTGTTGAAAATCATCGTTACTTGGATTTGACTGTTGTATTTGGGCTTCGTGCCGGTTATTTGGATCCTTCAGGGATTGATTTCACTGATTTGCATACTTTGCACATTATTTAGCCTCATTCCAAGGTTTTAAGTACTATTTTTGCAAACTCAGCCCCTTTTTCTAAACTTGAAAATTCAAATGATATTTTAAATGATATTTTGGGCTGTGGATTACTGATTTAAAAATGCCCGAGGGGCTTGTTGTGATTTCTGGATTTATGGATGGCTCGGGCTGCACGCCGCAGCAGTACTATGTGATATTGAGGCCGAGGGCCTGGTTGGTGCCACAAGATGGCTTATATGTGCTTGGGCTGTAGGAGCCCCTCCGGAGTCTGTACATACCCCCAGTGAGCGCCGTCGACGTAAAATATGGTTGGCTCGGACTGCACGCCGCAGTGGGTACCTGAGTGTACCGGTATTTGCATTGCATTGCATCATTCCTTACCTGTTACCTGTCATGGTTCTTTCTGTACTATTACTTTATTGACTTGCCGGTCTTACTGTTAAAGGTTTGGTACTGCCCGTTATAGTTGCCTTGTGTTTTTCAGTGATTTCTTATCTTCAGTTATTATTTATGCTTATTAGTCACTGAGTCGGAGTACTCACTTTACTCCCTGCACCTTGAGTGCATATTTAGGTGCATCACAGTCTGAGGGAGGACCTGTCTAGTTGAGCAGCATTTCACCGGGAGCATCGAGGTAGCTGCATGGCGTTCGCAGCCTTGATCCTTCCCTCCTATCCCTATCTTTCATTATTCTGTTTCTTAGACAGTCTTGTTATAGGATGACACTCTGTATTAGAGGCTCGTGTTCGTAACACCGGATCCTGTTTGGGTTTATGTTTCAGTACTTTGTTAGACTTTCGTATATTACTCAGTATTTCTAGACTTTTGATAAAATGGCTTAGTAATTAATATCTGCGTTTTGAATTTATGAATCATTAAGAGTTGGGATTATTGTCGAAAGGTCGGGCTTGCCTAGCAATGTGTTGGGCGCCATCACGACCGGGGGTTGGGTCGTGACAGAGACCAAATTCCGACATCCGGAAATCTCTACGAGACCTGATTCTAACATACGAACACCATATCAATCTCAACCCGTTGTTCCAAACATGATCATACACCCATGCTGAAAGCACACAATGCACCACATAATTCATTTGCCCATAATAACATTATCTAACTGTAGAAGCTGCAAAATTCACTAACCTGACGCCCGTAGTATATCTTAGGCGAAATGGCTTCCTGGCCACTTAAACTTGTATCGGTTTGTAAAGCCGATACATGAACTTATATTTCACTTCAACCTGACGGAATGAATACTAGTAAACACTTTCTGTTGAACGTGTTCGCCAATCGTTGACATGAATGCAATGTCACGTGTTTGGTCTTTATTAAATGACATGTGGATTTGAGGGTCCAATATTATTAGAAAAAAAATTAATCTTTAAACTTTTTAATTTCTTTTTCTTTCTCTTTTTATTCCACCATACACAACCAATCGTCCACCAACAACTCCAAACCTCAGCCATTTTCAACCACCATCATCTTCTTCCTCATATATGAAAGCTTCGTCCAAGTAACAATATAGCGTGCTGCTTTTTCTGCGTCGACAGCCTTCGTATATAGCCTGTGTTATATGCACACTATTCACAAGGTAGCAATGGATGACAGCTTCTGAGTACGGGTGGACAAGGTCATCGGCTCTCTAACTTCGACGGCGACGGCGACGGTGCCCTCCTCCAATTTGAGTTTTCTCGGGTGTTTAACCAACGACGAGATTCACAAAAGGGAATGGGACAGGGATAGTCCCTCCCGAGAACTACTCGACTTTGATTCCAAACCCCACCCTCCTCATATTGATGGCTTCTTCGCTAAGCCCCACCTGCAAACCCTAGATTTCCCCAAAACAGCTCCAGTCCGATCTGGAAAAGCTCAATGACGACCAAGAAGAACCAGATGATGATGATGATGATGAATCGGATATCCGGTCTTGCATTTCTTTTTCCAGTAAATCAACGCATAACAATTTGGATTATTTTTACATTCGTGCTTGCCATCCTTGTGTAGGAGTCACTTAGTGAATGGGGAAGAGAAAGGGAAAAAGAAACGGGGAAGGGGAGGGAAAGTAGGATAGAAGATGAAAAAAATTTACAGGATGGGGGAGTTGCTTGGGAAGATGAGAGAGGTGGGAGGGAAGGGGAAAAGAGAAGGGGAGAGATAAAGGTCTTTTTTTCTTTTCTTTTTTTTTTTCTTTCTTATTTATATTTTATTCTATTTCTAATATTTTTTTTAATAAAAATAAAACTATTTACGCGTCTTGGCAGCATGATTTGCACACAATTTAGCCACGTCAGCTGTGTCACTTCCACATAGGCTTGGTCAATGGTCAAATGTGTTTATTAGTATTCTTTCCGTCAAGTTGAAGTGTTCTAATGGGAAAAATATAAGTTCATGTATCGGCTTTACAAACCGATACAAGTTTACATGTCCAGGAAGCCATTACGTCTATATCTTATATGCGCATAAGCCCTGATCCAACCCTCGCGATACTGCAACAATGAAAACGATGCGTAGAAGCTCATAACTACTTGCCAAATCAATAAATCATGGAGTCCTCCGCTCAACAAGAACTATTGCCTCATTCTGAACTGAATAGTGATATTTTTCCTCTAATATACCTTATATAAATTCGATTGCACTGATTTCAGGTCCAATAATCTCGTCTCACCCAGTAGAAGCTGCTCAGGAAATAAGCCACCTCAAACACCGCCAAAAATCTTATACGACACCATCAATGCACCAACAAGCTACAAACTCGAATGTGACCCATAAGGAAGAACGGACTCTAGCAAAGAACCATCCGGTCCACATAACGAATAAAGTAGCCGAACGGGTGCTATGAACCTATCTCAGAGATGAGAAACAAGGCACACAATTAAGTACAAGGAACCGCACTCAACATCTCATTATTGCAGTGAGCAACCTGATCCACACATGACACCGTTGCGGCATGCAACCCGATCCAAACATGACACCGTTGCGGCGTACAACCCGATCCAAACAACATACCCGTGGCGGCATGCCACCCGATCCACACATATCAATAAATAAGGAAATACCCATCAATCCATAATGCTTATACCTAGGAAATACCAGAATATCGACCACAAGCACGCCAAGTGCAAAAATACAACCCTAGGGAGACGGATAGCGCCATGCGCTACAAAACTCGAGCTCGACTAAGGCGCAATAACGACAAGCTACACAAAACCACAACACGCGTGCGAACAATCAATCCGTCTCACAACCCACATGTCATATTAGAGTATTACAAAGAATAGCTGACGACATGAATAACATCCAACACCCGAAGACTCCTCCATAAGCAGTGCTATGCTGAATGAACACATGTGACCTGATGTAGAGCATACAATTCACATTAGTTCTAATAGCAGACCTCAAGCCGATTCCGATCATCCCATACTGGGCCAGTAACCTTTCAAGGATCCACAATGAACCTATTCATGACACATAAGAGTAGCCGTCAAATTCGGAACAAACTCCCATAGTCCACAACCAAAGGAATAGAGCGCCTCTTAGTCATAACCTCTCCCATTGGCGATAGTACCAAAATCTCCATACTTGTTTTCAATCTCTAACAATCGAATGACTAACACGTCCGACATATACGATTTTCCCGTGCAACCTTTTGCACCAGATGTAGACATGTAATTTTTGACCCTCCCTAAAATTTTACACATTTTAGCGTAAATATTTAATTTAGGTATAGTATCGCTATTCTAAATAGTGTTGACTCTTTTACTTTATTTTTATCACAAAAAATAAAAAATTTAAAAAAATTACAAAAAAAATATTTTTTATCTTTAGGTTAAAGTCAATTGGTATATTTATATCTATAGTATTATAACATTTGAAAATACAAAAAAAATTAGTTTCACTCGTAGTATTTTGTTTTATATTAGTTTATTTTAATTTAGAGTGATTTTTACATTTTTATAGATACGTTGTATTATTGGGTCTTTTTAGCCTAAGTTCAAACCCAAAAGACATGGTCCAACCCAATTACCCTTAGCCCATTCTTCCCAACCCATTAGCCCACTTAAGTGCAAGATTTAATCCTAGCCATCTATTTCCTTCTAATCCAATAGCCATCATCCCTTCCCACCTCCATATAAAATACCCAACTATAGAAACCCTACCCTAAATTTTCAATCCCTTGTCCTAGACACTAAGCCAAGCAAAAGAACCCCCCATAGAAAAGGCCTGACATCCGCAATTCATGGACCGCTAGAAATCGGCAGATCTCACTCCCTCATGATCAAAAAAATGAGACCACTCCAATTCAAGAGAACCAGGTCTAAATCCCTTTCGATCCCGTCAACTTCACCTCACCCCACCAAAGAGATATACACACATAGAGCAAAGAAAAGTGACCAATTGAAGGGAATTAGGAACTACAAATAACGGAATGGACACTACCTAACTAAAAAGAACACACGAACAGAAAAGGGAAATGAAGGAGATTGGAAAAACGGAAATGAGGATTAGAGGATACGAACGAAATCAGAGATATTTGGACAGAAAAATCGAGAAATTTTTCCTCCTTGTCCATTCTGTTTTGTTTTGTTTCTTTTTCCGAAGGTGAGTTTTAATTGAGGTCACGTTCGTGTTTTGAGCTTCCGCGATTCGAGGTTTCGATTGTTAATTACGGTGTTTCGTTCCAAGGATTGTTGCTTTGTTTAGCCAGATTGATTTGCAATTTTTAGCTTTGTTCATCAATAAAAGGTTAATCTCTCAATTTTCATTTTTATTTTATTGTGTTATGATAGCTTGGTGCGCGTGTTGGTTGATTTGTGATTCTACGTTGTTTGAGTAACATGTCTTAGTTTTCGTTTAAATTGTTTTAATTAATTTTATTTCGATTGTGATGTATCTCGTCTAGTCTTGGTTTTTGAATAAATACTTTTAATTGGGTAGATGGAAAATCGGAGTTGTTTCTTTCTGGGCAAGGAATAAGAATAGGCCATGGGTGGTGCTAAGTCAGAAGAATGTATATCTCTTAAGCTCACAATAGTCTCAAATTAGTATAGGAAAAATACATAATTTATGAACATCGTAGCTTGCTTTAGGCGCGATTAATAATAAATCATCACGGTTATGGGTACGGTTCCCGTGGCATGTTCGTGATACGTTATTCCCCATTCGGGTGTGCATTTCATGCGACCCGATCATAACAACTTTTAATAATAATAAAATAAACATGTCGCGAATCGCGGGTGCATTTCATGTAGCGCGGTTTGCGGTGTGTTCCAAAACGGCAAGTGTACAACAATCGTGACTTGTTCAAGAAATGATTCCATAAATCCTAAAAAGTGGTTTTAAATAAATAAAAGCAGTTATAAAGTTAAAAATGCACAATAGGTTTAAAATATGTAGTAAATCAGATAATAAGGTCAATTATTAATAGTTGAGCGACCGTGCTAAAACCATGGAACTCGGGAGTGCCTAACACCTTCTCCCGGGTTAACAGAATTTCTTACCCGGTCTTCTGTGTTCGCGGACCAAAATAGAGTCAATTTCCTCGATTTGGGATTTAAAATAAACCAGTGACTTGGGACAACATAAATATCCCAAGTGGCGACTCTGAATTTAAATAAATAATTCCATTTCGATTTTTGTCACTTTAATTGGAAAAACTCCCTTATATTACCCTTTCGGGTGGTAAAAAGGAGGTGTGACAGCTCTGGCGACTCTGTTGGGGATAAGAACCCAAAATTTTTAGTTCAGGGTTCAAGAATTCGAGCTTAGAATAACTGTTATACTTGGCTTTATTTATTATATGATTTTTACATGTTTCAGCCTAATGTGCTAAATGCCGCTTTTTACCGCTTTGATATTGTTTAGACTGTATATAAATTTTTATGAAACCCTCTTCTCCATGAGTCTTCTAAATCATCTGGGAAGTGTGCACTTCGTGTGAATTCTTTTCTGTTAGAGTCATACCCCAATTTTAGCATGAGGTTCGGACAAGTTGCAAAGCCGGTGAAGCTTCTGTATTCCCGGTACGCTGCCCCCCCCCCCCCGGCTCGAGCTGTCCGCTCGGGTAATCCAGGTCTAGAATAATACACCCAGGTATTAAACCTAGAATAACATAGCCTCATGTCGGATCCCTTGTACGAACGCTTGTTTGCATCACGTGCATTTGACTTTGGGGACTCAACACAGGGGTTGGGTCCGTCTAGGACAGGTGTACCCAAATTAAAAGACCATCCTGATGCATCTTACGTGCTACTTGCGTATCTGTCTGTTTCGGCTTGCATGTTGACTGGCTTCTAGAATAGGGAAAGAAAATGGAAAAAAAAAACCGAGTGAGAGGTAGGTATTTGAATTATCCTCAAACTCTGCCGAAATTTTAAAAAAAAAGGAAAAGTCATTTCAAAATAAGTCATATTTTCCTGTTGCGTCAAAACTGCCAAACTACGCGGGTCTGATTCTCACCGGATGTGAGATACGTAGGCAAACCTCATCGGTTCGGGCCCATAAATTTCAAAAAAACCAAAAATATTTTCCTTTACTTACTTCTTTAGAAAACTCTTTCTTTGAGACCCCAATTTTTAAAAATCCAAAAATATTTTCATTTACTTCCTTATTTAGAAAAGTTTTTCTTTAAGACCACAATTTTCAAAAATTCAAAAATATTTTCCTTTACTTCCTTCTTTAGAAAGTCTTTCTTTTAGACCCCAATTTTAAAAAAAAAAAATCAAAAATATCTTCTTTTAATTTCTTCTCAAAATCAAAAAATATTTTCATTCTTCTTTCGAAATTTGAAAAAAATAAAAAAAATTCAAAATTTAATAATAATTTCTTTTTCTTTAGAAGTCTTTCTTTCATGAATTCAAAATAAAAGTTCAAAAATAAAAAATATTTCTTTTCTTCTTTAGAAGTTTTTCTTTCGAAATTAAAAAAAAAAATCGAAATCGAAAAATAATTTGTTTCTTCTTTTTAAGTCTTCCTTTCGAAAAAGTCCAAAATCCAAAAAAAAGAAGAGTTAGTTTATTTACTTTATTCCTAATCTTTCCGAACTACGCAAGATCTAATTCATGTTCCCACATGATACTTAGGTAACCCATATCAGGTTCGATCAACCATTGAAAAGAAAAATGAGAAGAAAAAAAATGAAAAAAAAATGAAAAACAAAAGTGAAAAAATGTTGATAATAATAAGGACTGACCGAGTCCATTCTAACGTGTGTTTTGTTTTGAATTGTGAAGAAAGTTTGAGGTGGTTTGTGGTAAGCGCCCAACATAAGATCCAAGGAAATATGATAACTGACATCGAAGCTGTTACAAGTGCTCAAGAGACTCAGGGTCAGAGAGTTCAACAAGAGTCTACTGTGGTTGAGGAAAATAGAATACTGAAACAGCAAATGACCAAAATGTGCCAAGCATGGGCCAATGGCCACGGACAGCCTTGTCATGAGTCACAATTTGCTACCCGGCAAGAGCAGTACCACTCTCCGGAGTATCACTTGTACCTATTTGATTTTCCTGCAAAGATTGAGAAGCCTGCCCGAAAGATGGCACAGGAAGAAATGACCCAAAGAGTGAAAAGCTTAGAACGACGGTTGAAAAACATGCAAGGGTTGGCAGCTCAGAAGAGTATTGCCTTCAAGAATCTATATATGTTCCCCGATGTCCACTTGCCACCTGGTTTCAAGACTCCCAAAATTGAAAAGTATGATGGACATGGAGATCCCATAGCCCACTTGAAAAGGTATTGCAATCAACTAAGAGGTGCGGGAAGAAATGAAGAATTGTTAATAGCTTATTTTGGGGAAAGCCTTACAGGAGTAGCATCCGAATGGTTTATGGATCAAGACACATCTCGCTGGTACGTCTGGGATGACATGGCACAGGCCTTTGTCAAACAATTCCAATACAACATTAACATTGCCCCAGACCGCAAATCCCTTTCAAACCTGAAGAAGAAACCAAGTGAAAGTTTCAGGGAATATGCCATTAAATGGAGAGAGCAAGCAGCTAGAGTTAAGCCACCCATGGATGACCACGAGCTAATCACTGTCTTCCTTCAGGCGCAAGAGCCAGATTACTTTCAAAACATGATGTCTGCAATTGGCAAATCCTTCTCGGAAGCAATCAAAATGGGAGAAATGGTAGAGAATGGCCATAAGACAGGCAGAATTATAAGTCAAGCAGCTCTCGAAGCTGCAACTCAGGCTGTCCAAATTGAATCTGATGACACGAATGAGATGGATGAAAAAATCATGATGACATCAGGGTCGAGAAGAGGTCCTAGGAGAACATCTCGAAGGTATGACCAGCCTCGTCTGTTTTCCGATAACTCCCCTGAGCACTACTATCCACCTCAGAACTCACAATACTCTATTGCTCCACCTCAGTATGTTGTCCAGCCACCAAATCACCCAAGAAGGCGAGCACGAGCATCACAAAATCTCCACCAGCCTCCATAAAATTTTCAGGTGCCCTATAACCCACATCCCAGCTAGAGGTATAAAGGGGAACAAAGGTTGAAAGATAATTTTACTCCAATAGGAAAGTCCTATGCAAGCTTGTTTGAGAAATTAAAGCATTATGACATGATTGCACCCATTCCTCCAAATCATGTGGACCCACATGCAAGAAGATTTGACCCTTCTATAAGGTGTGAATACCATTCCAATGCCCAGGGGCACAATGTTGAAAGCTGTCGGGATTTGAAAAGAGAAATAGAAAGGATGATCTAGGAAAAACTGATTGTGATCCAAGATAATGTCACCCAGAATATCGCGCAGAACCCTTTACCTGCACATGATGATGCACACTTTGTGGGGATGATGCATGGTGACAGGGAGTGTGAGAATCCTCTCGGGAACTTGCTAACTGAAGTTATTGGAGAAGGTTCTGCTGATTCTGATGAGCAAATTTGTGGCTAAATGTCAAGCCTAGCAATTGAAAAGTCATTCCCTCCTCACTAGGAAGGAATCTTGGTAGCTTGTATTGATGTTTTTTCTATAATCTAGGTTATTTCAGGGTTGTGATCCAGATTTTATTTGTTTTATCGAGTCAAACCCTTCTATCCCTCCATTCTGTCTGTGTGAGTTTTGTGCGTTTGTTCTGTTGCTATTTTCATTATTCGGGTTATTTTAGGGTTGTAACTCGGATCTTAGGTTGTTTGTCTTGTTTTTAAACCCTTCCATACTTTACTCAATGAAATACAGTTTGTCCTTTTGTGTCATTCCATGCTTAGTTCTTTTCCCGCTAGTTTTAGTGATATGACATGCATGCGGAAATTTTGGTCAGATCTTAGAAATTGATTTAATCTTGAATTAGATAACTGAAAAAGAAAAAAAAAACACTTTTGAGGATGTATAAAGAGTTGAAGTACTTTGGAATTAAGGTCGAGTAAAATTCACCTTCAAATCATTGTGAAGATCGGGCTTGAGGATGTTTAATCAATTGAAGTTTGTTGGAAAGTTTGACATTAAGGGATGGAAAGTGTCTTGTGATCACGAAACACCAAGAAGACAGGCATGTTCATCAATGATGTGATCGCGACATGATACTATAGTTGGCGTTCTCGAGGCTGGGAGGCCCTTTTTCGCTACCCAAAACATTTTATACCCTTTATCTCCCCTTTGAGCCTGTGTTATTTTCTTTGACCACCTCTTTTGAAATCAAGTTTAGAGTCAAGAGTCAAAAAAAAGGAAAAATGAAAAAAAAAGGAAAAAGAAAAAGAAAAAAAGTCCAAGTCCCAAGAGTACAAACTGGGGCAATTCTTAGAAAGTTCAAATGAAAAAATGAAGAAGAAAAAAACTATCGAAAGTCCACACCCTCAGAAGATAGAAGCTGGGGCAAACAAAAGAAAAAAAAAAAGAGGAAGAAAAAAGAAAAAGAAAAAGAAAAGGAAAAAAATAGAGGAAAGAAAGTTGAAAAATAGTTAGGTCAAATGTTTGAACTACGTTCGACCTGATTCCTTAAAAAAGGATATGTAGGCAGCCTCACGGTTCGGACCAACCAAATAAGAATTCAAAAAAAAAGAGAAAAAAATCCAAAAATCCCCAATAGCTGAAACTGGGGCAAAGATTTTATTTTACTTTTGAAAGAGTCGATTCCAAGAGTTGTAAGTCTACAACCCCCTTTACTTTGAGTCTATTTTTGAGCCTTCATGACGTCCTTTCTTTCCAACCCTATCCAAAAAACCTTCCAAATAAAGACCTCCTTATATACCTTCAAGAATGCCAAGAGAAGCATGCAATGAGCAACGGTTGTCACGCGACATAGAACACTGTCAAGTTGCTCACAAAGGAAAGCAAAGAAAAAAAAGAGAAAAAGAAAAAAAAAATGAGAGAGTCTTACTAGTGAAAATCTTCACGGGCACTGTATGGCGACGGTAAGTAGAGGTAAATAAATGAGAGAGGCTTGTTGGTGAAAATCCCTCGGGGCACCACTAGTCTAAAGTGAGTCATGAAGTTGATGCAAAGAATAGTCACGAACAAGCCCGACTTCAAAGGTCATAAGAATGGCAAAAGGGAAGATTGGTTTAGTTTGATAGATCAGGCCGTTGAGTCCAAAATGCATGTTATGACCATTAAGGCTAGTTATTGAAAAAAAAAAAGAAAAAAATTCTTCCTTCTGTCCTTCCGACAGGGGCATTTCTTGTTAATACTTGTTTCTTTGCATCATTGTGTCCTTCACTCCGAGTCAGTCCTTGTCAAAACAAGCAAGAAAAGATTTCAAAATCTGCTACCAGCTTTCCAGTTGCACAAAGTAAATTTGGCCAGCGCATGCAGTTGTTACTGTCAACATGCTTTGAAAATTCATGCAAAGGCTTCCCCAAAAGACTCTTGTCAGCCTACTTGCCGCAAGCAAAGATAACTGGTGATTCTCTCTGACAAACAAATTGCTCAAAAACAGGAAGTCATTCAAGATATCAGAAAAGGTCACCTAAGAAAAGATCTCCAGTTGGGATAAGGCTGATTGAACCACAAATACAAATGGTACTGGGTGTGAAATAATTAGGGTTGATGCAGAGCAAAAGTCTCTTGAAACCGACTCAAGCTGATTGAGCAGAAGCCAAGTCGCCCAAGACTCAAGGCCACAAACCGACCACCATTTTCAAAACTGACAAATTTTTCTTTGTGTGAAACAGGAACAAAGCAGTGCAAGGAAAGTGATTCAAAAAAAAAGAAAAAAAAAAGGGAGAGAAGAAAAAGAAAAGAAGAGAAAAGCCGACAAAGAGAAGTTTCTCAGATCTTTGCCTTTATTCGTCTTGCTATTGTGCAAAAAATCTTACCATTGATCTTCACATTTTTCCTCCTAGGATAAAAAGTCCTAGTTTGATGGATTTTCTCATAATAAAATTCTTAGTCCGATGAATCTTTCTCCTAAGATAACAAAAAAAGGGACCTAGTCTGAAGATTTTTCTCCTAGGAACAAAATCTTAGTCTGATGAATCTTTCTCCTAAGATAGAAGACCTAGTCTGATGAAATTTCTCCTAGGATCAAAATCTTAGTCTGATGAATCTTTCTCCTAAGATAACAAAAATAGACCCAGTCTGATGAATCTTCTCCTATGGTCAAAATCTTAGTCTGATGAATCTTTCTCCTAAGATAGAAGACCTAGTCTGATAAAATTTCTCCTAGGATCAAAATCTTAGTCTGATGAATCTTTCTCCTAAGATAGAAGACCTAGTCTGACGAAATTTCTCCTAGGATCAAAATCTTAGTCTGATGAATCTTTCTCCTAAGATAACAAAAATAGACCTAGTCTGAAGAAATCTTAGTCTGATGAATCTTTCTCCTAAGATAACAAAAAAGGACCTAGTATGATGAATTTTCACCTAGGATAGAAGTCTTAGTCTGATGAATTTTCTCCTAAGATAGAAGACCTAGTCTGATGAACTTTCTCCTAGGATCAAAATCTTACTCTGATGAATCTTTCTCCTAAGATAGAAAACCTAGTCTGATGGACTTTCTCCTAGGATCAAAATCTTAGTTTGATGAACTTTTTTCCTAAGATAACAAAAAAAAAGGGACCTAGTCTGATGAACTTTCTCCTAGGATCTAAATCTTAGTCTGATGAATCTTTCTCCTAAGATAGAAAACCTAGTCTGATGAATTTTCTCCTAGGATCTAAATCTTAGTCTGATGAATTGTTCTCCTAAGATAGACAACCTCGTCTGATGAATGGATCAAAATTGTAGTCTGATAAATTGTTCTCCTAAGATAGAAAACCTAGTCTGATGGACTTTCTCCTAGGGTCAAAATCTTAGTCTGATGAATCTTTCTCCTAAGATAGAAGACCTAGTCTGATGAATTTGCTAGTTAAATATCCTTGGTTTTACTCACAGGATCGTACATTCCAGTCATGTCTTTAGTTTTACTCTCATCATTGCATCAATAGCTTAGGTGATCTACATTTTGCTAACAAACTCACAAATCTTCCTAGTGCAAAACTGGGGCAGAAAATTTTCTTTGTTTTGTCTATTTTGTTGAAGTCAGGAGCCCACCTGGAGAACAAGGGAATACATTTCAAGTTCGGCAATCAGGAGCCCACCTGGAGAACAAGGGAATACATTTCAAGTTTAGCAATCAGGCGCCCACCTGGAGAACAAGGGAATACATTTCAAGNAGAAGTAGCAGAAGCTCGCGGCAAGAATGCGGTTCAACAGTACGAGATGACCAACAAAAGTAGTCTCAATCCAGAAAAAAAGAAAAAAGAAAAGAAAAGGAAGTGAATCCAAATGCAGAACCAGATGAAAGATGTGAACTGCTCAAGACATGGCTGAAGTCACGAGCACTGCATGTCCGGTCTTGATCCGAAGAAGTTGAAAAAGAAAAGAACCAGCACCTGCAGCTAACGAGCATCAAGATTCAGATCAAAGTCCGCATAAAGAACCAACCAAGACTCAAGATCAAGCTTGAGAAGACTCATAGATAGGAATCTTGTAATTCATAGCTGATAGGTTTGTTTAGTTCTTTTAGATTTTGATTCTGATGTAATAACGGGATCGCGGACCGGGACCTCGACGACACCTCAATCGGCTCTCCACCTCGATACTCCATCACTCTTCCTAACTCTGAACTACACGTGGCCTGATTCCTTTATAGCCAAGGATATGTAGGCAGCTCAGATACCAGAGCTCGGTCACATTCTCCTTTCTCTTAGTTTTTGGTCTCTCTAAATAAGGGTCGAGTCAAAAAACCTGTCTCGTCGTTCTTTGTCTGAAAACTCTTCGCGTTTCCAGTCAAAGAGGGGCAGCTGTAGACATGTAATTTTTGACCCTCCTCAAGATATTACACATTTTAGCGTAAATATTTAATTTAGGTTTAGTATCGCTATTCTAAATAGTGTTGACTTTTTTACTTTATTTTTATCACAAAAAATTTAAAAAAATTACAAAAAAAATATTTTTTATCTTTAGGTTAAAGTCAATTAGTATATTTATATCTATAGTATTATAAAATTTGAAAATACAAAAAAAAATTAGTTTCACTCGTAGTATTTAGTTTTATATTAGTTTATTTTAATTTAGAGTGATTTTTACTTTTTTATAGATACATTGTATTATTGGGTCTTTTTAGCCTAAGTTCAAACCCAAAAGACATGGTCCAACCCAATTACCCTTAGCCCATTCTTCCCAACCCATTAGCCCACTTAAGTGCAAGATTTAATCCTAGCCATCTGTTTCCTTCTAATCCAATAGCCATCATCCCTTCCCACCTCCATATAAAATACCCAATTATAGAAACCCTACCCTAAGTTTTCAATTCCTAGACCTAGACACTAAGCCAAGCAAAAGATCCCCCCATAGAAAAGGCTTGACAGCCGCAATTCATGGACCCCTAGAAATCGGCAGATCTAACTCCCTCATGATCAAAAAACGAGACTTCACTCCAATTCAAGAGAACTAGGTCTAAATCCCTTGCGATCCCGTCAGCTTCACCTCACCCCACCAAAGAGATATACACACATAGAGCAACGAAAAGTGACCAAATTGAAGGGAATTAGGAACTACAAATAACGGAATGGACACTACCTAGCTGAAAAGAACACTCGAACAGAAAAGGGAAATGAAGGATATTGGAAAAACGGAAATGGGGATTAGAGGATACAGACGAAATCAGAGATATTTGGACAGCAAAATCGGGAAATTTTTCCTCCCTGTCCATTCTGTTTTGTTTTGTTTCTTTTTTCGAAGGTGAGTTTCAATTGAGGTTGCGTTCGGGTTTCGAGCTTTCCGGGATTCGAGGTTTTGGATTGTTAATTACGGTGTTTCGGTCCAAGGATTGTTGCTTTGTTTAGCCCGATTGATTTGCAATTTTCAGCTTTGTTCATCAATAAAAGGTCAATCTCTCAGTTTTCATTCTCATTTTATTGTTTTATGATAGCTTGGTGCGCGTCTTGGTTGATTTGTGATTCTACGTTGTTTGAGTAGCATGTCTTAGTTTTCGTTTAAATTGTTTTAATTAATTTTTATTTCGATTGTGATGTATCTCGTCTAGTCTTGGTTTTTGAATAAATGCTTTTAATTGGGTAGATGGAAAATCGGAGTTGTTTCTTTGTGGGCAAGGAATAAGAATAGGTCATGGGTGGTGCTAAGTCAGAAGAATGTATAACTCTTAAGCTCACAATAATGTCAAATTAGTTTAGGAAAAATACATAATTTATGAACATCGTAGCTTGCTTTAGGCGCGATTAATAATAAATCATCACGGTTATGGGTACGGTTCTCGTGGCATGATCGTGATACGTAATCCCCCATTCGGGTGTAAATTTCATGTGACCCGATCATAACAACTTTTAATAATAATAAAATAAACATATCGCGAATCGCGGGTGCATTTCATGTAGCGCGATTTGCAGTGTGTTCCAAAACGGCAAGTCTACGACAATCGTGACTTGTTCAAGAAATGATTCCATAAATCTTAAAAAGTGGTTTTAAATAAATAAAAGCGGTTATAAAGTTAAAAATGCACATAGGTTTAAAATATGTAGCAAAAATCAGATAATAAGGTCAATTATAATAGTTGAGCGACCGTGCTAAAACCACGGAACTCGGGAGTGCCTAACACCTTCTCCCGGGTTAATAGAATTCCTTACCCGGTCTTCTGTGTTCGTGGACCAAAATAGAGTCAATTTCCTCGATTTGGAATTTAATATAAACCGGTGACATGGGACACCATAAATATCTCAAGTGGCGACTCTGAATTTAAATAAATAATTTCATTTCGATTTATGTCACTTTAATTGGAAAAACTCCCTTATATTACCCTTTCGGGTGGTAAAAAGGAGGAGAGACACTAGATAGTAAAATCTGAACACTAATGGCCATCGACCATGATATTTCTATAATGCTGGCCAAGCATCCGCATTTCAATACCCAACACTCCTACCACAAAACAGACCATCCTCAGGCTGCCCGAAAATAGTGCCAGCATACTCTGATCATCTGAAATCCTCCCCCGCTCCTCCGAGCTCGTGAAACTCTTTTCAACACCGAATCGCAACCTTTATCCTCAACTTCCAATTTCTATACCGCTCATGCGCTTATCATGCCGCTACGCGAGAGTACAAGAATTTCATCATAGCTCCTGAACCACTAATAGAATAAACACTTCATCATCTAGAACCCTTTCACTCAACACATTTCAGAGGAATAATTGCAACACACAACCGAATTCCCATAACCGCAGAAAATACAAATCTCAAGTTGTGGTCTAAACCACCATAACTCTTCCCGGATCCATCTACACATAACATACCATCATAATCAAATACCTCCAAATCAATCAAATTATGAAGGTTGTCAAGCCTGCACGTACAACCACGAATCACATGTATAGCTTAACATACCGAATGAACTAATCATTCCACAACCATGCTGATTCAACCCATCAGTAACTAACTCAACTTCTTCCGATTTAATCTTGACTTGCCCTCGAAATAATAATAGCTCCTTTCAAATACATATCAGACCTCAAACAACACTCATCCCGACTGACCCTAAATCATGAGACCATGTCGTCTCAACATCGATAAGCCATTTTATACCCTTTTCATGCACTCAATAATATCTCCAACTGATACACCGCGCTGATTAGATCTTCTGCGAATATGAAGTTGTTTCTCCCACTTCTCTAATACTGCACCGCAGAACCAATGATAACAAGCACTCCACACCACATAAGAATGAGTAGGAAGAGAATTAAGGCATAAGCTTCAATGGAATCAAACCACACGACGAGGAATCAAGAAGGGAAGTGCTCCTAAAAGCCCTGCAGCCTCTCGAAGATAAGAATAGACGTTTTTGTACCGACCCGCAAGACTCTACTAGACTTGCTCATGACAGGTGAGACCTAAGTGAATCTAACGCTCTGATACCAAGTTGTCACGATCCAAAATCCACTATAGGCCGTGATGGCGCCCAACGTCGCCGTTAGGTAAGCCTACGCTTAATTATTCATTTTATTATTTTTAAAATCGTGAATATTATCTAGATAGAGAGGTCAGTGCATTAAAATAAATCGTAGTTACGTAAAGTTTAATTAAAAATAATAAGTAAAAGTGTAACAATGTAAAACAATCCATAACAATTCTAGAACATCCCCAAAACCCGGTGTCACAAGTGCATGAGCATATACTAGAAGGTACAATAATAATAATACAACATCTGTCTGGAATACAAGTTAGATAGGAAAATGTAAATAATTCTAATAGAGACTCTATATGTTGCGGATTGTAACATGGGATGCAGCTCACCGTAAAGTGCCCGCAATAGCCGTGCCTTTGCGCCCAAAAGACCACCAGAAATATATACATGCACAATAAGTGCAGAAGTGTAGCATGAGTATGTAAATCAACGCGCACCAAGTAAGTATCAAGCCTAACCCCGGAGAAGTAGTGAAGAGGGGTCGACATCGACACTTACTAGTGGTCTAATAAATCAAGTAAAATTGAAAGTAAACAAGTATGAGGCATAGTAAATAAACAGTGTAAGCAAATATAGGTACGTGGTACGGTCCTCCTCTGAACGATGAACACCAGTTATCAATTATCGAATACCTCCTCAACTGGAGTATATATATATAATGGTCGTCACGACTCAAATAAGGATAACTCACGGATACACTGGCTTCTTGTCAAATATTATGAATAATTCTGCCAAGGCAAACGACCCGATCCCATATTTGTATTTCATGAAGTTGCCGAGGTGAACGACCAGATTCCATATGAGTGTTTTATAGAAATGCCAAGGTGAACGACACGATACCATAAGAATATAATATAGCCGAGGTGATTGGCCAGATCCCATAAGAATATGATACTGCCGAGGCGAACAACTTGACCCCATAAGAATATGATATTGCTGAGGTGAACGGCCCAATCCCATAAGAGTGTGTTACAATATACTGCCGAGGTGAACAACTCGATCCCATAAGAGTGAGGTACATAATCCTGTCGAGGCGAATGCCCCGATCCCATTAGAATAAGAAGCTTTAACGGGTCCTTGACCCCACTAATGAATATACGTGTGAGTTAGGAAATTTAAAGAAGCTCTTCAATGAAAACGCACAACGCGACAGAAATTCATAAGGGAAGCACAATTATTCCACGTAATCAAGTAGCTTGTTAAATCTCTTACAATAGCGAGTCCATCACTCTACGCAAGCCTAGTCTCGGGTCATAACGCGAAATCAAGTAACTAAGCAGGCAAGAATAACTCAACTAGTACAAATAAGTCATGGCGTGAATCTGAGTCTACCCGGACATAATTAGGAATTCTAGCATGCACACGGACAATCGTCACCTCATAAGTGCGCAACTCCCACAACATGTAGCATATAACAAGAATAACACCTACGGGGTAATTTCCCCCTCACAAGGTTAGACAGGAGACTTACCTCGCCCCGAAGTTCCATAACCAGCTCCAATGCCTCTCTAACTCTTCGACTCAAAGACAAACGATCCGAAACTAGTCAAACAACGTGCAAATCAATAAAAATATACTCCAATTCTTACAATTTAACAGTTTATAATGATTCCTAACTACACTCGAAAAGTCAGCAAAGTCAACCCTTAGTTAACTCATCCAACTTAAAGCTTCCGAATTGAGAATTTTCTATCCCAATCAACTCCCAACTTTCCTAAATTCGATTCTGAATACGCGTACAAGTCATAAAAAATTAAGTGAAGCTACTCAAGGCCTCAAACTGCCAAACGACGCGCTAAAGATCAAAACAACCAGTCGGGTCGTCATATTGTACCTTCGTCTTCATGGACTAAAACGTCATTTACCGCTACCTTTGAGATCTCTAAGTAAATCAAAAATTGTTCCCCTTCCTACAGTTTCGATAGTAATAGAGGGCTTGGTAAATACCTTTTCAAATCTTTCAGTGCCTGCTAGCATTCCAGAGTCCATTCGAAGTTGTTCTTCTTTTTAGAAGCGAGAAGAAGTGATGACATTATTCTGAGGACCAGGAAATAAACCTGCTTAAAGCGGCCAGTCTTCCTGTTAATCTTTGAACCTCTTTCACATTTGATATCCGGTCGGGGATGTCCTCGATGGCTTTAATTTTATCGGGGATGACTTCGATCCCCCTTTCTGACACTAGGAACCCCAAGAACTTACCGGAGCTGACTCTGAATTCACAATATTCAGAGTTAAGCTTCATGGTGAGCTTCTTTAGTATGTCAAAGGTTTCTTGTAGGTGTTTAAGATGATCACCTACGTTCAAAGACTTAACCAACATTTATGTATGTAAACGTTCATGGTTTTACCTATTTGTTCTTCAAATATTTTATTCACAAGCCTCTGATAAGTGGCTCGGGTGTTCTTAAGCCTGAAAGGCATCACATTATAGCAATATGTGCCAAAGTTCATTATGAACGAAGTTTTCTCCTGATCCTCGGGGTTCATTTTGATTTGGTTGTACCCGGAATAGGTATCGAGGAAACTTATCAATTGGTGCCTGGCCATCGCATCAATCATTTGATCAATGTTTGGCAATGGGAATGGGAGCGAGTCTTTTGGGCATGCCTTAATCAGATTTTTATAGTCTACGCACATGCGAAATTTATTATTATTTTTTGAAACTACTACTACGTTAGCTAGCCAGTCAGGATACTTCACCTCTCGGATCGAACTAATATCATGCAACCGAGTTACCTCTTCTTTGACAAACCTGTTTTTGACCTCGGCAATAGGGTTTTCTTCTACCTTATCGGAGGCATGTTGGGATCAAGGCTTAACTTGTGCACGACCACTTCTAGCGGAATACATGTCATATCCGCATGCGACCACAAACAATCAACATTAAATTTAAGGAATTCTATGAATCCTGACCTAAGCTCGGGGTTTAGTCCTATCCCCAAGTGAAAGTTCCTCTCCAATAATTTCTCGAACAATGCAACTTGTTTTCTAGTTCTTCCGTTGGATTTGATTGTGTCCGTTTCTTCTGGTACCTCGAAATACCTTGGCATCTGATGGGATTCTGACAACTCACCCCCTTTGTCGACTTTGTTTAGCTCGGGAGCAAGCGTCAGTTCCTGTAATTTCTAAGTAGCATGTTCCTTCACTTTGCTACTCGTAATCGAGATCGCATTTATCTCCTTTGATGCCGGTTGATCTCCTCTTATTTGTTTAACTCCCTCTGGAGTTGGGAATTTTAGAAGTTGATGGTATGTTGACGGTACAACCTTCATTTCTTGCAACTATTGTCTCCCAAGAATAATTTTGTAGCCCAAATCGCTGTCTACTACTTCAAATAGAGTCGTCTTCATTACCCTTTCAGCATTCGTGGGCAATAGAATCTCCCTTCGGGCTTTCACGCTGGCTATGTTTAACCTGGCGAGAAGCTTTGTAGACGAAATGAGGCTTCCGGTTAGCTAGGCTTGTTCCAGTACTCTCCATTAGATAATATTGGTTGAACTCCCTAGGTTCACCAAAACACGCTTAATTTTAAAACCTAAAACATTAAGAGAAATTACCAGGGCATCGTTGTGCGGTAGTAGAAGTCCATCAGCGTCCTCTTCCGTAAAGGTGATATCATCATCGGCGACTTCTGGAGTCTTTTGCTATGGGTTACCGATACCTTTGTCTTCTTTGCGGCTGAGAAGGATAGACCATTGATCTCGTTCCCTCCGAAAATCATGTTGATCATTAGACGAGAGGATCTTCTCCCGTCTTTGAGGGCTCCACATCATCTCGGTTGCGACCGTAGTTGTTTTTAGCCCGGTCGCTTAAGAACTCACTGAGATGACCATTTTTTAACAATGTAGCCACCTCCTCGCACAGATGTCGGCAGTCCCTAATCCTGTGGCCGATGGTCCCATTATACTCACACCATAGGCTAGGATCCCTCTGACTAGGGTCGGATCTCATTGGTCTCGGGACCCGTGCTTCCTTAATGTTCCTCATTGCCGATACCAGTTCTATTATGCTAATGTTGAAATTGTATTCGGACAGTCTGGGGTAGGTGGAAACCTAAGAACCTGACGTATATTTATCCTGCAATGATTTGTTATTTTAGACACACTCTCTTATCGGTAGCGAACCCATCCGCAAACCGGAAACCTCTGTCACGTCCTTCGTCCTTTTCGTAGGGCAAAAACTGACCTTTAGTAGACCGTCGATCTTCATCACAATCATCCTTCAATTTTTCCTTATTATTTTCTCGGTCCCGACTCTTGATTGATGCCAGGAAGTCGCGCTGATCATCTTCTGTTCTTATCTTCGATTCGTAGTGGTTGTGGACATCCGCCCATGTCGTTGCCTGAAACTCGAGAGACTTTCTTTCAGTTTTCGGGAAGCGTCAGAGCTCCTCGGGTTCAGCCCCTTAGTGAATGGCTCAGCTGCCAATTCGTCTGGCATGACCGGTAGCGGCATCCTTTCCTTATGAAATCTAGTCACGAACTCTCGCAGCAGTTCGGACTCTCTTTATGCAATTCTGAATATGTCGGTCTTTCGGGCCTGTACCTTTCTATCCCCGGCATGGGCATAGATAAAAGAATTGAGAGCATATCGAAGGAATCTATTGAGTGCGCTGTTAAAAGTGAATACCATATCGGTCCCCCTTCGAGTGGGTCTCCCCGAACTTCTTCAACAAGACTAACTCAATCTCGTGCGGAGCTGAATCGTTTCCTTTCACCAATGTTGTATAGGTGGTGATGTGCTCTTGAGGATCCGAGGTCCCATCATATTTTGGCATTTATGGAATTTTGAACTGCTCCGGGATTAACTCCGGTGCCGCGCTTGGTTTGAATGATTACTGAGTGTATTTCTTTGAGTCCGGTCCTTTCAACACTGGCGGTGCGCCCGAATCTGATCCATTTGGGCATTTATTTCTCTCATAAATCGCATGAGTTAGGTTTTAAGGGATCATTCTCGTTATTTTTACCACATCCATCGTCGTTCCCCTGGCTCTGTCGAAGCCGACCTTACCCCTCGGGGTGTTGTTATCAATCCTATGTTCTGTTTGGTTTGCGGGAGCACGTGGACCTCTTCCATTCGCATTGTTGGAAGGACTCGACAATGCTTGCCTCAACTCCGTCATGACCTGATCTTGCCGCGAGAGATGGCCCCATAATAGTCTTTTGTTGTTCCCTCAAGATTCTCATTGTTTTACGCAATGTGCTCGTCTTCAGCATCATTAAGAGTTGCCTCCCGAACGTGTTGTGGATATTGCCCGCCATGATCCCCCTTGTTGAGAGTATCGCTGATCGAATATTCGTGTTAAGGTTGATTTCCTTGGGGCTCAACATTGTGCGTGATGTTGACATCGATATCTACCATTTTTTACTATTTTTCGCTAAAAACAAAGAATTAAACAGGTTAGTAATTGATGCAAGGATCAATCCAATTACGCAACTGTCTAAGCCCCACGGTGGGCGCCAAACTGTTTACCCGTAAAACGGTACTGTTGAATTTGTAACGTGGTTTATAGACAAGCGAGTCAATTTGATCCCAAAATAATAAATAAATTAAATTAAATACAAGACTTAGCATTGAAATCGAGATAGGACAACAAATAGCTTAGTTTCGGGAGCAGAGCTTCCGAAGGCAACAGTATGAATATCAATAAGTAAGAAATGAAATGTTATTGAGCTTTTGAATAGTATATTGCATAAGTTTGTCAGAAAATTTGTGTCTTTACAATGGCTGTTGAGATCACTATTTATAGTTGCACTTAGGGAACAAGGTCCTAGGATCAAGTCCTTCTTAAGTGATAATTATGGGGGCCATTGAAAAATGTGTAAAGGCGAGCTATGAATGCCAAAATTCTCTATAACGCATTGTATATTTAATACTAAAGAATATTCTTGATTGAATGCTATCGGATGACAGGCATTCGTTTGTCTTCATTAGCAATATTTCCTTCGGGGACTTCCCGGTGCCAACCGAAGCCGTTGCCCCCGGTCTTGATTTCCACCTGTTTCGCTTTCTGTTTGTCTCCGGTTCCACGAATCACTCTATCATACGAGTATTTAATATGAACCAATTTTACCCTATACAACTTTGTATACTACAAACCTATCAGTAGCGCCAAAGATCAAATAGGGTTGCATTTGTCTGTTCAGCCCGTTTTGGATTCATTAAGTTATTTTACGAAATATCTTTTATGAACCAAACTATCATTAAACCAAAATAAATTCGATTAAGTTCGATCTATTATTTGAACTCAAATTCTATAAATTAAAAGTTTTAAAAAAGAAAATAACAAATAAAATGATATTTTAAATAATTCACTCAAATCTATTAATTAAAAGAAGAAAAAAGGAACATAACAAATTAAAATGGCATTTTAAATAAGAAATTACACCCCTTCAGTTCAAATATAATGTAATTGAACCACTATCACAAATAAGTTAAGATTTTAAACAGCCACGTCGCTAGAGCAACAGGCGAGCTACTGTTAAACAGTATAGGGGTATTGTTGTAATTGTGTACAGGTGACTCGCAGGTTGCCGTCGAAAAAGCGGCGTAATGTTAAATATTTAACAAAGGTGGACTGGCTTCCTCGACACTTACTAGTGGTTTAATGAATCAAGTACAATTGAAAGTAAACAAGTATGAGGCATGGTAACTACACAGTGTAAGCAAATATAGTACGTGGTACGATCCTCCTCTAAATGGTAAATACTAGTTCTCAATTATCGAATACCTCCTCAATCGGATTATATATATAAAATGCTCCCCACTAGATAGGTCGTCACAACTCAAATCAGGAAAATTCACGGATACGCTGGCTTCTTGTGAAATACTACGAACAATTCTGCCGAGGCGAATGGCTCGATCCCATAGGAGTGTTTTATAGAAATGTCAAGGCGAACGACATGATACCATAAGAATATGATACTGCTAAGGCAATTGACCTGATCCCATAAGAATATGATATTTCCGGGGCGAACGGCCCAATCCCATAAGAATATGATACTGCCGAGGCGAACGGCCCGATCCCATAAGAATGTGTTACAATATCCTGCCGAGGTGAACGACTCGATCCCATAAGAGTGTAGTACATAATCCTGTCGAGGCAAATGCCCGGATCCTATTAGAATAAGAAGTTTTAACGGGTCATTGACCCCACCCATGAATATACGTGTGAATTATGAAATTTAAAGAAGCTTTTCAATGAAAACGCACAACATGAGAGAAATTCACAAGGGAAGCACAATTATTCCGTTAATAATCAAGTAACTCGTTAAATCTCTTACAATAGCGAGTCCATCACTCTACGCAAGCCTAGTCTCAGGTCATAACGCGAAATCAAGTAACTAAGCAGGCAATAATAACTCAACTAGTACAAATAAAGCATGGCGTGAATCCGAGTCTACCTGGACATAATCAGGAATTCTAGTATGCACACGGACACTCGTCACCTCATACGTGCACAACTCCCACAACATGTAGCATATAACAAGAATAACACCTACGGGGTAATTTCCCCCTCACAAGGTTAGACAGGAGACTTACCCCGCTCCGAAGTTCCATTACCGGCTCCAATGCCTCTCTAACTCCTCGACTCAAAGCCAAACGATCCGAAACTAGTCAAATAACGTGCAAATAAATCAAAATATACTCCAATGCTTGCGATTTAACAATTTATAATGATTCCCCACTCCGCTCGAAAAGTCAACAAAGTCAACCCTTAGTCAACTCTTCCAACTTAAAGCTTCCGAATTGAGAATTTTCTATTCGAATCAACTCCGAACTTTCTAAAATTCGATTCTGACTACGCTTACAAGTCATAAAACATGAAGTGAATCTACTTAAGGCCTCAAACCGCCAAACGACGTGCTAGAGCTCAAAACGACCAGTCGGGTCGTTACATCGTACCTTTGTCTTCACGGACTAATACGTCATTTACCGCTACCATTGAGATCTCTAAGTAAATCAAAAACTGTTCGCCTTCCTCCAGTTTCGATAGTAATGGAGGGCTTGATAATACCTTTTCAAATCTTTCAGAGCCTGCTAGCATTCCGGAGTCCATTCGAAGTTGTTCTTCTTTTTAGAAGCGAGAAGAAGTGATGACATTATTCTGAGGACCGGGAAATGAACCTGCTTAAAGCGTCCAGTCTTCCTCTTAAACTTTGAATCTCTTTCACATTTGATATCTGGTCGGGGATGTCCTCGATGGCTTTAATTTTATCGGGGTTGACTTCGATCCCCCTTTGTGACACTAGGGACCCCAAGAACTTACCAGAGCTGACTCTAAATGCACAATATTCGGAGTTAAGCTTCATGGTGTGCTTCCTTAGGATGTCAAATGTTTCTTTAGGTGTTTAAGATGATCACCTGCGTTCAAAGACTTAACCAGAATTTATCTATGTAAACATTCATGGTTTTCCCTATTTGTTTTTCAAACATTTTATTCACAAGCCTCTAATAAGTGGCTCCGGCGTTCTTAAGCCTGAATGGCATCACATTATAGCAATATGTGCCAAAGTTCAATATGAACAAAGTTTTGTCCTGATCCTCGGGGTTCATTTTGATTTGGTTGTACCCGGAATAGGTATCGAGGAAACTCATCAACTGGTGCCCAGCCGTCGCATCAATCATTTGATCAATGTTTGGCTATAGGAATGAGAGGTCTTTTGGGCAAGCCTTATTCAGATCTTTATAGTCTACGCACATGCGAAATTTATTATTCTTTTTTGAAACTACTACTACGTTAGCAAGTCAGTCAGGATACTTCACCTCTCGGATCAAATCGATATCATGCAATCGAGTTACCTCATCTTTGAAAAACATATTTTTGACCTCGGCAATAGGGTGTTTCTTCTGCCTTATCAGAGGGATGTCAGGATCCAGGCTTAACTAGTGCACGACCACTTCTAGCGAAATACCTGTCATATCCGCATGCGACCACACAAAACAATCAACATTAAATTTAAGGAATTCTATGAATCCTGACCTTAGCTCGGGGTTTAGTCCTATCCTCAAGTGAAATTTCTTCTCCAATAATTTCTCGAACAACGAGAATTGTTCGAGTTCTTCCATTGTGGATTTGTTTGTGTCCGTTTCTTCTGGTACCTGGAAATACCTTGGCATCTGATGGGATACTAATGACTCACCCCCTTTGTCGACTTTGTTTAGATCGGGAGCAGGCGTCGGTTCCTGTAATTGCTATGTAGCACGTTCCTTCCCTTTGCTACTCAAAATTGAGATCGCATTTATCTCCTTTGACACCGGTTGATCTCCTCTTATTTGTTTAACTTCCTCTGAAGCTGCGAATTTCAGAAGTTGATGGTATGTCGACGGTACAACCTTCATTTCTTGCAACCATGATCTTCCAAGAATAATGTTGTAGCCCATATGCTGTCTACTACTTCAAACAAAGTAGTCTTTATTACCCCTTCGGCATTCATGGGCAACAGAATCTCCCATCGGGTTGTCACGCTGGCTAAGTTGAACCCAGCGACGAGCTTTGTAGCTGGAATAATGCTTCCGGTTAGCTTGGCTTGCTCTAGCACTCTCCATTAGATAATATTAGCCGAACTCCCTGGGTCCACAAAAACACTCTTAATTTTAAAATCTAAAACATTAAGAGAAATTACCAGGGCATCGTTGTGCGGTAGTAGAAGTCCATCAGCGTCCTCTTCTATGAAGGTGCTATCGTCTTCGGCGACTTCACGGAGTCTTTTGCTGTGGGTTACCGATACCTTTGTCTTCTTTTCGGCTGAGAAGGTTAGACCATTGATCTTGTTCCCTCCGAAAATCATGTTGATCGTTAGACGAGAAGTATCTTCTCCGGTCTTTGAGGGCTCCGCGTTATCACAGTTGCGACCATAGTTGTTTTTAGCCCGGTCGCTTAAGAACTCACTGAGATGGCCGTTTTTAGACAATGTCGCCACCTCCTCGTGCAGATGTCGGCAGTCCTTGACCCGATGGCCGTTGGTCCCATGATACTCACACAATAGGTTAGGATCCCTCTGACTGGGGTCGGATCTCATCGGCCGCAGGAACCATGCTTCCTTAATGTTCCTCATTGCCAATACCAATTCCACCACGATGACGTTGAAATTGTACTTCGATAGTCTGGGGTAGATGAAATCCCGAGAACCTAGCGTATCTTTATCCTGCAACGATCTGTTATTCATACATGACGACTCTCCTGTCGGTAGCGAACCCATCTGCAAACTAGAAACCTCAGTCGCATCCTTCGGCCCTTTCGTAGGGAAAAAATTGACCTTTAGTAGACCGTCAATATTCGTCAAAATTTTTACTTATTATTCTCTCGGTCCCGACCCTTGATTGATGCCGGGAAGTCGCGCTGATCATTTTCTATTCTTATCTTCGATTCGTAGTGCTTGTGGACATTCGCCCATGTCTTTGCCTAAAACTCGAGAGACTTTCTTTCAGTTTCTGGGAAGCGTTAGAGCTCATCGGGTTCAACCCCTTAGTGAATGCCTCAGCTGCTAATTCGTCTGGCACGACCGGTAGCAGCATCCTTTCCTTATGAAATCTGGTTACGAACTCTCGTAGCAGTTCGGACTCTCCGTGTGTAATTTTGAATATGTCGGTCTTTCGGGCTTGCATCTTTCTGTCCCCGTCATGGGCATAGATAAAGGAATCCGCGAGCATCTCGAAGTAATCTATTGAGTGTTCAGGTTAAAGTGAATACCATATCAGGGCCCCCTTCGTGTGGGTCTCCCCGAACTTCTTCAACAAGAACCCCTTCGTGTGGGTCTCCCCGAACTTCTTCAACAAGACTGACTCAATCTCGTGCAGAGCTAAATCGCTTCCTTTCACCGCTGTTGTATAGGTGGTGATGTGCTCCTGAGGATCCGAGGTCCCATCATATTTTGGCACGTATAGTATTTTGAACCGCTTCAAGATTAACTCCGATGTCGTGCTTGGTTTGAACGACAACTGAGTGTATTTCTTCGAGTCCAGTCCTTTCAACACTGGCGGTGCGCCCGGGATCTGATCCACTCGGGTGTTTATTTATCTCATAAACCGCATGAGTTCGATTTTAAAGGGATCATTCTCGTTATTGTTTATAGATCCCTTGTCGTTCCCTCCGGCTCTATCTAAGCCAACCTTACCCATCGGGGTGTTGTTATCAACCCTTTGTGCTGTTTGGTTTGCGGGAGCACATGGACCTCTTCCATTCGCATTGTTGTAAGAACCCGACATTGCTTGCTTCAACTCCATCATGACCTGATCTTGTCGCGAGAGATGGCCCATAATAGTCTTTTGTTGTTCCCTCAAGATTCTCAATGTTTTACGCAATGTGCTCGTCTTCAGCATCATTAGGAGTTGCCTCCGGAACGTGTCATGGATATTGTCCGTCATGGACCGGCGTGGCTTCATCCCCCTCGTTGCGAGTATCGCTGATCAAATCTTCATGTTGAGGTTGATTTCCTTGGGACTCAACATTGTGTGTGATGTTGACATCGTTATCTGCCGTTTTTACGATTTTTCGCTAAGAAATAAAGAATTAAATAGAGTTAGTAATTGATGCAAGGATCAATCCAATAACTTTCTAAGCCCCACGGTGGGCGCCAAACTGTTTACCCATAAAACGGTACAGTTGGAATTTGTAACGTTGTTATAGACAAGCGAGTCAATTTGATCCCAAAATAATAAATAAATTAAATTAAATACAAGACTTAGCGTTGAAATCGAGATAGGAGAGCAAATAGCTTAGTCCTGGGAGCAAAGCTTCCGAAGGCAGCAGTATGAATATCAACAAGTAAGAAATGAAATCTTATTGAGCTTTTGAATAGTATATTGCATAAGCTTGTTAGAAAATTCGTGTCCATACAATGGCTGTTGAGATCACTATTTATAGTTACACCTAGGGAACAAGGTCCTAGGATCAAGCCCTTCTTAAGTATAATTATGGGGGCCATTGAAAAAGCGGCGTAATGTTAAATATTTAAAAATGCGGAATGGCTTCCTGGCCACTTAGACTTGTAGGAAATTTGAAAGCTGATACATGAACTTTAATCTTTCCCATTTGAACACTCGAACTTGACGGAATGAGTACTAATAAATACATCCAGTAGTGCGTGTATATCCCATTTGACGTCATATACTAGACTATTTATTACTTGACATGTGTTATTTGTGGGTCCTATTTTTAAATACTCCCACCATTTCAAATTAGATGAGGTACTTTCCTTTTTAGTCTGTTCCAAAATAAATGACACATTTCTAAATTTGAAATAATTCAACTTTAAATTCTTTATTTTATCCATTTTACCCTTAATAAGAAGCTTTTATAACCACAAAAATATCATGGCCCACAAAGCTTTTACCCCTTAAGCTTTTAAGACCACAAGTTTCAAAAGCCTTTTTTTTTCTTAAACTCCGTGCCAGTCAAACTAACTCATCTAAATTGAAACGGAGGGAGTACTAATTAAGCAAAAAAGAAGTTACAAATTAAAAAAAGAAAAAAGAAAGAGAGTAAAAGACCTGACACTTCTCTCCGTTCACCCACCTCCATTCCTTTCCTCATTTTTATTCGTCTTCTTTTTCTTTTTCTTCGGTGTTCTTTCTCTCTCTTATTTCTAAATCAAATTCACAACACAACTATGCTCATAGTTAGACTAAAAAAATAAATTTAATTTTAAAATTTCAGAAAAAATCAATAGGAATCCAGGGTTTTGAAACAATGGAGGCCGCCCAATACTACGGTGAGCTAGCTAGGCTATGTCAAAAGAAGGACATAAATGGTTAAATCAAAAAGAGGGAAGAAGTCGGACTCCGTAAATAAAAATTTTTACCCAAAACTCAATAATTTCCCATTGATATTTTTCTTTTCTCTATCTGTCTTCCGGTCTGAGATTGGATACAAAAAGGGGAGAGGGAGTTAATGTAAGAGAAAGGATTGACATAAAGTTTTTGAGATAATCCATTGCTTTTCTTTGTTTTTCACTATCTATGCCTGAGTTTTGAACAAAAAGACGAGGAGGGAAGTAGATTAGAGACGGGGAGAAAGAAAAGAAAGAAGGGGGAGTTGGGGGCGGACGACAATGGGGAAAAAAGAACATAGTGGGTGAAGGGAATTTTGCGGGGGATGGGGGAAGTGTGCCTGGTTTATTTTCTTTCTTTTTAATTTATATTTTTTTTCTGGTTTTAGATTTTTTGTAAATCAAAACTATTGTAGTCACGCGCGTAATTTTTGTGACTTGCACACGACTTGTCCACATCATCTCTATCACTGCCATATGTGCATGGTCGACGGTCAAATAAGTTTATTAGTTATCGGATATGTAAGTTTGAATGTTCAAATAGGAACAATGTAAGTTTATGTATCAATTTTAAAATTCGATACAAGTTTAAGCGACAACGAGACCATTTGGCCTATTTGAAATAAAGCTATGAAATAGGACATCGTCAATGATAGTGTCAGGGGTATTTTTAAAATATCATTTATACTCGCTGAGACACTGGCTCCTAAAAATAAAGCTAGGAAACAGGACATCTTCAATGAGCCCCTCCTCATGGAATCACAAAACGGCTACCAACAAATGTTACAAGTGACACCTACAAAGCACACCTCACCAACTTGTGCTGAATGAGTTTGTTGACACCTCGACCCACCAGCCACTACCTTTCTATTTATTGCTTCCACTTTCCTTCAATTCAATACACTATTTATTTTCCACTTGAAAAGCTATTTCCCTAATATATTACACGTTTGCCACAACTCTATATTGAACTGAAAAAAAATGGCAACAAAGTTATGGGCTTCAAGAGCTGCTTCATATCTCAGGATCTCAACATTTCACAGAGCTTTTGCTACTGGTAATATGGTTACAGAATCATACTTTTGTTTCTGGGATCACCCATTTGTCTTTTTCTTTAATGTTTTATTGCTTCTTCTTTTTTTTTAATTTGCTTTGAGTTGTATAAATCTTGTTCATGTATTTTTTGTAAGAGAATCTGTTTGATCTGTCATTTTCTTGATGAAAGATCCGATTTTTGGAAGTGGGTTGTGGATTTTATGTGGTTTCTACAGCAGAAGGTTTTTTTGGGTTGTTGAGGGATTTGTACTTCATTATTTAATTTTAACTATGTCACCTTCTGTGTTCTGAAGTGTTGTATCAGGTAGGGTCTTGTTTGTGTTGTTTTCCTTTTTTTGGTAAGTAAGTATGGGATTGTGTATTTGTCAATTTGTTTACAAATGTTGATTGAGAATGATATTTTTGTTGTTTGCTCAGTAAATCTGTCCCTTAGATGCATCTGGAATTTATTATGATGGAGACTTGATAGTGACTTGTGAACTTGTTCTTGTGTCTGATGTCATCAGCCTGATGTAGGATTGGAAGATGGTAATGCAATGAAATTTTCAGGACTAGTGTTCTTTTTAATTTTATTCTACAACTCTAAATTTATGGACAGCTTGTAAATTTAGAGTAACTATATTTGCTACCTTTTCCATAAAATGTATCCATGTTTCTATTTGGATTTTTTTTTCTTTCTTATTTGCATTATTGTTTTCAAATATAAAAAGTTCTAAAGTAATGTCTATGATGATGCTTAGTGTGCTAATCATAGTTGTTATCCTTTTTCCTTCAAGTGCCAACCTCTCTAGTAACTGGTTGTAAATTCTGCAGATTCTTTAAAGACTTCAGGAATGGTAGTTGTGGATAATTTTCTGTAACTATGTGAAATTATTTTGTTATGTGACAAATGTAAGACATCTTAAAGTTAGTTCTTTCATATTACCTTGATTTGGTTATGTTTGACCCTTATAGATGCAAGTTGTAGGGAGTCTAGTTCATACTCTACAGTATCCTACATTTCCTGAACATCAGAAATAAAAAGACATTCGGGAAAAATGAATTTAATAATAGCGTAGTCTTATTGCTTTCTGTTGACATACTTGTTCTGTTCAAATTAAGTTGGGCACAAAAATGTTCGTTAATTGATTTATATTTTTGATAAATTGGGCAGAAAATATTTATACAGTCTATAAAATCTTAAGGGATTGTTTCCTTGTGCTGTTGTGCAGTATATGTTTTTGTGTTATATTTTGTATACACAAAATCTTTGAGTGAATTTTTTCCTATCGTGATACTTTTAGTCCGTTTTGACTTCCATGTTGTGTTTGAATCCAATGAATAATTGCCTGTGAGTAAAAGGAACAATTTTGGACTGAACCATAGATGGTTGAACATTTGATCCCTAAAAAAGGGCTCCCGTTTGAATAATGTAGCAACAACCTATGGCTATGCAAACCTATGGCTATGCAACTGATCAAAAAAATAAAACAAACAAACAACACAATCGACGGCTACGCAGATGCATATCACTAAAACTCTCTCTAATATAACAATGGTTTGTGTTCGAATTCTTTGCAGTGGCCAAGGATTTAAAGTATGCAGAGTCTCATGAATGGGTTAAAGTTGATGGTAGTTCTGCAACAATTGGCATCACTGATCATGCTCAGGATCATTTAGGTGATGTTGTCTATGTTGAATTACCTGAAGTTGGGGCTTCTGTAAATCAATTTGACAGTTTTGGTGCTGTTGAAAGTGTCAAGGCCACCAGCGATATCAATTCTCCTGTTTCAGGGAAGGTGGTGGAAGTTAATGAGAAGCTCGACTCCTCTCCTGCTCTGGTGAGTTATTTCCCCAAGGAAAACTTTTCCCTCATACCAAACACACCCATAGTATATATATTTTTGCTGTCTGCATGACTCCTCGTACATATAGTGTTGGGCTAGTAGGAGAAGAAGATGTGCTTTCTTGTGTGTACTTTAATATGCGTTGCATGCTTTCTTAGCTCTTTGACTGATATCGTGTGCAAATGATCTCTCTTTTCCTTCTAGTTGGTTCTTTTCCAAGAATTTCTTCAGTTGATTGTAAGTTGGGAACATATAAAGGGTCCAAAATGAGTGAATGGATAGTGAAGATTCTCACATGACCTGCTCCAACTAGTTTGGGATTGAGGTGTAGTAGTTGTTGTACCCTTGTTCTACCGTCATAAAAATTTAAGAGCCATTGTTAGCCTGCAGAGACTAACTAACAGGTCCGAGCTCTATGAACTTATCAAATGTATTATTAAGTCAACATGTTATCATCTTAATCAAACATGTAAGCCATGATATGTGTAATACTTTACCCAAAAGAAGATGACATATGAATCTACTACTTCGTCATATATTTCTGCTTTGCAGCGCCAAGTGTTCTATTTTGTACCTCTTTGGAGCTAATAATGAATGATACTTAGCAGTGGGATTAAAGGTTTATATTTTGGTAAATACTCCAACTCTGTAGTCTTCGCAACTTCGTATAATCAGACCACTGTTTCTTAGAGAATATGTTGCTCACTAGAATCTGCTCTCGTCAATACTTTTCCACTTCTCTCAACATATCATATAGATATTGATGTTTGTAGCTCAACTCTACGATGCATATCCTCCACAAGACTTGTATATGGACCTTTTGCTGAATTCAATCATCAAGTGTTCTTTATTTTAGTTCCAGCTCTATGATACTGCTTTACGTTTCATCTTGACTTGTTCCTATATGGTATGTGATCAAATTTGCAATGTGTGTATTAAGATCAATGGGAGCCCATATCAAGAAGGATGGATTATAAAGGTGGAGATGAGCAACCCCGACGAACTCAAATTGTTGATGGACCCTGACAAGTATTCCAGTTTCTGTGATGAAGAAGACGCAAAACACTGATTGAAACCTCACAAATTTGAGCAAGAACACACTTTCCTGCAGGATTTTTCCTAGTGCATAAATAGGCGTTATTCCCAAGTCCCAGAAACTGGAGATTTATAGTAGTGCTATTTGGTCTTTGATACAACATCTATTACCATTGCATTTCTCTCTTTCTTTGCAAATAATTCAGTGCTTTTTCTAATTTGGGGTGATGAATTGATGTATTAAACTCATAAAGTAAAATGTGAACCTACTTTCACCCTTTCATCTGTTTTGCTCTACTGATTCACTCTTGACCTTTTCCGACAGCAACTTCTTCAACCTATAGAAGTGGATAAGTTTTTACTTAATATCTATAACTCAAAATTAGTTAGCCGACCAAATTGAAATCGAGAAAGGAGTTTTTTTTAGGGAAAAATTAATGTACCTTTGAAAAAAGGATGGTGCTTTTATCAATGTTTCTTAACACCTCCTCAGTACTTTTTTTTTTTGGTTCAAAAAACCTCCTCTTGACTGGTTTTACTGATTCAGTTCTCCTAGAATCAACTCTTCTTCTAATTTCAATATCCTTTTTTGGAATGGCAAAAGGGATGTAAGAAGTAGAAAGGGAAAGGTGGAAAAAGTTTTCAGTGGAACTGGAACCTTATTAATAATGCAAGTATAGTTGCAACGACCTGCAAAAAAAAAAAAAAAAAGAAAAACAGAAGAAGAAGCTCTAATGTTGGGAGATGAGATTTCTTTAGATTTTTCATATAAAATAAAATAATAGGATCAGAAAAAACAAAACAGAACAAACAAGTAAAATTCCACTAGTGGGGCCTGGGGAGGGTAGAGTGTATGTAGACCTTACCCCGGAAGGATAGAGAGTCTGTTTACGGGAGACCCTCGGCTCAACAAAAAAGACAATTATATTAGAAAAGAAACAAAAGAAAAGGTCTGTAACAACAAAAGAAGCCAGAAAAGTAATACAACATCGTAAGAGACAACAAGTAAAAGGGCAATAACACGATACTATGCAAAACAACAAAATAGTGTGAACACAACATAGACCGCTAACAGACCTAGACAAAACTCTATCACACTACCCGGTGCAAAAGGAAAAACGCTCGACTACCCCTAGCCTACAACCCTAATGTTCGACCTCCACACGTTCCTATCAAGAGCCATGTCCTCGAAAATCTAAAGCCGCGCCATGTCCTGCATGATCACCTCGCCCCAATCCTTCTTAGGCCGCCCTCTACCTCTTCTCGTACCTGCCAAAGCCAACCGCTCGCACCTCCTAACAGGGGCATCTATGGTTCTCCTCCGCACATGCCCGAACCATCTAAGCCTAGCTTCTCGCATCTTGTCGTCCACGGGAGCAACGCCCACCCTCTCCCGAATATCTTCATTTCTTATCTTATCCAGTCTAGTATGCCCGCGCATACATCTCAACATCCTCATTTCGGTTACTTTCATCTTCTGGATATGGGAATTCTTGACTGGCCAACACTCAGCCCCATATAATATGGCCGGTCTAACCACCACTCTGTAGAACTTACCTTTGAGTTTCGGTGGCACTTTCTTGTCACACAGGACTCCAGACACTAACCGCAATTTCATCCACCCCATCCCAATACGGTGCGCGACATCCTCGTCGATCTCCCCATCTCCTGGATAAATAACCCTAGGTACTTGAAACTTTCTCTCTTCGGGAAGACTTGTGAGTCGAGCCTCACTGCCATGTCCGCATCCCCCGTTACGCCGCTGAACTTACACTCCAGATATTCTGTCTTAGTCCTACTCAACTTGAAACCTTTGGACTCCAGGGCCTGCCTCCAAACCTCTCGTCTCTCATTTACGCTGCCTCGCGTCTCATCAATTAGAACTATATCATCAGCGAACAACATACGCCATGGCACCTCCCCTTGAATATAGTGTGTTAGGGCGTTCATCGTTAGGGCAAATAATAACGGGCTAAGCGCAAATCCTTGGTGTAACCCTATAACCATTGAAAAAGTGTTTGACCAAAAAGTATTAAGCCTTTTGATTAAACCAATTAATGATGAGAAGACGGGTGAATCTTAGTTAAGAATAATAAAATCTAGACCAAATGTTAGATGAAGTAGACAAGATGAACGACGTTAGCTAATATGTTTGAGCTGATTAAATGCTCATAAATGCAACAACATAGATGTACAATGAATATAAATAAATGTGACTAGCACAATAAAAGGAAGTTACTACCCAATTATTGTAAGATTCGGAAAGCTCCTTCCCCTGACAACAGTGTGGAAAGAAGGGAAATAAGAGGAGGTTGAGGAATCTTTGGATCTCGTGAATATAGAACCTAAAATGTTTGCTCGAGTAATATAATCAATGAATGAGACAACTTTTGTATATTCTTTCAGGTCAACCTTTTACAAAGTGTTCTTTCTCATAAAAAGTGAAGATCCCTTTTTGGTTCTCTATCTCTTCCTATTTATAAGGGACATTTCCCAAAAATCCTAAAAAGTACAGAGCAAGGAATATCCAAAGGAATATTCCTTGTGTCCATATTTGAACCTATGCTACCGTTATTTCCTCATCTTAGCTGCCCGTCTTTGGCATCAACCGTCTTGAGAGCAACCTTCAGTTGTTATACCATGGTCGACCCCGTCCTTTGTCTTGCTTATCCGTTACTGCCGAGTCGCCAAATTTAGACCTATACAGTTAGTCCCTCCGCTTGGTGAGGTCATGGTCCTGCACGCCCTCAATAAGCGGACCTGATTTGCCTTCGTTTCAGAGGAATTTGGTTGTTGAATAAGCAGGGTCGGCCAAGATGGAGAAAACGGCACGACTAGTGGAGTCTTGATTGGTGTGGCTACCATGGGGTGACGTCATAGCCACGCGCGTCATCATTACGCATCTTCCCGAGACAGCGTCTGCGTGCCTGTCGCTTCGATTTTGGTGCCATTGACAATCCTTTGCTTCGATTCTCGCGCCACCCAGCCCTATAAATAGATGGGGGTTTCGTTTTTCAGAAGTTTTCACCCTCCCTTCTCTTGCATGAACAGTGTTCTCCTTTGATCTTCTTTGCCAGTGTCTTCTCTTGACTTCGCTTTCGCGATTCCATATCTCCCATCCTTACCTAGTTGTTACCTTCTTCTTCAGGTTTAGTAGTATACCTTTTATCGTCGAAATGTCGCAAACCCTTCGCATTCACGATGAAATTCTGATGCCACTCCGTTATCGGTAGCCCCTCCTTCCAGTGGTGAGGATCTCATGGCTTAAGAGGATGAGAGTTTTCCTACCGTGGAGGAGATAGTCCCCAGAAACCCCTTGTCTAGAAATGATTTTCTCAAGGAAACTGCTCCTGCTCCTGCTCCTGCTCCCGCTAGGTGATTTCGGAGACTGGGCCGTCTCATATAGCTCAGCTTCGATCTACATATCGCATCCCTTCCCACGTCGAGATAGTGTTGGCTGGTGGTGACATCGTGGAGGTCCATCGACCTAGGTATTGTGCCTTCTATGTCTACCCTTTCTTAATTGGATATACTCTCCCACTTCTTCCGCTGACGGAAGAATTTTGCTGGTTTTATAACGTTTGCCCGGCAAAACTATCTCCGTATTTGTATAAAGCTTTTCTGATGCTGACGAAGTATGCGGAATTGGCTGGTTGTGAGGTCGATGTCCGCCACCTATTGCACTTATTTTCACTAAGTTTTTATAGAGGTACTATGATACACCTGCGGCATCGTGGGACCAGAAGGCTGATAGTCGGAATGGATGATAGGATGAATCGGACGTTTTGGCACAAGTACTTCTTTATCAAAACCGAGCACTTGGTGGCGACCCGACTGGGTTTCCCGAGCAGTGGAACCATAATCGTAAGTGTTTTTGGCATACGCTTGTTGTCTTCTTTTCGTCCTTTCGCTTTCCGCTCATTTGTGGCTTCTTTGTTTTTTCAGCTGAGAGGCGTGCACCCTCCCCTATCTTCGGTATAGAAGACTGGGTGGCTCGCGTGTTGCCTCACATGGCAGGTATTCGTGATTGGGCAGTTTTCTACAAACGCTTTGGACCGAAGGTCCATGCTAGTAAGTGTTACTTTTGCTTCGGCCTTCTGTTGTTTGCCATTATTTGTTGATGCGACCTCCTTATGATGCCAGTACGGGCTTCTAAAAAGAAAGCTCCAGTGCTTTCGCCAGGCTATTGCATCGGCAGGGATGAAATTTTACTTTGGCTGAGTCCGTCCGTGGAGGTCGTACTCAAGCTCTGTCAACGAGGGATCCCCCCCAGAGTGTTGCTTCACGGGATGAGATCTCTTCCCGTCCTATCTACCATCTCGTAGATGAGTCGTCTAATGGAGAGGAGTCACCGTCAAGAAAGAGGCGAAGAGTGGAACTTGGGAAGGCCGCCATCACTGGTATTGAACCGAAGAAAATCGTTGCTTAGGAAGCGGCGCCTGCACGTGTGCCAGGCGCAGGGGCCGTCTTTATGGCAGATGATATTATGGAGGGGAGGTCTTCTAGGGCCGAGGGGGTACATGAAGGCGGGGAGCCCGTACGGACCGCAGAAGGTGGTGCGTCATCGGTGGCCGGAGGAGATGGAGCGGTACTTGCGGGGGACGACGGCTCTGGTTCAGACATCGACCTCGAAGAGATACAGTCCTTCTTGGGTAGGAACACTCGCGTAGAGGTGAGAACGGAGGGTCCTAACCGGCACATAATTATTCCTGTGGGTTATGACCTTTTGGCTAACTCTGAGCGAGCGGTGCCGTCCTTTGCCCCCTTATGCGCGGCTTCTGAGAACACGGTGTTGCAGACGATGAGCGATGCAGAGCTATCACTGAGTATCTCCGGCATGGCTTTGCGAGTAAGTGCCCCTTTTTTTATGTTTAGGATTTGCCTCGCTTGCGTAATCTGCTTATGTTGACTTCTTTCTTTCGCATGCCAGACTTTTATCATGGGGATCGAGCGTGAACGGCAGGAGGAGCGGAGGACGACCATTTTTAAGAAGGTGACTTCCAAGTACAAAGAGTACCGTACTGAACGCTGGTCGACATTTTAACCAAGATAGCGAGTTTCAGCTGTTTCGTGACGGGCTCAAACAGAAAGAGGATGAGTTGGTGAGTAAAATTGAGGAGATAAAGGAGCGGGATGATGAGCTAATGAAAGCCATAGGTCAATGCAGCGAGCTTAAGGTGGCTCTTAAGGCCAAAGACGATGAGCTCGAAGTGAGCAAGGGGGTGATGGCCGAGAATGCCGACCTTCAAGCGCTGGTGGCTTCCTTAACTGCTGAGCTTAGGCGGAGGGAAACGGAGGTTGTCGCTCTGAGGGGCGAGTTGAGCGTCAAGGTCAAGGAATTGACCCGTGCCGAAAAAGGTAGAATGGTTGCCCTGTCTGAAGTAACGGCCTTAGATGACGCCCTCCGTGTTTGTAGGTCTGAACGGAATAATGAGGTGGAGACGTCGGCGCTCAAGGTGGCGAGGTTGGAAGAGCGGATTTAGGATCTGGAGGCAGAGTTGTCCGGATTGAATGAGCAGGTTGTTGCTTTGAAGGCTGAGGAAGTGCGACAACAGTCGCAGCCATCTATATCTCATACTTCTTTCAACCCCGTTGTGCCGCGGGAGTTGTACGAGATGTGGGTTCACGCCATGGCTCAGCTTGATGTGTACAAGTCCCTAAAGGCTGAAGGGAGTGTTTCCGAGGCAGAACTCGAGGGTGTTCGTGTTAAAGCACGTGCGGCCAGCGAAGCTTGTGGTTATGCCCCCGGTATGCCTGGCAGGGATGATGTTGATGATGATGCGGACAGGCTCGCCTCCGATTCTTGGTATAATGATGAGTACGCCGATGGGGATGACGCGGTGTAAAGCCATTGTACTTATTTTGTTTTGTCTTGCTATTTTTGTGAGGGCGTCTCTGGGCCCTTTGTAAAAAGTATTGTAATATGACAGTTGTAATGGAATGATTACCTTTTTGCTATGTGTTCCCGGATTGTCGTTCCCTGACTTTTTCGGTCGCTTGTGTGTAGTGTTTTGGCCCAGTCGATCATAGATCTTAAAGTAATTCGAGCGAGGTCGAATGTGTGATAATTCGGGGGAGGTCGAATGAAAAATGATTCGAGCGAGGTCGAATGTAAAACAATTCGAACGAGGTCGAATGTGTGATATTTCGAGCAAGGTCGAATGTGTGATAATTCGAGTGAGGTCGAATGAAAAATGATTCAAGCGAGGTCGAATGTATAATAATTCGAACGAGGTCAAATGTGTGATAATTCGAGCGAGGTTGAATGTAAAACAATTCGAACGAGGTCGAATGTAAAGTGATTCGAGCAAGGTCGAATGTAAAGATTCGAGCGAGGTCGAATATGGAGTGTGGAGACTTGGTGGAGAGTAAAGATGCTGCTTTATTTCATTCATTGGAGAATATCTTGGTGGAAAGTAAAAAATGCTGCTTTATTTCATTCATTGGAGAGTATCTTGGTGGAGAGTAAAAAATGTTGGTTTATTTCATTCATGGGAGAATGTTACAAGCGTTCTTTTTTTTTTTGATTAACTCAAAATTTGTATTAATCAAAGTATATCTGTACAAGGCCATGTAGCTGCTGACCAGCTACAATCTCTACTCATTAGCTCATCCTAGTTACATTTATCATGATTCTGACCAACTAGGCATACTACTACAAAACTCTAGCTCAACCACTTTGTACAGACAATTACATGAAAAGTCAAGCAAATCTATCAAGTCTCTGTAATGTCTTCTGCCATCTTGGTTGATCTCTACCTCTTGTGTGTACATGTAGAACTATTTCTCTGCACAATCTATGTTCCTCGAAGATGCTTTGCTGAAACCTTATCATATTCCTTTCCCTCCAGATACTATATACCAGCATCGCAAACACATAGCTGATAATTGTTGCCTTCCCTGTCTTTTTCCTGGCCATATTACTTGCCCAGTTTAGTTCTTCTTTCCAGTCTTTTATACTTCTCTTTATGTCAAGCCATAACAGTATTCTTGTCCATAATCTATTTGTAACTGGGCAATCAAAGAAGAGATGATGTTGTGTTTCTGTGATAGCCTTACAGAATACACATTCCTGTGGCACCTGTATTCCCATCTTGCTAAGTCTATCCACAGTAGCTAGTCTTTCATGTGCAGCCAACCATGTTATAAATCTATATCTGGGATGGATGTTTGGCTGCATGATTAAGTTCCTCCATTGTACTTTCTGGTACTGTGGCATCAACATTAAGTAGGCTTGCTTTATAGAAAATTTGCCATGTACCACTAGTGGCTTCATTTTGTCACCCAGGGAACCCTGTACTTGTTGCTGATGTATATCATCCCTTGTCTCTATTATTTTCCTGATTACCCAAGCTGCAGTCTTAGGTATAGGCATGTCTTCCACCTTCTGATTCTTGATATAGTAGCTATGGACCCATCTTATCCACAAACAGTCTTTCTTCATTGCAATTCCCCATAGTTGCTTCATCACAGCTGCCTTGTTCCATAGTCCTAAATTGATGACATTCAATCCTCCTGTAGATGTAGGCCTGCATATTTGTTCCCATGATATCAGTGCTTTCCTTGTGATACTTGCTTCTCCTGTCCACAAGAAAGTTCTGCAAACTGCATCAATCATTTTCATAACTTTCTTAGGTAGCAGAAATATTTGTGCCCAGTAAGTTTGGATGCCAAAAAGTATAGACTTAATCAATTGGAGTCTGCCTGAATATGACAACAATCTTGCTGACCAGCATCTGATTTTATCAGTTATCTTCTCTATTAGGGGCAGACATTGGTTCACAGTTAACTTTTTAGAGGATAGTGGAACCCCTAAGTATCTGAAAGGTAATTTACCCTCCTCAAAACCCAGCATGTTCAATATGTTCTGCTTTTCATCTTCATTTACTCCTGCCAGANACTCAATCCAAACAAATAATGATTTTTGAAAACCCAAATTTGAATTCAAAGCTTTCAAGCTTTTTAATGGCTATCAATGGTGGAAAATATATGGAAGAACAGATGAAGATGAAGATGAAGAACAGAAATCTCCTTTCCGTTTCAATATTCTTCTCCTAAATCTGTTCAGAATATTCACGCCAAATCTGTTCAGAATATCCTTCTCCTAAAATTTAGCTCGCATAAATAGGAAGATACAACTGTTATTAATTAGCTTTTAATGATTGGTACAAAAACTGTAGAAATAATGTGGACTGGACGGGTAATTTAGGAATTATGCACATTTTTGGTAATAAGGTTTCATATATGGTATAGATAAGAAAAAATTCCAATTTTAATTAGCTGCCAATCTTTGTCCCCTCTTTTGTCTATTATACTATTCACTTTTTCCGTTAGGTCTTGGATTTAAATCACGTTGAATTATTGAAAGATAAATATAAAAACAACGTACATCCTCCTAATTTGGGAGGGAATAAATATAAAAAAAATACTATTCACTTGTCTACTTTTGTCTAAATACTGTACCGTTTGTGACTCGTGAACCACTAGTGGGAAAAATTGGAACAGAAAATTACTAGAATATGCTAAGAAAAACAAAGAAAACGATTTTCTACTTTGTCTCGTCTTAGGCTTAGGTTGAAGAAAAGACAGCAAAATAGACAAACATTTGAAAACGACAAATGCAGTGTTCTCGCGTGTATCGTGGCATGTTATTACACTGTACAAAGTACTGACACAAATTCTTGTTCTTTTTTTTCTTTTTTTTGGTAATGATTTTTTTTTTTTAATTAACTCAAAATTTGTATTAATCAAAGTATATCTGTACAAGGCCATGTAGCTGCTGACCAGCTACAATCTCTACTCATTAGCTCATCCTAGTTATATTTATCATTATTCTGACCAACTAGGCATACTACTACAAAACTCTAGCTCAACCACTTTGTACAGACAATTACATGAAAAGTCAAGCAAATCTATCAAGTCTCTGTAATGTCTTCTGCCATCTTGGTTGATCTCTACCTCTTGTGTGTACATGTAGAACTATTTCTCTGCACAATCTATGTTCCTCGAAGATGCTTTGCTGAAACCTTATCATATTCCTTTCCCTCCAGATACTATATACCAGCATCGCAAACACATAGCTGATAATTGTTGCCTTCCCTGTCTTTTTCCTGGCCATATTACTTGCCCAGTTTAGTTCTTCTTTCCAGTCTTTTATACTTCTCTTTATGTCAAGCCATAACAGTATTCTTGTCCATAATCTATTTGTAACTGGGCAATCAAAGAAGAGATGATGTTGTGTTTCTGTGATAGCCTTACAGAATACACATTCCTGTGGCACCTGTATTCCCATCTTGTTACAAGCGTTCTTCATTTCATACATATATTGGAGAAGTTTCCATGTATCCAGTCCCTTCATCGTACGGCCTGGAGAAGTAGTCGGCAGGCGGGGCGATGAACTATACTTGAACTTCGAGACGTCGCCTCGTTAAAAACCTCTCCGAGAAAACCCAATTGGGACAAAACTCGGATGAGGGAAAAAGAGTACGACGCGGGGGGCGTCTGTTTTCAAAAGTTGAAGTATTTGAGATGGGCGACGTTCCAATTGTTTTATAGTAGTTTTCCCTCCATAGTTTCTAGTTGAAAAGATCCCTTGTTTGCTTCTGCCGTGATCTTATATGGCCCGTCCCAATTGGTTCCTAGTTTGCCTTCTCTTGAATCTTTGTTTGCTTGTGTTTTAGCCTTGAGTACATAGTCTCCGACTTTGAGTGGTCGTACTTTGGCTTTTTTGTTGTAGTACCGTTCTGCTTGTTGCTTTTGGGCTACCATTCTTACATAAGCCATGTCCCTTCGCTCCTCCGCTTCGTCGAGGTCCTGTTTTATGTTTTCATCGTTGCCCGACCCACTTTCGTTGGAGTATCTCAACTGGGTTCACCGACCTCAACCGGTATCATGGCGTCAGTCCGGTAGACTAGTGAGTATGGCGTTTCTCCTGTGCTTGTTTTCGGCATGGTGCGGTATGCCCACAGTACCTCTGGGAGTAATTTCGGCCATAGTCCCTTGGCATCTTAAAGTTTTTTCTTCAAGATATTCCGTATTATTTTGTTGGAGGATATGGCCTGCCCGCTGCCGGCCGGGTGTTATGGCGTGGAGAGTATTCGCTTGATGTGCCATTTTTCAAAGAACTCAGCGGTCTTCTTTCCAATGAACTGGGGTCCATTGTCATAGCTAATTTCTTTGGGGATGCCGAAGCGGCATATGATGTTTCTCCATATGAATGTGATAACTTCCTGTTCGCGTATTTGAGCGAACGCACCTGCTTCTACCTATTTGTAAAAATAGTCAGTTAAAACTAAAAGAAAACGTACATTACTCGCCCTGCTAGGAGGGGTCCAATGATGACCATTCCCCATTTGATGAACGACCATGGCGATGTAACAAAATGGAGGTGCTCACCCGCTTGGTGTATCATAGGGGCATATCTCTGTCGCGCCCCCTTTTTTTCCTCGCGGAAGTCCGGGTTTCGACATTCATTGGGAACAATTCGTTTCCTTTTGGGAATTGGGTATTTGAAGAGTTGCCACCAATAAGGTGCGTTAGGTCACCTAGAGAAATTAACTCATATAACTAGTTTGCATTACCAGAGATTAGGGTAAGGGCTCGAAATAACCTTGAGGGGAAAGTGTTAGGCACCCCTCGCGGTCCACAACGGTGGGTCTCGCCCGAACTCAGTTATGTGAATTAGTCATTTAACAGGTAAGCAGTCTAAGCACACATTTGCAAATAAAGGAAGTTTAGGTAGTCCAAGCACACATATGTGAATAAAGGAAGTTTAACGGACAGGTAGTCTAAGCACACATATGTAAATAAAGGAAGTTTAGGGACAGGTAGTCTAAGCACACATATGTAAATGAAGGAAGGAAGTCCTAAGTTGATTAGCCTATAGGATCACATCTGTACAATACCCGGTAAGCCTTCCTCAAATAGAGGGCTTACACGTGGCATTAGCGCACAGGTCATCATATCCTCTTACTACCCATTACCCTCCCCCTAGCGGTTATATAAGCGAGTTTAATTAACGAACTCTAAGCGTGCTTTACCCGTCCCTTCATTGTGGTCCTGGAGGTATTTAGGACCTCTAAATTTAGGCAGTACTAGACCCTCCTAAGGTGTTTAAAAGGTAAAATCTAAGCGACAACAAATAACATATAGGACTGTCAAATAGGGAAGCAATTAAGGGGCTCATGTTTACCTCCACACATAAACACATAAGTAGCACGTCTCAGACAGCAGATTTTAAAGAATTTCAGAAGGTCCTAGAACATGACATCTATGTGAGCATCACAAACACAGAATATGCAGCATTTGTTTTAAGGCGAAGTGACAGAATCCTAATCAGTTTGGCTACTGAATTTAAAGCTTGATAAAACTGGACAATTTTACAAATAGGCAGAGTATAATTTCAAAGTTTTTAGACCTTAATTACCTAGGGCTATCCTAGGCGGGGGTCTGTATGCAATCATAATTCTGGGAACTAATTAAAACAACTTGAAGTTATTCAGTCCTATAGGCATGTTGATCTAAGCGATTAATGCTACAAAAAAAAGTTGATTTCATGCATATTTATACTAGAACATGATATCTATGTGTTGGGGCTGTCTTTTGACCCATTTGTAAATAGTTATTCATTTAAGCGACATAGAGACAATTTAAAGCAAAATGCAAACAGAGTTCTACGACAGTATTTCTAATGCATAGAGAGAGATGGTCATTTTATTAGGCATGATTACAGCAGTAGCTTAATAACAGGATTTCCAGGTGATAACGACTTATGCAGAATCAGAAGTGAAGTGATGAACTATAACGTGCTTCCTACTATGCAAAGGCAGTAAACGTGAGTATCTTAAGGCAGGATATCTAATGCGAACAACACATACCTAAAGCATGATTCCTATTGCAGATAAGCACAACATAATCCTAAAGCATGCAAATAATCATTATGTAAACCTAAAGCAGGATTTCTGCCCAGTTTCCCCACAAAAATCATATAGGAACCCTCCCTTTTTTACTAATTTCCCCAATATCTGATTACAAAGAATATTATTACAGACCAGGATCAAATGAATTACATAAATAAATGTAAACTATACTATAGGGAGCCTGAATTAGGCCCAAAGTAAACCTGGGAGTGCCAGGCCTTCAAAAATAGTCTCAGATGCCAAGAATCTCACAGCCAATAGTGTATCCTGGTGTGTCAAAGTTCCCTAAGGACCTCAAGGATCCTGGGCAATGCTCACACCAAGACCTTTCTCAAATAGAGGATTGGTTATGTGCAGTGTGAAAGGGCCAGCCCTTGTGTTCCAGAGTTCAGAGGAATCTCAAGGATCCCTAAGCAGAACACACACTAGAGGGGCAGAACCTAATAGTCTAAGAGCAAAGTGAGAGTGCTTGACATGGTTTGGAAAGACTTAGTAAAACAATGTAGAGACAGTTTTAGAAGTGAAAAGGTTTTAGAACTGGAAAACAGTTTTAAGAAGATGCTAGGAGTGACACCAGTTTTGAGAAGAATACTAAGAATAGAAGAATGGTTTTGAAATCATTTATTAGGAGAGCAAATTCAACAAACAACCAATTAATCATAGAATACCCAGATTCCCAAACACTTAACAAACAGATCTACAAACATGGGGTGAAGGGGATTCGGAACATATAGAGTTGAAACCACATAAACAGGGAAAACATTTGAGATGACAAATGCACAGAACAACTAGGAGGCCACTGAACAAGTCAGTCATGGTAACATGCAGTTAAAACATAGAGAAAGAGTGGAGTAAAAGTCATGTTGAAGACAGGGTTGCATAAGATAGGGCTGGTCATACAATCGAATGCATTAGGAGACTAAGTGACTAACATGATCACACCAGTTAGGGGAGGGGGGTTAAGCAGGGACTAAGTAAACATGCCGGACAAGTATGAAGTTGAGACATGCCGATTACACATTAAACAAGAGAAGGCAGAATTTAGACATGCTGAACAAAGCAGTAAACAGGGAAACAAATTGGATACATAATCAATTGAACTAGTATAGGAATGGAACACATGGAGTTGAGTTCAAAATTTAACTAGAGACATACCAGTTAAAGAAGAAAGTGCAGAGTGTAAAGCAGGTGTTGTTCCAATGTCTAGCCGTGGCTTTCAGCCGGTTAGACCAATAGTTATCATAAGTAGCAGAGAAAGAAGAGAGAGTAGTGTGAGTGTGTGTTCTGAACTTAGTGTTTGTGTTTTTAAGAGGTAAAAATAAGAGTGCTTATATAGCATTTCAAGACTAGAGCAAAATAAGGTGAAGGAATCAGAAACCAGCAGTTAAGGGGTCACAGAATCCAATCATACAAAGGAGTTCAGCATAGACCTCTCTTAATTAAGGGCAATTAGCCAAACGATAATAATAGGGATTAATTAAGGCAAGGAGTTCAAACCAAATAAGGGAGTTCAGAATAGACTCCCTGATCAAACGGAAATACAGGGGCCTAATTAAGGAAAGAACCCTAATCGTTCCATATAAAGAATCAGCAAAGATCCACAATTATACAGACAATTAAATAAGGCATGGATGACTAAATTAAGGTCATAAATAAGGAAACAATCAAGAATTACGCACATGCATCTCTGACAGAGCAAATCAATCGGCCAGAATTTCAAAGTAATACTGATTTCTGGAAAGAAATATCAACTTCCACAAATAGAAAATAGGCTAAGTAAAACTTCACAAAAAGTACAGAAATTCGCCGGAAACAGATGCAAAACCTAATAGCGATTAATTAGGGTGAAAACCACAGAATAATGGATTTGACGAAGAAAAATGTGTAAGTCAGAAAACACAGGGTGAATTAATACAGTTGGTAACACTGAATGACTCAAAATCGAAGCAAAGGTCAGAAAATCAGAGTATCTCATAAAATCAACTAGGGTTTGAGTATCTTTTGCACAAATCAGTCAAGAAGATGAAAAGAGAATCAATTAAACATTTAGAAGTCAGAAAACCTTTTAAAAAAACAACTCGTAATGAACCCTAGTTTTAGGAAAAAGCAAGAATAATCGATTAAAACCAGAAATTTTCAGAGAAAAACATGTAATAGTGCTCGATTCATCTCAGATCTATACAGATCTGGAAATGATCGAAGGTAATAGACTAGGGTTTTTTAGAAAACATAATAGAGATGAGAGCATAGGTTTAGAAACCATAGATTCGTAACAAAATAAAGAGAAATCTCTTACTGATAGTCGAGAAAATGGCCTGAGACAGGCTAACAAGCAAGGTTTCAACCCAGAACTGCTTGGGTTCTTTGAGATCCTCTCAAGGATCTAAAAAACCAAAGAACCATAGCGAGTAGGAGGCCAGGATCGGCCGGAGAAGATAAGGAAATATCACAGGACTGAGATATACGTCGGTGACGTCGCTTGAGAACTATGGTTTAATTGAGAGAGTTGAGAGAGAAAGGGGAAGGGGTGACGGCGGGTGAGAGGTGAGAAATGAGAGGGTTTGGGGAGTCGTTTAGGTTTAATTTTGGAATGAGGGTTGGGGACCGTTGATCAAAATGATCAACGGTCAGGATGGACGGGGGTATTGGGTCGGGCAGGTTTATGTTTGGGCCTAAGGGGATTGGGCCAAATTAAATGGGGTTTTTGGTCTGGTTTGAGGGGTTAGGTCCGAAAAACATTAGGAATCAAATAGGGCTATTGTTAAATATCCAAACAATTTATAAAAAATATTTTATAAATACTTAACAGATTATAAAAATAATTTTCATGCACAGAAATATTTTAAAATAATTACTACATATTTAGAAAATACAATGAGCTATTTTATGGTAAAATAATGTGATCATGTGTACATGGGCTATAATTGCAAAGCTATTGCAATTGTAACCAAAAAGTATAAATCTGGCCATTTGTGAAATAATTTGAACTTAATCTAACTATAAATAGCAATATTAAGTCATGAAATGCTATAAAGTCATTTGTGATGCAATTTTGTAATTATTTATATAAATAAAATACTAGGATAAATTAATAAAAAAATGTAGAATTTATGAAAAAATATCAATCGACGTTAATGCATAGTTTTGAAGGTATTTATGCACTTTAAAAGTATTATAGGAAAAAATTGGGTATCAACAGCTGCCCCTCTTTTCCCGGGAAGGATGAAAGAGTTTTCGGGTAAAAAAATGATGGCCAATTTTAACCGATCGGGATGTGTTGAAGAGTAGAGGCTGAACCTTAATCTTTGAGCTGTCTACATATCCCTGGTTTTACGAGAATCAGGCCATGTGTAGTTCTGGATTCATCGACGGAAATTACCGATGAAGTCATCACAAGAACGGACACAAGACTTTGGAATGGGTGGAAGGATGGCTATGGTTTAGCGGCCGGATTTGAGAAAATTTGAAAAAACTGGAGCGGGATTGCTCCTGTTGGGGTAGCGGTTGCTTATCGGGTCACCTGCAAGCAAAGAGATACTACAAGTATATATTTGTGCGAAAATTTAAACATGATGCAGATTCCCTTCAGACCATGAGAATTGTCTTTGGACGATTGAGGATGACGTCCTTAGACCATGATGTCTTGGGCCATGAATTGTTCGGTGGGGGATTCGCAAGCCATGAAATGATGTTCTCAGGCCATGAAAATGGTGCCTCCGAACCATGACGCCTTTGAATAATAATATGCAAATTTGAGAGATCCTCGGGCCATGGGATGGTGTCTTCCGGCTATGAGGATGATGCCTTTAGACAATGACGCCTTTGGACAAGTTGGCGATGAGATGCAATAATATGATCCTAAAAACAACAAGACAAGGCTTATCTTGCGAGGTTGAGGGCAGAGCTTAGCCCGAAAGAGGAACAAATAGATAGTGCCAGAGAGACAGTGCTTAGTCTCGGCAAATAAAGGCGATGATTGGCCTTATGCAAATAGGAGGCAGAGCTTAGCCATATGCAAGATTCGGGACAGGGCTTAGTCCCATGCAGATGGAAGGCAGAGCTTAGCCTTATGCAGATATGGAGGCAGGGCTTAGCCTCATGCAGGACTCGGGACAGGGCTTAGTCCCATGCAAATGGAAGGAAAAGCTTAGCCGTATGCAAATATGGAGGCAGAGCTTAGCCTCATGCAAGATGGAGACATGGCTTAGTCTCATGGAAAGAGAAGGCAGTGCTTAGCCTTATGCAGATATGGAGGCAGGGCTTAGCCTCATGCAAGATTCGGGACAGGGCTTAGTCCCACGCAAATGGAAGGCAGGGCTTAGCCTTATGCAAAATGAAGGCAGGGTTTAGCCTCATGCAGATGTTGGAGGCAGGGCTTAGCCTCATGCAAGATTCGGGACAGGGCTTAGTCCCATGCAGATGGAAGGGAGAGCTTAGCCTCTTGCAAGATTCGGGACAGGGCTTAGTCCCATGCAAATGGAAGGCAGAGCTTAGCCTTATGCAGATATGGAGGCAGGGCTTAGCCTCATGTAGATGGAAACAGAGCTTAGTCTCATGCAAGATTCGGGACAGGGCTTAGTCCCATGCAAATGGAAGGCAGGGCTTAGCCTTATGCAGATATGGAGACAGGGCTTAGCCTCATGCAGATATGGAGACAGAGCTTAGTCTCATGTAAGATTCGGGATAGGGCTTAGTCCCATGCAAATGGAAGGCAGAGCTTAGCCTTATGCAGATGTGGAGGCAGGGCTTAACCTCATGCAGATATGGAGGCAGGGCTTAGCCTCATGCAAGATTCGGGACAGGGCTTAGTCCCATACAAATGGAAGGCAGGGCTTAGCCTTATGCAGATATGGAGGCAAGGCTTAGCCTCATGCAGATATGGAGACAGAGCTTAGTCTCATGCAGGGCTTGGGACAGGGCTTAGTCCCATGCAAATGGAAGGCGGAGCTTAGCCTTATGCAGATATGGAGGCAGGGCTTAGCCTTATGCAGGGCTCGGGACAGGGCTTAGTCCCATGCAAATGGAAGGCAGAGCTTAGCCTTTTGCAGATATGGAGGCAGGGCTTAGCCTCATGCAGGGTTTGGGACAGGGCTTAGTCCCATGCAAAAATAGAATAAATAGCAGGTGATAGCGAAGTTTCTTAGCTGATAATAGATTTCAGTATCACGGTTGTTATGAAGATTGAGCCTTGGAGACATGTTTATTCTTCGCTCCTGCATCCATAGAAAAATCGTGAGTTCTGTAAAGGGGGAGGTCGGTTCGTGCCTCCTTCGGCTTGCTTGGCTTGCTTGGCTTGCTTTGCTTGGTCCGAAGGTCCTGTTCAAATCATTGGGGGTAGGGTTGGCTAAATAGAGTCATTTTACAATCAAGCACACATAGTTTCAAAGACGTAAAAAATATATTATTTTAGAAATTTGTTAGATGAACCAGTGACTGTGACACGATCCGAGACATCGCAACCTCTCGTGCTTGATTGCTACTCATGCTGCGATCGGCTGAAATTGCTTCGGAATTTTGAGGGTCCTCCTCAAAATTCTGCCCCAGTTTCTGATTGATTTCTGACTTTCTGGCATATGATGGCGTTGG
>NC_031990.1:50492424-50513909 GCF_001879085.1 Nicotiana attenuata | reverse complement strand
GGCAGGAACCCCGAATGTGCATTTTGCGGGGTTTAGTTTCAAGTTGTATCTCCGCAGTCTGTCGAAAAACTTCCTCAAATCGGCTATATGATCTGTGGCTTTCTTGGATTTGATGACGACGTCATCCACATATACCTCGATCTCCTTATGTATCATGTTATGAAAATGGTAGTCATAGCCCTCATGTAGGTGGCCCCAGCATTCTTTAGACCGAATGGCATCATCTTATAACAGTATATTCCCCATGGTGTAATAAAAGCCGTTTTCTCAGCGTCCTCTTCGTCCATCCAGATCTGATGGTAACCGGCAAAACAATCCACAAACGACTGGAGTTCATGCTTGGCACAATTGTCGATTAGGATATGTATGTTTGGAAGCGGGAAATCATCCTTTGGGTTGGCCCTATTGAGATCCCGATAATCAACACATACCCTGACCTTCCCATCCTTCTTTGGAACTGGCACGACGTTGGCTAACCAAATTGGGTATTCAACCACCCTGAGGACCTTGGCCTTGATTTGCTTAGTAACCTCCTCCTTGATTTTCAAACTCATGTCAGGCTTGAACTTCCCGAGTTTCTGTTTTACTGGTGGACACGCTGGGTTTGTGGGCAACTTGTGGGCCACAATGGATATGCTTAACCTGGTCATATCATCATATGACCATGCAAAGATGTCCTCATACTCTTTCAAGAACTGTGTGTACTTTTCTTTTTCTGATAGTGTCAGGTAGATGCTGATACGGGTTTCCTTGACAGTTTCGGAGTCTCCCAAGTTGATTACTTCGATTTCGTCCATATTGGATTTAGGCTTGTTCTCAAAGTCGTCTACTTCTCTGACAATTTCCTCGCGTATGACATCTTCTTCTTCCGAATCACTATCCTTTTGTTGTGTCGTCTCATTACATGTCATAGTTGTTGGTTCATCGAGACAGGAAATAGTAATGCTGTATAGATAAAGATATGAGAGAAAAATGATAATAATAAATATTGATTCATAGGAGCATAGAAGCGATTTTCAATAATTTAAACAACGTTTTCGGAACATTGGAAATATTATTTAAAACAAAATGCCAAAAAGAGAAATCATTTTGCTTAGAAAATAAACCAAACAATGTTGTTCAGCCTTGCTACCCCGGGACTCGTCGGGCCCTGGATGGTTTGACAGTCCAATTCTTGAGGAATGATCCTCTCTCCACAGCTCGGATGGTAGGGCCTTCCTCCTCCTCAACAATTACACAACAGTCCATGTCCTCATCTTCCAAGAACAGGTTCTTTAAGGCTGCCAATGCTTCTTCCTCCTCTGATCCCTATATGATGTCAGCTTGTTGGAAGGTCTGACTCAAGCGTGGTATAGGCTGCTCCAATGGATAGTACGGACCTCGCCGTGGTGGTGACCAATCATTGTATTCTTGCCAGGTGTATTGATATCCCAGCCCAAAAGTGGTACCATGGTACTTTGGCCGTATTGGCTTAGTGATGCCTTGAAGATTTTTACCAAGCCCTTTGCCAGGCTCATACCCTCCCAATTCATCATGCTTGCTATCTTGCCATCCCACCACTTATCTTTGTCGACTGTATTGACCCGCTCGATGTGATGATAAGTTTCTCTGCCTAGCTTTCTCCTATTCTTGACAATCGGAATAGTCTGACGGGTGTAAATGGGGTTGCTCCCGTCTCCGTGGATAATCACCTCCTGATGGTTCCGCTCAAACTTCACTGCCTGATGCAAAGTTGATGCCACAGCTCTAGCGGCGTGTATCCATGGTCGTCCCAACAACAGATTGTAGGATGCAGATATGTCCAGCACCTGAAACTCGACATCAAAACAACGTAGGCCCCATTTGCAGACATAGATTAATTTCCCCGATAGTTGCCCTTTGGGACCCATCAAATGCCTTTACGTTCATGGTCCCTTCTCGTATCTCGTATAGGCCTTTGCCCAACCTCTTCAGTGTTGTAGTGGGCAAATATTGAGACTGGATCCTCCATCAATCAGGACCCTGGTAATGAAGTAGTCTTCGCATTGCACCGTGATATGCAGTACCCTACTGTAATTCAAACTCTCAGGTGGCAACTCATCCTCGTGGAAAGTAATTTTGTGACTTTCCAATACATGTCCCACCATGTTAGTCATCTCTCCGCTTGTGATGTTATTGGGCACATACGCTTCGTTCAATACTTTCATCAGAGCGTTCCTATGTGCTTCTGAATTCTGTAGCAGCGACATGATAGATATTTGAGCTGGATTCTTGTTCAGATGATCGATGACTGAATACTCCCTTGCTTGCACTTTCCTCCAGAGGTCATCTGGACCTGTTTCAATAACGGGAGGTCTGTTAGAGGCCTATTTACTGGACTCTCCCAGATGCTCGGGTGTATAGACCCTTCCAGTCCTAGTCATCCCTTGTGCAGCACCAGATTCCCCCATCTTGGTTTTTCCTTTTCTTCTAGCTTCGGCCACATAATCCCACGGTAAAGCCTCGATGCTATAAGGCAGCATGGTTGATACTGTCACTATAAATGGTGTGGCTACTTTCACCTCAAATGGAATAGGTGCAACTGCAGGGGGTGCTACCTCAACTTCAAATAGGATTGATGTAGTTACCTCGACCTCCACTGGTGGTTGTACCTGCACTATGATGGGGTTGAGAGTGACTGCGGGTTTTTTGGGGTCGTCACCCTCTTTGGTGAGTCCATTGATCCCTTCGGATCCCATTCTTCATCTATCTCTATCACATTGACACCTTCACCCCTGTGATCTGGGAGGGGGTTATTGAGGACATTAGGCGCGGCCTCCTTTGCCTGGATGATCTTGTTGTCAATCAAAGCCTGGATTTTGTCCTTCAACGTGCGGCATTCGTCAATGGTGTGCCCTTTAATACCGGAATGGTACGCACAAGTCTTATTTGGGTTAACCCATTGGGATGAGTTCTCCGTGGCCACAGCAGGGATGGGAGAGACGTAACCAGCAGCCTTCAACCTTTCATATAGCTTGTCGATGGGTTCAGCGATGGCAGTGTATTGTTTGGGTGGTCTGCGTTCAAAATTAGGTCGCGGTCTTGGGTAATTTTGACGAGTTGGAGGTGACTGAAAATGAGATGGTTGGGAATTATACGTGTGGTAGGCGATGGCTGGTAGGGAATATATGGGGGACGAGGGTTGATATGTAGGTGAAGGTGACGGTTGATAGGTGGGTGGAGGTGCTTGATATGCAAGTGGAGAGGTTCGGTATACTAATGGAGTTTGGGTCCTAGGGCGACCATCACTGCTCCCACGTCCTTCTTCTTATATATACCTCCTGACTACAATGCTTTGTTAGTGGCCTGCAATGCCTCAAAGTTCGTTACCATCCCGCTCTTGATGCCTTCTTCGATCCTTTCACCAATTTTGATGATATCAGAGAACTTATGGTTTTCAATAACCATCAATCTTTCATAATATTGCGGATCCTGTGCTCTGACGAAGAACTTGTTCATCTACCATCGTCCAATGCTGGCCTGACTTTTGCTGCTTCTAACCTCCAACGAGTAGCATACTCGCGGAAAGTTTCGGTGGGCTTCTTCTTGAGGTTCTGAATGTAGAAGACATCTGGTGTATTCTCTGTGTTGAACCTAAATCGGTCCATGAAATCAGATGCCATACTCACCCAGTTGGACCATTTCTTAGGATCCTGGCTGATGTACCAGGACAAGGCATCTCCCATAAGACTCCTCATAAAAAGCTTCATCCGGATCTTTTCATCCTTTCTGACCCCGACAAGCTTGTGACAATAGGTCCTTAGATGAACCCTGGGATCACCTATACCGTCAAACATCTTGAACTTGGGAGGTTTGTAACCCTCTGGTAGTTCTACATCCGACTGTATGCATAGGTCTTCATAGTTCATATCTTCTATCCCCTTGCCTCCTTCTACACCTTGAACTCGGCTGGTCAACTTCTTGAGCTCCTCGGCCAGGTTCTTAATGAGCATGTCCTTCTCAACAGATTCCGGTACATAAGAGATGGGTTGAGTGGAATGAGGTAGGGTCTCCACATATATAGGGTTGTTTTGGTGACCTAGAATTTGAGTATCGTGGTGATCATTGGTGGGATTCTGGGATTCAGGAATGACTGGTGGAGTATTTTGTGGAGTGTGGTAGGTGTTTGGCTGGTATTGCGGTGGGATAGTATGATTTTCTGGGACGCTGAGTGAGAAGGATAGGTTTGCCACATTTCGGACATGCTCAAGCTCACCCTGGAGTTCCAGTATTTTCTGTTCGAGCCGTGAAACTGCTTCATTTGGGGCCTGAGTACCCCGACCATCAGAAGTTTTTGCATGTTCAACCCCTGTGTTGTTTTCCTTTCTGGCGCCGTTTAAATCTTCCATTTTTGCTTTTCCCTTGCCTTTTGGTATACTAGGAGGAGGAGAAGGTGGAGGGCCCTGGATCTTGTGTGATAAGTTGATGATGCCAGTATGCACGAACCAACTTTTGGGGAATGGGAATAATCAAAAGAAAGAAAGAAAAACAAAAGGTAGCCAAGTCAGTAATGATTCTGAAAAGTTTGCAGTAATTAAACACATATTGCAGGAATATAAATCGCGTCCAAATTTGGGAGCCCCGTTGTGCCCGAGGTAGGCCTAGCGACAAATAGATTTGGAGAAATTTAGTGCCAATAATTACCTCATATCATTAATGCAAAAATAGACGACCCAAAACGATACTAAATAAAATAATGTCACTAATGGCACTTGGCCTTATTACATTTAGAAAGCAAGTAAACCTAATCTATTTGGTCCCAAAAGGACCCTCTCCAGACTGGATGCTCTTGTCGATCAATACTCCCAGTTCGCGCAGGTTCAGCAGTAAGAATGCCTTTTCCAAATGTCCTCCTTCGCCTCCCTCAGCGTTCTGGCAATCAGTGGTGGTATGTTACGGACCATGCCGAACCTGGGGACTTCATGCCTCATTTTCTGCAAAACAAAAGATGGTTAGGCCCTTCCCCCTCCAGGTTCGTCTATTTATACAACAGTGATTAGCATATTGGCACTTACTTCTCCAAATTAATGCACACAATCGTGGTTGCGTCCGTTGGGATTATGGAAAACCCGATGGACTTTAGGGTGAGGCTTGTCTTAAAGGGTTATTATGTGGACAACATATTAACCCGGCTAGGTTTGACCATGATGCATGCACAATTAATCAGAGTAGGGTTACTATAGAGGTCTAGATTGGGACCCTCAAGCGGACAACTTAAGGGGGAAAGGCACGGAACCGTCGAACGCACCGCTGATCGACTAGTTTTACCGCAAATACGCCTTTCTAAATTTAAAAGGGTGATATATAGGAAGGGCGCAAATACTCATCAAGCGTTGCTATAGGATTGATTACGCACGAGTGGAATATGATGTTGAGCATGATTTACGCAACAATAAATAGCATGTTGTCAAGTATTTGCACGTTTAAAAATGATAAATGCGGTATTTAAATAATTGAAAGACAGTTACAAAAGGAAAACAAAGAAACAAGTCAGATTCAAGAAATAAAAGGAAATCATAAATGCTTGAGAAATAAGCAATTAAATCCAAATAAAGGGAAAGGGAAAGGGTGCACATGTATTAACAGAATAAAACATACTTAAGACTAATCCACAAAACAAGTTCGTTATGGTAAGAGCCTAAATTATCCCTAGCAGAGTCGCCATGCTGACGCGCCCCCTTTTTTTCCTCGCGGAAGTCCGGGTTTCGACATTCATTGGGAAAAACTCGTTTCCTTTTGGGAATTGGGTATTTGAAGAGTCGCCACCTAACGGATTAAGGTGCGTTAGGGCACCTAGAGCAATTAACTCATATAACTAATTTGCATTACCAGAGATTAGGGTAAGGGCTCGAAATAACCTTGAGGTGAAGGTGCTAGGCACCCCTCGCCGTCCACAACGGTGGGTCCCGGCCGAACTCAATTATGTGAATAAGTCATTTAACAGGTAAGCAGTCTAAGCACACATTTGCAAATAAAGGAAGTTTAGGTAGTCCAAGCACACATATATGAATAAAAGAAGTTTAACGGGCAGGTAATCTAAGCACACATATGTAAATAAAGGAAGTTTAGGGATAGGTAGTCTAAGCACACAAATGTAAATGAAGGAAGGGAAGTCCTAAGTTGATTAGCCTATAGGATCACATCTGTACAATACCCAGTAAGCCTTCCTCAAATAGAAGGGTTACACGTGGCATTAGCGCACAGGTCATCATATCCTCTTACTACCCATTACCCTCCCCTTAGCGGTTATATAAGCGAGTTTAATTAACGAACTCTAAGCGTGATTTACCCACCCCTTCGTTGTGGTCCTGGAGGTATTTAGGACCTCTAAATTTAGACAGTACTAGACCCTCCTAAGGTGTTTAAAAGGTAGAATCTAAGCGACAACAAATAACATATAGGACTGTCAAATAGGGAAGCAATTAAGGGGCTTATGTTTACCTCCACACATAAACACATAAGTAGCACGTCTCAGATAGCAGATTTTAAAGAATTTCAGAAGGTCCTAGAACAGGACATCTATGTGAGCATCACAAACACAGAATATGCAACAATTGTTTTAAGGCGAAGTGACAGAATCCTAATCAGTTTGCCTACTGATTTTAAAGCTTGTTAAACCTGGACAATTTTACAAATAGGCAAAGTATAATTTCACAGTTTTAGACCATTAATTTCCTAGGGCTTGCCTAGGCGGGGGTCTGTATGCAATCATAATTCTGGGAACTAATTAAAATAACTTGAAGTTATTCAGTCCTATAGGAATGCTGATCTAAGTGATTAATGTTACAAAAAAAGCTGATTTCATGCATATTTATACTAGAACATGATATGTATGTGTTGGGGCTGTCTTTAGACCCATTTATAGATAGTTATTCATTTAAGTGACATAGAGACAATTTAAAGCAAAATACAAATAGAGTTCTAAGGCAGGATTTCTAATGTATAGAGAGAGATGGTCATTTTATTAGGCGTGATCACAGCAGTAGCTTAATGACAGGATTTCCAGGTGATAACGACTTATGCAGAATCAGAAGTAAAGTGATGAACTATAGCATGTTTTCTACTATGCAAAGGCAGTAAACGTGAGTATCTTAAGGCAGGATATCTAATGCGAACAACACATACCTAAAGCATGATTCCTATTGCAGATAAGTATGACATAATCCTAAAGCATGCAAATCATCATAATGTAAACCTAAATCAGGATTTCTACCCAGTTTCCCCAAAAAAATCATATAGGAACCCTCCCTTTTTTACTAATTTCCCCAATATGTTTACAAAGAATATTATTACAGACCAGGATCAAATGAATTACATAAATAAATGTAAATTATACTATAGGGAGCCTGAATTAGGCCACAAGTAAACCTGGGGGAGCTAGGCCTTCAAAAATAGTCTCAGATGCCAAGAATCTCACAGCCAATAGTGTATCCTGGTGTGTCAAAGTTCCCTAAGGACCTCAAGGATCCCGCGCAATGCTCACACCAAGACCTTTCTCAAATAGAGGATCGGTTATGTGCAGTGTGGAAGGGACAACCCTGGTGTGCCAGAGTTCAGAAGTATCTCAAGGATCCCTAAGCAGTACATACACCAGAGGGGCAGAACATAATAGTCTAAGAGTAAAGTGAGAGTGCTTGACATGGTTTTGAAAGCCTTAGTAAAACAATGTAGAGACAACTTTAGAAGTGAAAAGATTTCAGAACTGGAAAACAGTTTAAGAAGATGCTAGGAGTGACACCAGTTTTGAGAAGAATACAAAGAATAGAAGAACAGTTTTGAAATCATTTATGAGGAGAGCAAATTCAGCAAACAACAAATTAATCATAGAATACCCAAATTCCCAAACACTAAACAAACAGATCTACAAACAAGGGGTGAAGGGATTGGGAACATATAGAGTTGAAACCACATAAACAGGAAAAACATTTAAGACGACAAATGCACAGAACAACTAGGAGGCCACTGAACAAGTCAGTCATGGTAACAGGCAGTTAAAACATAGAGAAAGAGTGGAGTGAAAGTCATGTTGAAGATAGGGGTTCATAAGACAGGGTGGGTCATACAATCGAATGCATTAGGAGACTAAGTGACTAACATGATCACACCAGTTAAAGGGGGGGAGGGGGAGGTAAGCAGGGACTAAGTAAACATGCTGGACAAGTATGAAGTTGAGACATGCTGATTACACATTGAACAAGAGAAGGCAGAATTTAGGCATGTTGAATAAAGCAGTAAACAAGGAAACAGATTGGATACATAATCAATTGAACTAGTGCAGGAATGGAACACATGGAGTTGAGTTTCAAAATTTACCTAGAGACATACCAGTTAAAGAAGAAAGTGTAGAGTGTAAAGTAGGTGTAGTTCCAATGTCTAGCCCTGGCTTTGAGCCGGCTAGACCAATAGTTATCACAAGTAGCAGAGAAAGAAGAGAGAGTTTTAGTGTGAGTGTGTGTTCTGAACTTAGTTTTCGTGTTTTTGAGAGGTAAAAATAAGAATGCTTATATAGCAGTTCAAGAGTAGAGCAAAATAAGGTAAAGGAATCAGAAACCAACAATTAAGGGGTCACATAATCCAATCATACAAAGGAGTTCAGCATAGACCTCCCTTCATTAAGGGCAATTAGCCAAACGGTAACAATAGGGATTAATTAAGGCAAGGACTTCAAACCAAATAAGGGAGTTCAGAATAGACTCCCTGATCAAACGGTAATATAGGGGCCTAATTAAGGAAAGAACCCTAATCGTACCATGTAAAGAATCAGCAAAGATCCACAATTATACAGACAATTAAATAAGGCATGGATGACTAAATTAAGGTCATAAACAAGGAAACAATCAAGAATTATGCACATGAATCTCTGATAGAGCAAATCAATCGGCCAGAGTTTCAAAGTAATACTGATTTCTGGAAAGAAATATCAACTTCCACAAATAGAAAATAGGCTAAGTAAAACTTCACAAAAAGTATAGAAATTAGCCGGAAATAGATGCAAAACTGATAGCGATTAATTAGGGCGAAAACCACAGAATAATGGATTTGACGAAGAAAAATGTGTAAGTCAGAAAACACGAGGTGAATTAATACAGTTGGTAACACTGAAAGACTCAAAATCGAAGGAAAGGTCAGAAAATCAGAGTATCTCATAAAATCAACTAAGGTTTGAGTATCTTTTGCACAAATCAGTCAAGAAGATGAAAAGAGAATCGATTAAACATTTAGAAGTCAGAAAACCTTTAAAAAAACAACTCGTAATGAACCCTAGTTTTAGGGAAAAGCAAGAATAATCGATTAAAACCAGAAATTTTCAGAGAAAAACATGTAATAGTGCTCGATTCATCTTAGATCTATACAAATCTGGAAATGATCGAAGGAAATAGACTAGGGTTTTTTAGAAAACATAACAGAGATGAGAGCATAGGTTTAGAAACCATAGATTCGTAACAAAATAAAGAGAAATCTCTTACTCATGGTCGAGAAAATGGCCTGAGGCAGGCTAACAAGCAAGGTTTCAACCCAGAACTGCTTGGGTTCTTTGAGATCCTCTCAAGGATCTAAAAAGCCAAAGAACCATAGCGAGTAGGAGGCCAGGATCGGCCGAAGAAGATAAGGAAACATCACAGGGCTGAGATATACGCCGGTGACGGCGCTTGAGAAATAGGGTTTAGTTGAGAGAGTTGAGAGAGAAAGGGGAAGGGGTGACGGCAGGTGAGAGGTGAGAAATGAGAGTGTTTGGGGGGTCGTTTAGGTTTAATTTAGGAAGGAGGGTTGGGGAACGTTGATCAAAATGATCAACGGTCAGGATTGGACGGGGGTATTGGGTCGGGTAGGTTTATGTTTGGGCCTAAGGGGATTGGGCCAAATTAAATGGGGTTTTTGGGCTGGTTTGAGGAGTTTGGTCCGGAAAATATTAGGAATCAAATAGGGCTATTTGTTAAATACCCAAACAATTTATAAAAAATATTTTATAAAATACTTAACATATTATAAAATAATTTTCATGCACAGAAATATTTTAAAACAATTACTACATATTAGAAAATACAATGAGCTATTTTCTGGTAAAATAATGTGATAATGTGTACATGGGATATAATTGCAAAGCTATTGGAATTGTAACCAAAAAGTATAAATCTGGCCATTTGTGAAATAATTTGAACTTAATCTAACTATAAATAGCAATATTAAGTCACGAAATGCTATAAAGTCATTTGTGATGCAATTTTGTAATTATTTATATAAATAAAATACTAGGATAAATTAATTAAAAAATGTAGAATTTATGAAAAAATATCAATCCATGTTAATGCATAGTTTTGAAGGTATGTATACACTTTAAAAGTATTATAGGGAAAAATTGGGCATCAACAATTTCTAGCACTGTTCGCATTTCTTGACATAATCGGCGGCTTCCTTTTTCATTGTGGGCTAATAATATCCTGCTCGAATGAGGCATCTGACGAGGGCCCGATTGCCGGTATGGGCACCGCAGTGGCCATCGTGTACTTCTTCGAGTACGCGCCTTGTTTGATTCGGCCCTAGGCATTTCGCTAAGGGTCCTCCAAACGTCCTTTTGTATAACTCGTGATTTATGATGCTGTATCTAGCCGCATGCATTCGAAGCTTTTTGGCTTCTTTTTTGTCCGCTGGGAGTGTTCCTTCCTGCAAATATGTTATAATACGGCTGCGCCAGTCCCAAGTCAAATTGAGTGTACCTCGAGTTGATCTATTGATGAATGCAGGAGGGTGACCACATTTTCCTTTGTGATGTTCTTGGTGGCCGCTGCTAATTTGGCGAGGCCATCTGCTTCGATGTTTTGTGCTCGAGGTATTTGGTCAAGTCGACATTCATCGAATTCCGGTGGCAATTTATGAATTTCTGCCTGGTACCGTTGTAGCCTCTGCTCTTTGATATGGAAAGTCCCTGTGACTTGGTTGTCAACAAGTTGCAAGTCGCATCTAAGGATGACTCGGCGTGCTCCGTATTTGAGAGCTAGTTTCAATCCTGCAATTACGGCCTCATACTCGGCCTCATTGTTAGTCATATGAGGGCACCGTATGGACTGGTGAATGACTTCGCCTGTTGGGACCTCGAGTACAAGTCCCAGTCCAGATCCTGACGCGTTGGATGCGCCATCGGTGTATAGGACCCATAGGTCGGGCAGATCACGAGGTCCATGAAATTTCCTTTTCGACCTCGGTTATTACTTTGGCGCTAAAATCGGCGACGAAGTCGGCGAGTACCTGTGACTTTATCGCTGTTCGCGGTTGATACGCTATATCATGCTCGCTCAATTCTATGGACCATTTGGCCAATCTCCCCTACAGTTCGGGTTTATACAGGATACCTCTTAAGGGGAAGGTTGTCACCACCAATATGGGGTGGCATTGAAAATAGGGTCTAAGCTTTCGTGAAGCTATGACCAATGCCAATGCCAGCTTCTTGAGGTGAGGGTACCACGTTTCGACATCGACGAGAGTTTTGCTAATGTAATAGATGGGAGATTGTGTACCTTTATCCTCGCGGACCAATACTGCGCTTACCGCGACTTCTGATACGGCCAAGTATATAAAGAGGCGCTTACCGGGTTCTGCTTTGGCGAGTAGTGGGGGAGATGATAAGTACGCTTTTAGTTCTCTCAAGGCCCGATGCATCCTGCATTCCACTGGAGCCCGTTGTCCTTTTTGAGCATGTTAAAGAACTTGTGGCATCTGTCGGAGGATCGCGAGATGAACCTTGACAGGGCAGCTATGCGACCGGTCAATTTTTGCACCTGTTTTTTGCTGGTTAACACTTCGGATATTCCCTCAATGGCCTTGATTTGGTCGGGATTGACCTCGATGCCTCTTTGGGACACCAAGAACCCGAGGAACTTGCCTGAAGTTACGCCAAAGGCACATTTTTTGGGGTTCAGTTTCATACCGTACTGCCTCAGTATTTCGAAGGCTTCTTTTAGGTGGTCGATGTGATCTTCCTTCCTTTTTGATTTGACCAACATGTCATCAATGTAAACTTCCATAGTTTTGCCGAGCTGGTTCTTGAACATTTTGGTCACCAATCTTTGATAAATCAGCCCTGTCGCGCCCTCTTTTTCTCGCGAAATTGGGTTTCGACATTTTTGATACAACTCCCTTCCTTTTGGAATGGGGTAAGGGATTTGAAGAGTCGCCACCTAACGGATTAAGGTGCGTTAGAGCACCTAGAGCAATTAACTCATGAAACTAGTTTACATCACCAGAGATCGGGTAAGGGCTCGAAATTACCTTGAGGGGAAGGTGTTAGGCACCCCTCGAGGTCCACAACGGTGGGTCCCGGCGGAACTTAAATTAAGCGAATTAATCTTGAAAGGGAAGAAAACAATTTGGACAGATACAATATTCAACTTATTTTACACATAGTATAGGGGATGGTCCTAAGTTTTTTAGCCTATAGGATCATTCCATGCAATGCTTTGCAACTCCCTCAAGTCGGGGTTTTACTCATAGCATTAGCGCATGGGCTATCATTTCCTTTACTACCCAATTACTATCTTTCAGTTGTTACCTAAGCGTTCTAATAGCTTCTAACTCGTGCCTTATGCGTGCACTACTCGTCCCTTACCTATGGTCCTGGAGGTATTTAGGACCTCTATGTAGGGTGGTTCTAGACTGACCTATGTGTTGCTTAAAAATGAGAAAAGCTAGGCGACAAACAAAATTCAAATAGGACTATCATGTAAGGAGCAAATAAGGGCTCATATTAACCTCCACAAGTAGACAACAAATGCACGCAGTTAAATTAACAGATTTTGTTAATTTAGGATCCTATAGATAGGATGTCTAGATGAGCAGAAACAGAATGCAAGGCAGCAGTTTTACTAGGGCAGGCATCGAGACCTATCAATTTGCCTACTGATTTTATTAAGCCCTGAATCTGGGCACTTTCAGGCAGCAAGATATCACAATTTTAGACCCCAGAATCATTAATAACCCTACAGATTTGCCTAAGTGATTAACAGAATCCTATAGGCATGGTATCTACAACTGTTAATTATAGATCTATAACATGATTTCTAAGCGAATTACTGATTTCAACTCGTAAGACAGCTTTTATCTCTTTAGATCCTGTAGGCATGCTTTCTAAGTTACAGAATTAATTTAACTCCTATAGACATGATTTCTAAGTGTTGACTTGATTTAAACTCCTATAAACATGATCTCTAAGTTTACGAACTGATTTTACCCTACAGGCATGATATCTATTAGTTTAAATCCTATAGACATGATTTCTAGGTTTGAAACTGATTCCTTTTATTCCTATAGGCATGGTATCTAAGTTGAAACTGATTTTTATTTCCTATAGGCATGAAATCTATTAACCACATGTGGGCAGAATTTTAAGCACATTGCTAGGAAAGCTTGTTAATTCACACAAATTGAATCCTATATACATGATCACTAATGCACGTTGGGATTGGAAATATCTGTAGATCCTATGAACAGGATTTCTAATGCAGAGTTAACAGGAGACCTATAGGCAGTATCTCTAGTATGCCAAAAAATGTGGAAATACAGAGTCACAAGCAATCAGAAAAATCCTATAGGCAGGATCTCTACAAGTATGGCATTCACATAATACAATAAACCTATAGGCAGGATTTCTACTCGAGTTTAACAAAGATATAAGGAACTCCCCCCCCCCCCCCCCAAGCTTTTATTAATAAGCCCCAAATATGTTTATTACAAAGATTATTACAGCTCAGAATGAATAAATTATATAACAATATCCATTACACTATAGGGAGCCTTCATAGGCCTAATATGAACCTGGGAACCAGGCCTTCAAACATAGCAACTTTGAAGCATAATGGTAGTCCATCCATAGCACATAAAATTGGGCTCCTAGTGTGTCAAAGTTCCCAAGGGCCTCAGGGACCCCGGGCAATGCTCACACCAGGACCACACTCAAAGAAACAATTCATAAAAGATTGGAAGACCAGCCCCAATGTGTCAGAGTTCAGAGGAGTCTCAAGGACCCTAGGCAGTGCTCACACTGAGGGTGGTAGGAACCTAAAGGACTAAGAGTAGAAGTTTGAAAACCAGTACATCAAGGGTAAGGGGATAGTTTTAGAAAAATAGCTAATTTTCAGAAGGGTAAGGGTAAGGGGGATAGATTTAGAAACCAGTGCATACAGAACAGTAACAGAACTGCACAAACAAAACTCATGTCCAGCATATAATTCAACTAAGTTGATATTTGTTCAAACTAGATATCATACCAGCATTTAAAGTAATCACAAAAATAAGGATATTTGAACTAACATACGGAATTAGCCACACATTATAGGCTTGCAGTATCTAACAATAGTTAGAACATGGAACATCCAGCTGAATTGGACAGGGTTTCACATTATTGGAGATAACTTAGTTTAGTATTATCACTAAGTGGAATCATACAGTCATATGGCAAACAGAATCATGCTGAAGATTGAAACAGATTAATCAAATAAAGCATGGAGAACAGAATAGTAGGGGTTAAGGCATACCGGTTGAGAAGAAAGCAAACAGGAATGCAATAGTAGTTAAAATCCAGAGAATTTGGCCTTAGCTTTCAACCGACCAAATAAGAGCCACTTAGTGCAGAAATCAGAACAAGGGAGTAAAGAGAGCTTAAGGTTTTGTGAGAACAGAGAGTTCGAGAATGGTAAAGTTGTTCAGTTGAAAGGTTGTAAAGCGTGTCCAAAATCAGAACAAGGGAAGGGTTTTTATAGCATACAATAGAGTAAAACAAATAAGGTAATGAACCAATCACACACAAATAAGGTATGAAAATTAATTAACAATCAATTAAGGTCGGCATGAATCAATTAACAGGACAGAATCGAGTAAGTATCACTTAAATTAAGGAAAATCTCACACGAAATCAATCAATAATTAAGAATAAGGTTAAATAAGGTAAGAACTAATTCCAAAATCAATTAGGGGTCAGAACACAAAATCAAGCAGTAGTACAGATAATTAATCACATAAATAAGGTAAGAACATGTAAAATCTTAATAAGGCAATACTGGTACTAAAAGGAAAGCTGATTCCCAAACCCTAATTTAGGTAAGCAGAATTAATTAACACTTAATTGATAGCACTAAAGGTAAACGGGCAAAAGACAGTAGAATAAATAGTCAAATAATCGAAACCATAAGAAATACAAAGACATATAGATGGAGCTTGATTAAATTAAGTAAAAATCAGTCGAAAAAGTAAATAAGACAGAGATGAAAACATTTAAACGCTAAAACCTTTTTTGCAGAAATCCATCAGAAATCAAAACCCTAGCTTTTAGCGTAAATGAAATCGGTCAATAATAATAGTAAAAACAGAAAATTTTAAGGGAGAAATACCAAACAAACACAAAACCGCTTCAGATCTAAAGAGATCTAAATGGATTCAACCAGAAAATAGCTAGGTTCATGAAAATAGACAGAAGCGAATCAAATCTGGTTTGAACCAGAGATTTGAAACCCCAAAAATACGAAAATACTCATACTCACAGGTATTTGAGTGAACATAGACGGAATATTCGAGAAATGAGTGACTTCGAACCAGATTTGGTTCGAGTCTCTTAAGATTCACATCAAGCAACATAGAAATCGTATAACCAGTAGAGAGGTGAGGCCAGATAAGACATGAAATCGAAGGAAAATCCCATGAATCAAGAGGGGATTTGTGACGGCGGGGCTAGGATTTGAGGGGGGTAAGAGAGAGAGAGGAGAGACGGGATCCAAAGGCAGCGGGTTGGGGGGAAATGAGGGTAGGGTTTGGGGTTTGGTACATTAAAAGGGGTCGGTTGATTTAGGGCCGTTGATCTTCTGAGATCAAAGGCTAAGATTAGATTTAGGCAGGGCGGGCAGGGGTACTTGGGTTTGGGTATGTGTAGTTGGGTTTGGATATTGGGTTATGGGTTAGGAAAATTGGGCTGGCTAGTATATTGGGCTGGGAGGTCCCAAAATTTAATTAAAAAGGGCTATGTTTTAAATACCCACTTAAATTAATAAAATAATAATAATTAATAAATGATAAAAATGCTATTTATATATGAAAATGGTTTAAAATAATTAGTTAATATTATAAAAATATAAAAATTCATTTTTTGTATAAGTAATGTAATTATGCATATATGGGCTGTTATTGCAAAGTTATTGCAATTATAGCCTAAAGATACAAATAAATTATGCATGAAATGATTAAAGCTCAATATAAATATTAATGATAAAAATTAAGCAATAAATCATTGTAAAATTATTTGTGATGCAATTGGTTATTATTTAGATAATAAAATGCTAGAATAAATTAATTAAAATCCTTTTAAAATTACAGAAAATTATGAAAAAATATTGGTTGATGCTCATGCACTATTTTGAAAGTATATATGCATTTTTAAAAATATATGAGAGATAAATTGGGTATCAACAACCCCTGCGTTCTTCAAGCCAAATGGCATGACCGATAACAGTATGTTCCTTGGTGGGTGATGAAAGTGGTCTTCTCTTGGTCCTCTTCCTCCATGAGGATTTGGTTGTAGCCTGAGTAGGCGTCCAAGAAACTCAACAACTCGTGCCCTACAATTGCGTCAATGAGCTGATCGATATGAGGCAGAGGAAAGAAGTCCTTTGGGCAGGCCTTGTTTAGGTCCGTGAAATCCACACACATTCGCCATTTCCCGTTTTTCTTTTTGACCATGACTACATTGGTGACCCATTGAGGATATTTTGATTCTCGGATGGAGCCGTTAGCGAGTAGTTTATCCACTTACTCGCTGATGGCCTCATTGATTGCGGCATTGAATTTTCTTCTCGCTTGTCGTACTGGGGGGTAGAATGGATCGATGTTCAATTTGTGTGTTGAGACGTCTTTCGGAATCCCTGGCATATCTGCATGGGAAAAGGCAAACAGATCGGCATTATTGGTTAAAAATTCATGAAATTTACCTGGCTCGGAGAGCTTATGGCCTATATAGGCCTTTTTATTGCTGTCGCTACTATCCAGTTCGACTGGGTCGAGATCTTCTATTGTCGATCCTGCAGCCTCCATGATGTCGGGGTCCTTAATAACGTCTTTCTGATCATTGGGTTCGGACCCCGACTTCATTAATTGCTATGCTTCCGAGCTTGTTCCTTTTAGTTGTTGAGTGAATGTGCAATCTTGGGCGATGCGGTAGCATTCTTGGGTTGTGCGTTGTTCGCCTTGGATGCTGGATATTCCCTATGGGGTAGGGAATTTGATTACTTGGTACAGACTGGATGGGATAGCCCTCATGGCGTGTATCTACGGTCGCCTTATGATTGCGTTGTAAGTTGTGTCCTGGTTCATGACATGGAACGTTGTTTCTAAGGTGATGCCTCCGGCTAGGACGGGCAGCGTTATTTCTCCTGATCCTTCGTTCGACTGCATTATTAAAACACGTTAGTGTTATGCAACGTGGTACTATCTTGTCCTTGAGTCACATTTGTGCAAGCACTCGAGGATGGATGATACACGCGCTGCTTCCGTCGTCTAACATTATTCTTTTACCATCAGTATTTGAAATACGTAAGGTTATGGCAAGAGCATCGGAGTGAGGAAAAATCAAACCGTTGGGTCTGACTTATCGAAGATGATACTTTCTTCGAGGTCATCATACCGATCGTGAGTGATTGACCGCTTCAACTTGTGTGTGGTGGTAAATTTTATGTGGTTGACTGCTGCTTCGTCGCCTCTACAGATGATCATTTGAATGGTGCGGGCATAAGAGGGCGGCTTTGGAGGGCCCTGGTGTTGTTCTCGTCCGCGGCCAAAGTTGGCTCGTCCTCGTCACTCATTAACTCCTTCAGGTGTCCTTGGTTCAGCATGTTAACCACTTCTTGCTGCAGGGCTATGCAGTCCTCGGTTTTGTGACCCCGCTCCTGGTGAAATTCACAAAGGACGTTCGACTTTCGGGTACTGGGGTCGGACTTCATTTTTTGTGGCCACTTCACCTTCGTACCAAGCTTCTCTAGTGCGTACACTACTTCTGAAGGAGAAACGCAAAAATTGTGAGCGTATAAGAGTGGGGACATACCTCTTTTGTTTCGCTGAGTCCCTGTGTGCGGCCTGGACGGCCCTTCCATATGTCGAGGAGATGGTGGAATGGTGGTTCTGACATAGGGCTGATGCCTATCTCGGTTGAGGCGTGGTCCAGACTGATCTCTTCGACTGTCATTACGACGGTCTTTCCTTGGCTCTATTTGGATTGACGTTAAATGTTGGGTTGGACCGTTAAGGTCGTCATCGTCTGCTCTCACCTCGGCACAGTAGGCATTGTGAATTTCTTCCCAAGTGGTGGGAGGGTATTTCATGAGCCTGCTTAACAGCTTCTTGGTTGCCCTTGACCCATTTCTGTTCAGCCCGTTTTGGAAGGATGCTACCGCCATCCCTTCCGATACGTTTGGTAAACCCATTCTCATCCTGTTAAACCAAGCGAGGAAGTCCATGAGTCCCTCACCTGGCGATTTCCTAATGATGAATATGTCGTTCACCCTGGCCTCCGATTTCTTAGCTCCGACGTGGGCGGTGACGAACTTATCAGCCATTTCTTCACATGTTGTTATGGACCGTGCTGGTAGTTGTGAGTACCAAGTTAGGGCTCCTCCAATTAGGGTTTCGCCGAAATCTTTTAGTAGCACTGACGATACTTGCTTCTTTGATAGGTCGTTGCCCTTTACTGCTGTGACATAGTGAATGATGTGGTCTTCTGGGTCTGTGGTGCCATCGTATATCTTTAAATATGGCGGCATTTTGAAGGTCTTGGGTATGGCATGTGGGGCTTCCTCCTCGCTATACGGTTGTTCGATGAATCGGTCGACATCTTGTTTTGGTAGCAGTTTCGAATCGCCCAGTATCTTATCGACCCTTTCTTAATATTCTCTCATCTGGTCGCGGAGTGCCTTATTTTCGTTTTCCATTTCTTCTATTTTCTTTAAAATGGATTCCATTGCGTCATTGCATACATTAACAATGGTGTGAGTGTTACCTGTTGGGGGAGCTGGTTGCTCATCGGTGGTCGTTATGACATCTGTCGGCGTGGCATTTTAGTTCGCTTTTTGAACGGGTTTGTCGAGTATGTCATTGAGGTTACTTGTCAGCCACTCCTCCAACAGTTTCTTCACTGTTGGTGGTGCTTCCTCAGCTGTGGATATGGAAGCTCCTCTTTCACGTGAAGCGGTTACACTTTCATGAGGAGGAGGTGAATCACTCCGCCTGGGCGTAACGCTTGGCGTCACATTCTCATTGTCTTCTCTGCCATCCTCGTTGATGGTTTTCATAATGTTCCTAGTGACACCTGCTATTGCTTTCTGTCTTGCATCTCCTTTTCCTGCCATTTTTAGTTTACGCAAAGCGAGGAAAAGATGGCTGTCCCTTTTTATGATCTAGAAGAAACTAAAATTTTAACTAAAAAGCTCAGTATTAAGCCTTTTGATTAAACCAATTAATGATGAGAAGAGGGGTGAATCTTAGTTAAGAATAATAAAATCTAGACCAAATGTTAGATGAAGTAGACAAGATGAACGACGTTAGCTAATATGTTTGAGCTGATTAAATGCACATAAATGCAACAACATAAATGTACAATGAATATAAATAAATGTGACTAGCATAATAAAAGGAAGTTACTACCCAATTATTGTAAGATTCGGAAAGCACCTTCCCCTGACAATAGTGTGGAAAGAAGGGAAATAAGAGGAGGCTGAGGAATATTTTGATCTCGTGAATAAAGAACATCAAATGTATGCTCGAGTAATGTAACCAATGAATGAGACAACTTTTGTATATTCTTTCAGGTCAACCTTTTACAAAGTGTTCTTTCTCATAAAAAGTGAAGATCCCTTTTTTGTTCTCTATCTCTTCATATTTATAAGGGACGTTTTCCAAAAACCCTATAGAGTACAAAGCAAGGAATATCCAAAGGAATATTCCTTGTGTCCATATTTGAACCTATGCTACCGTTATTTTCTCATCTCAACTGCCCGTCTTTGGCATCAACCGTTTTGAGAGCAACCTTCAGTTGTTATACCATGGTCGACCCCGTCCTTTGTCTTGCTTATCCGTTACTGCCGAGTCGCCAAATTTAGACCTATACAAAAAGCTCTGAGTCACCTCCCACGGTCCTGACCCAAGTCTTAGCTCTATCATACATATCCTTTATCGGAAAAAAAAAGAAAAGAACAAAGTCGTTAGTTAATTTGATCAAGAAAATGACAGAAATGATCTATTAAAAAAGATATTTAGAGCCCGTTTGGCCAAGCTGCCAAAAACTACTTATTTTGAAAAGCGTTTTTATTCAAAAGTGCTTTATGAAAAAGTACTTTTGCAAAATAAGTAGTTTGTGTTTGGCCGATTCGTTTGAGTAGTGCTTTTTGCAAGCCCATCGTGTTTGGCCAATCATTTAAAAAAGCACTTTTAAGTATCAAATTACGAAAAAGGACAGTAATGGTTCAATTTGCGATTAGTATTATTTAGAAAAGAAAAATAAATTTAAACATTTAGTAGAAAAGAATTCAATTAAAATAAAAAAACGTAAAGTAAAAATATAAATTAAAAATTCTAATTAATATAAATACAGTTATTCTAAAGCAACAATATTGTGTGTTTGTTATTACTTATTATTTACATGATAATTTAAATATGTCAAAATACATCATTCAATATAAATTTAAATCTACTCTTAAGAATAGGAGAAAGAGAATAAAAATTTGATTAAAATAAAAAAGAGAATAAATGTATAGCAGAAAAAAAAGGAAAAGGAAAAGAAAAAGAAAAATTAAATTAATGAGGGATAATTTAAAAAATATAAATTTATTGTAAGGTTATTTTTGTCTTGAATAAATTAACTTTCTGCTTCTGCTTCTGCTTTTTGGAAGAAGCTACAATTTGTAGCTTCTCCTCAGAAGCAGAAAAACTGCTTCTGCTGCTGCTAAGAAGTACTTTTTCATTTTGGCCAAACACCTTAAATTTTTCAAAAAGTACTTTTTTGGCAAAAAAAAAAAGTACTTTTTGCCTCCTAGAAGCTTGGCCAAACAGGCTCTTAATCAGAAATACCAGAAAATCTGGTCAAATTACCAAAAAATGCACTAGATAACATAATACATCAAAATAAGCATAAACTATCTAAAAAAATTGCACGCAGAAATAGATCAAATTAGCAAAAATTATTCCTCCAAATGTAAGTTCATCTTAACACTTTTTTTCACAGTTCCCTTTAAATTTAACCGCCTCAAAGTTTGTTAAACTTAAAGGATCAAAGTTGTTTATGAGTATACTTAAGGAACTATTTTAAAAATATTGCAAATACGGGGACCATTTTTGTCATTTTCTCTAACTTGAGCAGAGGAAAGGTTAGCGCTGGCGCCTGGCAGTGCCCTTCTTCCTCTTCGCCCCTAAAACCTCTTTGAAAAACCTCCAAGGAAAAAGAGTTC
>NC_031990.1:50476241-50492404 GCF_001879085.1 Nicotiana attenuata | reverse complement strand
CCTACCCCCCCACCACACTCTCTCTCTCTCTCTCTCCCTCCCTCCCTCCCTCTCTCTCACACCGTTATAAGATGTCACTGCCAATCTTTTCACCTTTATTCTCCCCTTTAAAGCTTTCTTTCTTGGTAACTCTCACAATACAATCTATTCTGGCACCTTCTCTCTCATGAAATTGCACTAAGTTGTTGTTTTTAGCTGATTTTTGCAATGTTTGACTTGGATTTTCAGGAAGATAAAGGAAGGTGTTATTCGTGGGCGTTGAGGCAAAGCTTTGGGAAGAAGAAGATGATGGTGGTGAGAGCTGGGCCAAAGAGAATAGCTTTTGATAAAGAATGCAGAGAAGCTTTACTTTCTGGTATCAATAAGATTGCTGATGCTGTTTCTGTCACTTTAGGACCTAAAGGTATAATGGGCTTAATTTCCTGCTTCTTTTAAATTCTTAGACTTGCTTTTATCATTTGTATTGGTCTATATTTCCATTTATAATTCCTATAAACACCTTAGAGGAAATGACAATTCATGGAAAAGGAGAACAAAGTTGTTGCTTAATTCAAAATTGTGTTGCTCATGTGGGCTGACCCGACCCAGTTAGGAGAAGTTAAGAAAGACAACAACGACACCAACAACAACAACAAAACCAGTGTAGTCCCACAAGTGGTGTCTTGGAAGGGTAGAGTGTACACAGACCTTACCCCTGATATTAAAAAGGCTGAGAGGATATTTCCGGTAGACCCTCGGCTCGGGAAGGAAAAAGGGGAGAGGCAATAACAAGCAAACTAATCTGACAATTGAAGCGAAACTAACACTAAGTAATGCAATCAGAAAAACGAAACAAAGGCATCAACAAGTAATAACAGAAATCTAGGGATAAAAAAATATACGAGGAGAAGAAAGAAATTTAAATAAAAGGTAAACATTAACCGTGTTGTTCAAACACATGATTGGAAGGAATAAGTTGGTTTACACCTTTTCTTGTCAATGAAATGTATATGAGGAGCTTGTTTTTTAAACATAGTGTATATGATATGTTGTCTGCCTGCTTGTTTTGAAATGAATGCATGTGTGACTAATTATGCAGGGCGCAACGTAGTTCTCTCTGAATCTGGTGTGCTGAAAGTAATTAATGATGGTGTTACCATAGCTCAAGCCATAGAACTTCCAGATACAATTGAAAATGCAGGAGTGACACTTATCAAGGAGGTTATTATTCCCTGAAACTGTAGTTGGATTATTGAATATTTGAGGAACTCCTAATCATTTTATGTCTATTGCAGGTTGCAACTAAGACCAACAGTTTAGCTGGGGATGGTACAACTACTGCAATTGTTTTGGCTCGTGAGATGGTCAAAGCTGGTATGCTAGCCGTTGCTTTTGGGGCTAACCCTGTTTCTATGAAGAAAGGGATGGAGCAGACAGTAAGAGAGCTGGTCAAAATTTTGAAGAAGAAAAGCTATCCCATTAGAGGAAATGATGATATTAAAGGTAACTTGCTTTATTTTAATACTTATTCAACTTAGAAAATTTCTCTATTCACTTTAAAAAGTAAAAGGTTTTGATCTCTCTCTCTCTCGCTCTCTCTTTTTACTATTTGCAGCTGTAGCTTCAATATCGGCTGGAAATGATGAGTTCATTGGCAGTTTGATCGCTGAGGCAATTAAGAAGATTGGTTCCAATGGCGTGATATGTATTGAGTCTTCCTCATCAGCTGAAACCTCAGTCATGGTTGAAGAAGGAATGAAGGTAATATCTGCTCTTCAAAGTGTTTCTCTTTGACTTCAAATTCACAGAATTGTAATTGATCATACTGTACTGAAAAATAAGATATCAGGTTGGTTGAAAATGATCCCTCCTTAACTTTTCCAATCCTTTCAGGTTTGAAGTAAATTTCAAAGCTCAGACATAATGCCATAAGAACCTTAGTTGCTTGATTGCAGTTCTACTAAGAAATTGAATTATCTAGTTATCCATTTATGTTCTTTAGCTAATTTCATCTTCTCATTTGTAAAGATTCTTTTTCTTCCATTTGTTTTCATTATTTTCTTGATTTGTATTCAGGCATTCTTTTCCTACAGATTGACAAGGGGTACATGTCACCCCATTTCATCAACAATCCCAACAAATCTATAGTAGAGTTTGAAAATGCCAAAGTTCTGGTAACCGATCAAAAGATATCTTCTGTCAAAGAAATTGTTCCTTTGCTAGAGAAGGCCACACAGCTGAGTGTGCCACTGCTGATTTTTGCTGAGGATATTTCAAGCCAAGTGCTAGAAACACTAGTCATTAACAAGATGCAAGGAATGCTTAATGTTGCTGTTGTGAAATGTCCAGGATTTGGAGAAGGAAAGAAAGCTGTATTGCAAGACATTGCCCTGTTGACAGGTGAAGCAAATACTTCATTCTGTATTGAAATAGGTTAATAAGTGTATCCAAACCCAAAAAATAAAGTGTTGAAATGGAATTAGTGTATAGAGTGGTCTTGCAAACAAGCGCCACCAAGAGAGAGATACAGAGACAGACAGAGACAGACAGAGATTCTTTATCATGTGGCTTGTAAAGTCTTGATATTATGTGAACTTTCCCTGTGAGTGAACATCAGTTTTAACTCATTTTGAGGATGGATTTGAAGCTAGGTGATATTATCCACAGTGCATGTATACACAATTTTCCTAATGCTTCAGCACAAATACATTGGTTTTACAGTTAGCCAAATCAGCATTTTCTGTAATGTACATTTGCTCTAACAATGCTCGCAAAAGAGGTTTAACCATTAATAGTTTTTGTATGCAACATGGGCTTCTCAAGAGATAGTGTTGCCGCAAGTGCCAAGTATCTGCCAAAATCTCCTTTACCATCACATCTAACTGACATTGTATTGCAATTAGGTGCTGATTTTCTTTCTGGAGACTTAGGCCTGAATCTTGAAGGTGCAACCTCAGATCAGCTTGGTATTGCTCGGAAAATAACAATAACCAGCAATTCTACGACCATCGTGGCTGATCCCTCCACAAAAGCTGAAATACAAGCCAGAATAATGCAGATAAAGAAGGATCTTGCAGAAACAGATAGTAAATATCTGTCAGAGAAGCTTTCAGAAAGAATAGCAAAACTCTCTGGTGGTGTGGCCATATTGAAGGTCTGTATTGATTAAGGTGTAATGTTTCAGATCAAACATTCGAGACAGCCATTTACAATATATTTGAATCTTATCCTGCTTGTTGTATCTGTTATAATCGAGCATATAATCGAGTTTATATTCAGATTGCTGCAATTTTAGAAGTGAATAAATTTGAAATGTATAATTGACTTTTAAAGCAGTTAAAATGGTTCAAACTGCTAGGAATGACTTTGCTTTAATAATTAAACAGGACTACCTCATTCTGACTGTAGTTGTCACATTTTGCTGGTAGATGTGTTTGCTCTGGGATGATAACACAAAGTGTTAACCTGTGAGCTGGCATACTGATTATGTTGAAGTGAAAATCTAGTTCAACAGAAATTGATTATCCTTCATGTCCAAATGGTAAAAGATGTTAACTTTTCCTAGAGTGCCCATTTCACACTTGTTATCTTTATATTTCCAAAAAAACATTCCGTTATTTTGTAGATGTATTCTTGCACTTGTATATTTGTTTCTCTTTTCAAAAGAGATATTCCCTGATAAGATCCTGTATGGATTCAGGTAGGAGCACATACTGAAACAGAACTGGAAGACCGAAAGCTGAGAATTGAGGATGCAAAAAGTGCTACATTTGCTGCCATGGATGAAGGAATAGTGCCTGGTGGTGGTGCCACTTTTATTCATCTCTCTGAACACGTAGCCTTCATAAAAGAATCGTTTCAAGATCCAGATGAGCAGATCGGTGCTGACATAATAGGAATGGTATGGCATATTGATTCCCTTTTTTTATGCATATTGCATTCCTCAATTTGAACATGGACCAAATATTGGGAGCCTCGCGTTTTACATGTTGGAAAAAGAAACATCTATGCATTCGTTATTGTTGTGTACAAGTTTATTTGCTCTCCGACTACTATCTTTTGCTTCTTTTCTCCTATTTGTTTGCTCTTTAAGTCAGTATAGACAAGTGAATTTTGAAGAGACTTTCTGAGTTTATACTCATGAGTAACCTCTCTAGCTTCCAGAATTCAATGGTTTACAACTTATTTCAGGCACTTCTTGCACCAGCAAAGCTGATTGCCGCAAATGCAGGAATGGATGGAGATGTAGTTGTGGAAGAAGTTAGAGGTTGTGACTGGCAAATGGGATATAATGCCATGACCGGAAGATATGAAGACCTTCTTGCTTCTGGGGTTATTGATCCTTGCCGTGTTTCAAGGTGTGCCCTTCAGAATGCTGTCTCTGTTGCTGGTATAGTCCTAACTACTCAAGCAATAATGGTAGAGAAAACCAAGGAGCCCAAACCGCTTGTTCCTCAGATTCCTGGTATAACTCCTTAAAAGGATAAAAGATAAACCCTGGTTGAAGCACTTGATCAGGAGAGGGTCAAATTCATGTTGTTGTCATAGTAAAAGGCAAGCTCTACTCTGCCGTTTTGAATTGGCTGAGACATTGGAAAGAGTTGAGAATTTTGGTCCGTGCTGGTACTATTGATTGTGTCATTGTAGATAAAATTGTATCCAAGCACAAACATTTTCTAGTGCTGATTCTTGGTAGGAAAATATAGATATCCTCGAGTATATGGGAACTGGTTTGATCCCAGCAGCACAGAGTCTTCTTGTTTTAGTGGTACTTGTTCCTGCAGGAGGAGCATCATCATTTTCAGGTTTCTATAAGTAGTCGGTCCAGTAGATTTCGGGTACCAAATGTTTAAGAACAAAAAGTAAGGAAAAAGCAGCTGCAATTGCTGACAGGTTTCAGATGAATGGATATGAAAATCAAAATCCCATGTTAATAAAATGGCTAAATAGCTGTTTTACTTTGTAAACCCCGACCCTGCCCCCCTCTTTCTTTGAAATCATTTTTGTTCTATTTCTATTCTGTTTCATTTTGCATGTATTTGGGTTCATTCTGGACTTCATGGTGTGTAGCAGTAGTTTCATAGCCCACACTGATTGAAGTTTTCAATTGTGAGCTGGGAGAATGTTTATGTTCAGCAAAGCTAAGAAGAGTTTAACATTAAATCAAAGTTAATTCTACAAAACATTTGGCACTGAAGTTTACGTAGTAATGCAAAATGAACCTGGAAGCAGGTTCCAAATAATAGTTCTGTTTGTAGATATTCTTGCTGCAGGCCCTCCATTTAATTGTCATAGTTTTACCAGCAAGATGTAGTGAGATGGATGGGATCTCTCTACCTTTAACTAGAGGTCTCGAGTTAGACTCATAGGAATAGAAAAATTCTTGGTAGGAAACATTTCTTCGTTAAAGGGATCAAATGCAACGTGAATCTTGATTAGTAGAGCCAGTGAGCTTCATGTACTAGATGGATTACTTGGAATAGTATAAATTGATGAATTTTGTCCCAAGTGAATATTTGAGCTTTTCAGTTGCTCAAACAGAAAATTCACCCTAGGGCTACTTACAAAAAAATAAGAAAATAATTTGCGGTCAATTCTCTAATGATCAATTATTTACAAGTTACGACAACAAACCCGGTAGTCTTCTATAAGTGGGGTCTGGAAAGGGTAAGATATAAAAGTTACTATGCCGTAATAATAAATCTTAGGAATTCAACTTCATTCTAAGTAGTAGATTTTATTGAAAATCTAATATTTTAGAACTATCTAACAAAAGCCCTTTTATTTTTTGATCATTAGATTAGAATTTTAAATGGATTCAACATCATATATCTAGAATATTGGTGAAAAAAGTATGGGCTAGCCAGTTTTTGGATTGGTAATTGAAAAATAGGCCACCGTTCACAAAGTTATTGAAAAATAGCCATTATTTTGCTGCAACATGTAAAGTTCCAGTGTAATATACTGGAGATTGGTGCACCTGTCTATGAACTTCCAGCTATTATGATTTATGCTGGAACTCCAGCACACGGAAAGTTCCAGCATAATATACTGGAGATTGGAGCATATTATGTTGGAACTCCAGTATATTATGCTGGAACTCCAGTATATTATGCTGGAAGTTCACATGTAAAAAATTCGAACTCCAGTATATTATGCTGGAATATTTTTCGGATTTTGAACTGTATTTTCGTCGGATTTATCTTTACATGAAAAGTGGCTAAATTTTAATCATGTTTAAAACTATGACTATTTTTTAATTAGCACTTGTAACTATTTTTCAATTAGAATATTATTGTCATTATGTAATAGAAGAATGTTTACTCTTCCATTCAAATTATAAATGGTCACAAAATATCATTTTCTCATGTAAATATGCCATGAATTAGGTATTTGGCTAGTTCTTAAGTAAGGACTTGTCTCTTAGCAATTAGCCGATCGAGGAGTCTATAACCCTATATACCTATTACATAATGACATCTTTATTAAATCTATGACTTCTTGTGTAGTTATGTATCATTGTTCTTTGACATCACATGGCAAAATTATTACGATTTACACTTAAAATTGTATTTACACATATAATACACAAATTCTCCCATAAATTATGCTAATATGAACAGTGTAGAGTTTGATACTGGAAATCGGACATTGCATTATCTGTGTAGAGTCTCATACTAAAAAATCAACATTATTATTAATTATGCAAACATTATAGCATTGCATCATTTTTTGTTGTTGTCACGCCCCGAACTTGGGCCTGGACGTAACACGGCACTCGGTGCCTGACTACATGTGACCGAGCGATCCAACTGGCTGGCTGAATCAACATGTGAAATCATAATATACTGAATGCGGAAATAAACTAACGCATGCTGATATACTGAAAGTCTGGATGATATAAATCAAAGTGTGGAAATACTAAAACAAATCTGGAACATATATGTAGCCAACATTGCTTATCATGAAAAGCCTGAGACTCTGTCTAACTGTTACTCTAGTCTATGAAGCCTCTAATTTGTACTGAAAACACTGACTGTCTGAAAATACTGAAGACTGTAGTAATGATAATGCCCCGAAAGAACTGGGGATCACCAAATAGCTGGTACGAGAATCCTAGCGCTCTGAATCATCAACCTGTAAATCATTACCTGCACCGTGAGATGCAGGCCCCAGGCAAAAGGGACGTCAGTACATTTGAATTGCACTGATATGTAAAGCGACTGAAAGAAAGAATTATAAATGCTGAAACTGAAACCAAGCTGATAACTGAGAATTTACAATTGATAACTGAAATGATAACTATTGAAACTAAAACTAAAATGATAACTGGTAACTGATAACTTAACTGATAATTGATAACTGATAACTGAACAGATAACTGGTAACTGATAACTGATAACGGAACTGATAACTGATGACTGAAATGATAACTGATAACTGAAATGATAACTAATAATTGAACTGAACAAAGGAAGTAAGGATATAAATACTCCCTCTTCTGAATGATGAACCACCTGTTTATTTGAATAAATAAGCTGCGGCCTCAGGCCCAATATATATGTGCACAAACTGCGGCCTCGGGCCCAAGCATACGTATACATAACTGCGACCTCAGGTCCAAAATGCATAAAGCATAAACTGCGGCCTCAGGCCCAAATACAGGTGTTCAACATTCAGGAACTAAGAATCAAACTGCAATACATGATAATGAAATACTGAATCACACTGAGTTACATGATACTGGAATACTGGATCACACTGAGTTACATAATACCGGAATACTGGATCACACTGAGTTACATAATACTGGATAACACTGAGTTACATAATACTGGAATACTGAATGGGACTAGACTGAGACATGTATTCTTGAACTGATTATGAACACTGAAACTTCAACTATTTGTGGCATACTGAGTAATCTATACTAAGACTCGGGGGCATCAAACCCAAGTCTATATTGAATACGCACTGAGCTCACAACGTTCAGAATGAAAGTGGTGAACGAGTTATGAAGCTAGAGAATAGAAGTTCTACAACTATTCAAGAAACTAGGCTTAACTATATTTATGAGGCAATTGGTAACGTCGTAAAAGAAACGTAGTGTAGGGAGAATCATTGAATTCCCAAACATAGAGAGTTAGCCTCACATACCTTAACTTCCTGCTCTTGAGCATAATACAACATTCGCCAACCCTTTTACCTTTAATCTATATCAATACAAGTCAAAGGGATTCCAAATTAGCAACAATAGTCATGTTTTGGTCACTTAGGCATTTTATCAAACACTCGGTGGCATAAAGCTTCATAGCCCTTATTAATGGTGTCTCTACACCCAATAACCCATTCTCTTGCTCCTAGATAAATTCTAAAGTCTCAAATTGTTATAATCAACATTATTCTTTATCACCCATAAGGTAATCAACACCCATAACCAATAATAACCAATTAACAACCCAAACCTATCACCGTTCATGCTTTTCTATCAAACCCATCAACTCATATCTCATGAACTAGAGTCTATAATCATTAATTCAATGATATAATCAATTAGAGGGTGAAGATATTATCTTTTTGACGTTCAATCTTCTTGAATTCGAGTTCTAGGGTTTCTTCTCTCAACAATAGTGTCCCAATCGAATATCTATGGAGTGTTTACCCATGTTAATAAGATGTTGGAAAATTGAAATTAACTTAGAATCACCATTAGAACTTACCTTGGGTGGTGGAAGGACCCTTAAGGAGTTAGGTTTTTGAGAGTTTTCCTTTCTAGAGCAAGTTTTTATGTTTTGGGGCTGTGGGGGACGAAATAAGGCTAAAAAAATGACTTCCCAAGTCGTCCACCGCGTCCCAGTAGGCGCGATCGCAGTAAATCGCTGGGACACTGCCTCACCACCGCGGTCGCAGTAAAAACGCGGCAGGAACGCCGTGGTTATACACCATTCTGTAAAACGGGCATAACTTTTTGCACAGACTCCACAATATATCGTTGGAAAGCTATTTCAATGGCCTACAACTTTCATGCTTTGAATTTTCCCAAATTACTTATATATTTTCACTAAACTCTGCTAGAAGACAGACCTTCTGCAAACTTAGTCGATTTTGTCAAATCTTATGCACCTCACTTCTCATCTTGGTTTTGAAACAACTATTTTCACTCATAATCATCCTGATAGGACTTCATATGTCCAAAATATAGCCTTACTACTCCTTTAACTCACCTAATCCGAATGTGCGGGGTGTTACAGTTGCAAACCAAACCCTATAATTATTTTGCAAGATTTTATGTTGTAATTGTTTTTTCTTATACTTTAAATCCAACAAACCCTAAACATATGACCTTGGAGTTTTTGGAGTATTAATTTAGCTAAATTTTACTGGAACTTTAGCCATCACATTCATGTGTCCATCGATTTCTTAATTTTTTTTTACCTTATTCGAATATAATGAAGTGTGAAGTATTCCTATTTTAGTTCAAGAAAACCATTTTTATAAAGAAGTTAAAGAGTGATTATACAGCAAAGCCGGTTCATATCATTTCACAATATATAACTTTAAAAAAAAATTATTGTTACTATTAAATATACCCAGCTTTGTTTCTTTCTTTTTAATATACTCCTTTCTTCTTTTTCTAATTGATCTTGCGCATTTGTGAATTAAGGAACTGTTATAGTGGGAACTACAGTAAAAATAAATTTAATCTTTAAGGTAAAATGGCATTAACAATTAAACTCATGAGAAAATCAACTTATCCATAATGTGACCCTTGTTTTAATTTTAAAACAATAACCATATGGTTATAGTGGGAACTACAGTAAAAACAAAAAAATAAAAAGGGATAAAAAAGAAAAAAAGGAAAATGGAAATGATGCAAGCTTAATGTCAAAGTTAAGTATGTCTTCCACAAATGGATTTTATGAAACCAAAACTTCTAAAATACGCAGAGATATGTTGCCCCCCACTTTCTATAAACTTTTCAATATATTTCCTTTGAATTTATTACATCATATCCTTGTAATAATTTGCTGTATGTCCTTTTTTGTTACTCTTTTTTTTAATTATCAAAAGTGAAGGGTTAATGATCACATGCATTCTTAATTTATTAGATAAAAACAATAGAACTTAAATATCCGATTTCGTGGATGTTAATGTAATGACTTTGTTTAGTTATCACTGCACACCTCCCTTTTTTTGCTTTTGTTTGAATATTAATAACGTTATAAACAGAAATTTCTTGAAGCTAAAACTGCGAACAAACCACTCAATACTTGGTTAAATAGTAAATACTAATATTTTACAAACAGGTTCGAGCCGTGAAAACTATCACTGATGCTTGCATTAGAGTAGGCTGCCTACATCATATCCCCTCGGGGTATGGCTCTTCCCCGAACCCTGCGTGAACTCAAAATACTTTGTATACCGGGCTTCCATTTATTCTAGTAATATAATAAAATTTGTTCCCTAACAACACAAGTTGATAAAAATATAATTTCATTAAATATATATCTTGCAAATAATAGGATCAAAGACATGCGATTTGCGAAAGTTGTGTGTTTTTCCCTTAACGTGCAAATTATTGAATATAACAAGAAATTCATGTATATTATTAATATTGTATTATAGCTTCAAGTAGAATTTGCATAATCAATCAATTATATATATATATATAAAAGAGAGAGATCCATTTGTGGCTTTTAAGCACATGGTTTAATCAACGTTTTCTACAAATATGTAAAGAATACAGTTAGTCATTAATCATAATACTCAGGATTATGAAATTATAACTACCATTATGTTGTCAGATTGATTAGATAATTATGTAGGCAATATATAATGAGAGCCACCTTTAATAGTTATAACAGCTTGCTCATGAAATAGATTATTTGGTTAGTTATCTAACTCTTAAATATATCACATTCACGTCTCATTACCATTTACTTTCACCACAAAAAAAAAGAAAAAGAAAAAAAAAGAAAAAGAAAAAGAAAAATCATGATGTGATTGACACAATTCAACATATCTAAGTTACTAGTGTAATTTTACTTATTTCACCTCTATGCGTTGTCCTGCATATAAAAATTAAATATTTGTTATATTTGTGAAGCCAACAATTAAAAAGTTCAATTTTTAAGTGCAAATTATATTTTTGTTGATATTTAGTACTAGTACTAATTTTTTTTAATAGTAGTACTTGTCATAGCACCGGAAAGAAAAAGAAAAAAAATAATGTGAAAAAGATTTGATTTTACAAGTACAATTAATATAATTGGTCAATTTAATTCAGTGTCATAACAAAATAAATTATTCTATCCACAAATATTATTTCGACAAAATTACAAAATTTAATTTTGAAAAGTATTAATGTGCAACCGGTTCATGCACAAAGTAATTAGTGAATGATATGTGCGTTTTTCACACGTTTTATCACTTATTCATGATTAATTAATATACATTATTAACTTAAACTAATATTTAACCATGATAAATTAACATGTATACTTTGGATCCAACTAGGTTCTTCCTATTCTTGTGTGTACTTTGCACAACATTTATCATTTAAATATAATTAATTACAATAAATTTTTATATTATTTTATCGTTTGACTATGGCACTTGACATGATTTATCATACACATCGCTTTTAAATTTTTTCCTATTTTCTTATGCATATATTTTTTTCTTTCATGATATTATTTGTGCCATCCGACATTACATATATCTTAAAATTAAAAAAAATCGCTACTTCCAGAGAGTGGAATGTAGTACTGAAAAAAAAAAAAGAAGAAGAATGGAATGTATTAAGAGAAAATATATAGAAAGGAAACATCTTATTTAGAAATTCTCTAAATTTAGCTTAACAATAAATCAAGCTATATTCAATTCATTTAAGAAAATGCTAAAATCTTACACACTGTAAAAGCAAAATGTAACAATTATCCTTTTTATAACTAATATTTAAATAAAATATTTATTATCTAATGTAAATATTCTTGTCCTAAAACAAACACACACACACACAAAAAAGGGAAGAGAAAGAAAAATAAAAGAAAAAGGAAACAAAACGAAGATCGTGCAGAGCTGTTTATTTTTTCTTTCTTTTTCTCCGATTACTTCTCTTCCTCTTATTTTTGTGCGTCAATTTCACATATAAGAAAAAAAATTGACTTTAGAAAGGCAAACAAGAAGCGGGTCCTTCTATTTCTTTGTCTTAATATAACAACCAAAGCCAGCAAACTAGTCTCCATTATAATTACTGTCTCTCTTAAACCCCTTTGAACTTTTTTTAAGACTTAGAAATTCTTTATTGTTAAATAACTACCTCACATTACTACTACTCGATTACCCTTTTTTAATGTTGTTTTTAGAGTATACCCAGATCTGAATTTGTAAGTTTCTTGAATCTTGTTCACCATTTTCAGCTACACTATGGTCTCTTGCTAACTCAAATTCCCTTTGATTCTGGTAATTTTTTCTCTTTGTATTGTCTTTTTGTAGTACTTGAGTAGGTGTAAGTTTTCGTTTTGTGGGCAAAATTGTTGGTGTGATTTCATGCTTATGATCAGAATTAAGTTGACAATTACAGACATTTAGCTTAAAGTTGGTGCATTTATGTAAAATTGTTTACTGCCATTTTTTAAAGCTTTGATAGTCTCTAGCTAAATCCCTTTTGACTCTGGTACTTGTTCTCTTGTTTTCTTTGTTACTTGTTGGACCATTTCAGTTTTTGATGTTTTAGGTTTTATTTTATCCTCAAGTTGTTGAATTCTCTTGAAGATTCTTGCGGTTAATTTTCTCTTTGTAGAAATAAGTTGAGCATTATAGACATTTTAGCAGTGTATGTTGCACTGGAGGAGAAATGCTGATGCTGAGAAGAATTTGTGGTTTTTTTTTTCCGCTATTCCAGTGGTTATTGTGAAGGATTCTTGAACTAATTGGTAGTATTTTAAGTTAGAGTTTCAGGTGAGAACTTATGAAATCTTCTGTCTTGTATGCAGTAAAAGGAGCTATACTGGGGGTGAGGGTTTCCTTTGGGTGCTCACAATGGCTAAATCAAGGCAGCAGTTTCAAGTAGAAGATGTATTGTCAACATCGCCAACTGCAGTGCGCTCAAGAGAATGGGAAGGACCAGCTAGGTGGACGGAGTACTTGGGTCCTGATATTTCTCCAACAATAGGTCATAAGGCTTCTAGAAATGGTAGCTCTGATGGTACTGCCCATAGCTCAGGCGGGTCGACTAATAAAGGCTTGAACATGCAATGGGTCAACCAACTTACTCAAGTAGCTGAAGGGCTGATGGCAAAAATGTATAGGTTTAATCAGATATTAGATTACCCCGATGTCAGTGGACATGGATTCTCTGAAGCATTTTGGAAGTCTGGTGTGTTTCCAAATCATCCAAAAATCTGTGTTTTACTATCAAAGAAGTTTCCGGAGCACCACAGCAAGTTACAGCTCGAAAGAGTAAGAAAATATGGCCGTCCTTTTATAGACTGTAGTTTTGTTATTCCTGATGGAAAGTATATTCTTTTGTTTGTGTGATTTTTACTGTGAATGCTGATATAGATTGATAAGTTTGCTTTGGATGCTATGAATGACGGCGCTGAAGTCCATTTGCAAAGCTTGGAACCATGGATTCAAGTAAGTTAGCTCTGCTTTGTTTTCTTCTTCTTTCTTTCCGCTCCATATTCCAGTGCTTTCGATGATACTTTAGATTCAGTATAGCTGCATAATTCAATGATACTGAAACTACCAAAAAGCTTTAAAGTATTTCTGAAGCATCAAATTTATTTGGGTAGGACTGAAATGTAAGGCACATATTGGGTTAAAGGCCCATATCTTTTCAAGAAATTAACTAGATTTAAACCAGGGAATATTGGCACCCTAGAGCAATGAGAATTGAGAAGTAAAGCAAGGATGGCAACTAAGTTTTGAAGCAAGAAAAAGTTGAGGCTGTATGCCTTCTAGACATTGGGATTCACTGTATGTTATTACTATCTAATAGGACAAGTTAAGAACGACGTATAACTTTGGCTATATAGAAAGGACAATTGTCTATATCTTTTAGCCCACTGATTTTTTTCCTGACGGCCGAGTAGTAAGATGGTGTCAGTAAATGTTAAGAACTTTCTACCAACTAGTTTTTGAGCATGTTAAGAGGTTCTATTTGTTTTTAAGAAGTATTGGTTAGACTTGGAAAAGAGCCATTAGTAACTGACGTTTCGTAGGAGAAAAGAGTTGATTTCAACAGAATTACTTTTCCAGTGGATAACTGACTTACCAGCCCCTGTTTGTCTTGCATAATTCATAATAAGTTTATAATTGATACTTGCACAAAATATAATAGGGTAATAAGGGAGTGGGAGAGGTATATTGGTGCGTCAGTTTGATAGTAGGTTGGACTGCAACATCAATTATGAAGTGAAAAGAGTGTGAGAAATCAAATACAGGAAAGATATGTTAAGGGTCGAATTTTGTTATCCAGTCTTGGAATTTGGTGCAGAATTGTCCAGGATATCACCTGTTGGGTGTTTTCTCTATCATAGTTTTGATACTTATTTGTGGAAAAAAGGATTATTTGTTATCAAAAGTTGATATGGAGAGTATGTGCACTTAATTCAAACTTTCTTGTCTTGATCAGCTGCTTCTTGACCTGATGGCGTTTCGAGAACATGCCTTGCGTCTTATATTGGATCTAAGCAGTACAGTGATTACCTTGTTGGTGAGTGATGATATCAACTTTTTACCTCCAACTAAATTTTTTCTTAATACCACCTTTGGTCTTTGATTCAGCACAAGAGAGCAACTTTATAGCTTAACTTACTCTTTTTTTAATAAAAAAAGGAATGCTACAGCCGGAATGGTTTCTGTCTTGACTAAAAGGGTAATGCTGAATCTTTTCTTATAACGATATTGTATGTGATATTTTACATGCTTTTTTGCTGCAGCCTCACCAGAACTCTCTCATACTGCATGCATTTATGGACCTTTTTTGTGCTTTTGTTCGTGTAAATATATTTTCAGAAAAGGCAAGTATTCGAACAATTCTCTGTTCATTATCTTCTGCTCTGTATATGGTTAATTGGAACTTTTATGCAGTGTTATTTATAGTGTATTAATGCCTTTGTAAACTGTGCTTCTCTTTACTTCCACCACAGATACCAAGGAAAATGATGCTGCAAACATACAATTTGCTTCATGCCATGGCAAGAAATGACAGAGACTGCGATTTTTATCACAGGTCAGATTTCTTTACGGGGGCTCGTTCTCTTTTCTCTTAGATATTTTCGGGGAAGGAGGGGGGGATAGGGGGCGAGGGGAGAGGAGTGGCTCTTTGGCTTTAGAGGTTCGTGTCAAAGGGCTCCGAGAAATTTTGTCGCCCTTGAGAAAGCACGACCAGATATTGGAGTGCAATGTAATCTAGAAGTTTAACATGATGCCAGGTTTGTGTGCTCTTTGGCTTTAGAGGTTCGTGTCAAAGGGCTCCGAGAAATTTTGTCGCCCTTGAGAAAGCACGACCAGATATTGGAGTGCAATGTAATCTAGAAGTTTAACATGACGCCTGGTTTGTGTGCGCATATGACAGAGGGCGGATCAAGGAGAAGCACTGGCAAGCTTTCGAATAAGGAGTGCATATGCCACCTTAGACAATCTCACATCTGAATGGGAGAGGAAAATGAATTACTATATAAGACATATCACAAGTTCACATGGTACATGTGCTTTTAGACTCGATGTGGCGCAGTTCAAGTTGAAGGGACAAATATGTGAGGTCTGTTGGGCCAAAACGGTCAGAACGTGCCATAGCTCACGTGTGACAAATATGGTATCAGAGTCGGACTCTTGCAATACAATGGTCGGTAATCCTCAAACAAGGACATTGAGTCCTTAAGGAGGGGTTTATCATGTACGTTACGACCATGCAAAAGGGAGGGCTTATGAGTGTGGGTCAAGGAGAAGACTGACAAACCTTTAGGCTGGTAAGTTTCCAAAGATAGGTTGCATATGAAAGGGAGAGAAAAGTAGTACTATATAAGGCAGAACTCAAGTTCACATGGTACGCGCATTTTTGACTCGTGTGGCATGCCCATATGAATAGGGATGGCAAATGGGGCGGGGCGGGGCAGGTTACAATGTTCGCCGGGGGGGGGGGGTAGGGGGGGGTTAAAATTTTTTAAAAAATT
>NC_031990.1:50463471-50476221 GCF_001879085.1 Nicotiana attenuata | reverse complement strand
GGGGGGGTAATTTTTTTAAAAAAAATTAATGCGGGTCGCGGGTTTTTTAAAACCTAAATCTTGAACTAAATCTGTTCCTCCTGGTTGCTGTATTACAAAGATAGACAAAATATTCAAAGAACAACACAACTGAAATATGTATGGCGTTCAACAAAGACATATTTCCATGGTTCAGAAATCCACATAACTAGTCATCACTGTCCATGTTACTTTATTTAAGTTTTTCTCAACTAAATATTTATAAAACATACATTAAAAATGACAACAACAAAAAAAAAAGAATTACAGAAGCTGAGTGTAGGGAAGGGGAGCTATTCAATTATTCATGACATACGTTGGGAGCAATAGAAACTAGAATTTTACCTGGTTTATTGACAGAGTTCAAAGAAAATTACCTGGTTTACTAGATCAGATTAAAAAAATTAAAAAAAAATATATGCGGGGCGGGGCGGGGCGGGGCAGGGCGGGGCTGGGCGGTTAAAAACAGAAAAATTTGTTTTGCGGGGCGGGGCGGGTTGGAGTCTTCGCGGTTGTGCGCGGGTGTGCCCCGCAACTGCCCCTCACCGTTTGCCATCCCTACATATGAACCGAAATACTCTAGTTCCCAGCTTACTTGTCAGCGAACTAGTTGTATATCTGCTACTGTTTTGGGAAAGACCCACTTGATATTAAACAGAGAGGGTGGAAGAGCATCATGCAATCTAAAAATAAAGGTGCTTAGGGTTAAGAAACTCGAGGATCTTTTTCATTGGCTATGGAGGTACAATCAGGAACACAATGCTTGTGTGCAGTAAGTCTCCATCACATCTGAATTTGGTCCATGGAAACTCAGAAAATTTATGGGTAGAGTTCCGGACATTTTAACCAGTGATAGTCGGAATATTAGATTAGGTAGGATGCAGGGATTGGGAATACACCTCTGGGGGAGCAATTTTTAGCCTTATTCAGTTTGCCTAAGATACACAGACCCCAATGTCGATAACAACAACTGGAATATCAGGTTCAGAAGGAAGTTGGTGGATTGGGATAGTTTAATCCTGCTAATTAGCAGTTTGGAGGAGAAGGAATGGGTGGCAGATGGGGCAGACACAGAGATGGAATTGTGAAAGCAGTTAGGAATATATACAGGGACAGATGGCTATGGAATGCTCTCCAAGATAACAATAATGTTACCTTCGTACTTCCTGGCAAATGTTATGGAAAACCAGAGTCCCTTCAAGAGTTGCATTTTTGTGTGGATTGCGGATCACGAAACATTCCTAACTGTAATTTGATGAAAGAACTTTTCTTTATTGTAACCTATGTTATGTGTGAAAAACAATTGGAAAATGTTAATCATTTGTTTTGCATTGTGCTTTGACGACAGAGATGTAGTGCATGTTTTAAATCTTTTTGGCTGAATGGGTGATGCCTACAATTCTGAGAGAAACATTTTGCAGTTGGAAGTGGAGGAAAGCAGCAAATCGCAAAGGATCACCAGAAAACCTGAAATGCTATTCTACACCGACTTATACACCTCCACCCCCCCCAAAAAAAGAAGTCCAAGAAAAAAAAAAACAGAAAGGATCTGGATTGGCATACCTATGTGTTTTATGGCTTAAATGGAGGGGATCAACACTAGGTTCTTTAAAGGAAGTGAAAAGGATCTACGCAGATTGACATATGCTTGTTGTATTGTATTTATGGTGTAACTTAAATGTTGTACATGACATAGATTACCCGATAAAATTACAGTTCCCTATAGTCAATTATGATGAGATAATTCTGTAACTTTGTATCTTCTGACCACTGTACTATGAATAAAAGTGATTCTATATAATAAAAAGAATTATAAGAAGTTCCGCTGAATTTGTTTCTTGTTTTCCTTTTCCAGGTTAATCCAGTTTGTCGATTCCTACGATCCACCCTTGAAGGGTCTGCATGAAGACCTGAATTTTGTCAGCCCTCGTATTGGAGAGGTCTTTTCTCCTGAATACAACAATCTTGTAGAGAAGTTAAATTGTTCATTTACAACATCAAAGGTGTTCTTGTGTCTAACTTGTGTTGCTATTGCACATTAAAATAAAAAAGGAAAAGAAAAAAACTTGTTTTATTGGTAAGTTACTTTCTGGATATATATTTAGTACTTTAACCTATTTCAGCTAGATGTAAGTATCTAGGAAAGAAAAAAAGGGGTTTTCAAATTTCAATAATTTGAGATCCTTTTAAACGGCTTCTGGGAGTTAACTACCGGGGGATGAAATCCAGTCAAAAATAAATTAAACAAGAAACACAAAATCTTCCAATTCCCAGTTACAGGAAAACTAGATCAGCTCTCAGCCATCATTGCACTTCATTATTGCTATGAGTTTCGTTGCTGCAAATGGCTTTTGCATTAAATTGTGGTTACATTGTACGATTACATTAAAGTCTCCGCATTGAACTTCATATGCCTTAAGCATGAATAGTAGGCACTGGTTTATGTGAGATCTTTCTCTAAAGGTCTTTCTGTTCTTTTAGGTTTTAGAGGCTGTAGGTCCCATTATATTCTTATCAACTGATACAAGGAAGCTGAGAAATGAGGGGTTTTTAAGTCCTTTCCATCCTCGGTACCCTGATATACTCACAAATTCAGCTCATCCAATGGTAAGTATCTTCTATTGCTGTATATTCAGGCACTGCAACTTGTCGTCTCATGAACATATGACAATCAGAGCAGAAGTTACACTCCAGATACCTACTTTATATAGAAATGATCGATGGATTTCACAGTTCCACTCACATTTTGTGATACTTTTCTTATTTGCAGAGAGCCCAAGACCTAGCAAATGTTACATCTTATCGGGAGTGGGTGTTATTTGGTTATCTTGTCTGCCCTGATGAACTTCTCAGGGTCACCAGCATCGATATTGCTTCGGTACCTTCCAAAGACAATTGTTTTATATTATGTGTGTAGCTGTTGAAGCTCAGAGTGCTGGTAATATCAAAGAACATGATAAAGAGAGAGGGCATTTTTTCTAGCTTTGATACGGAAAAGATGTTGCCTCTCTGGAAGAATATGACCATGTTTATTAAATCGGTGATGCATTTAAATAAAGAACTTAAATGGTGCATTAATCTGCAGCCTAGTTGCAATATTGATTTTGGATAAACGCTGTCCCATATTTACTGGCCACTGCTTAGGATCTGGTATATATATATTTTTTGCAGTGTTATGTCTTACATCTCCTTACCTTAATTGCATATGTTCAACTAGCTTTCTGCTTTTGACGAGTGTGGTTTTTTTTTTGACATATTGAAGTCGGTTGCATGTTACCCATAATTAAATGTAGCTAGTAATTTTCTTAACCTTTATTCTGTTTTATTTCTTGCAGATTGTACTCAAGGAAAATCTGGTCCTTCCTTTGTTCAGGGATGAGGTGGGTTATTCGCATAGTTGCAGGTTATCCATGACAGTAGTGTAAACATGCTTTCATCTGGACTGGTGTAACATAATTGTATTTTCAATGCACAGTATATATTGTTGCATGAGGATTATCAGTTATACGTCTTACCACGAATACTGGAGTCGAAGAAGATGGCAAAATCTGGACGGACGAAACAAAAAGAAGCAGATCTAGAGTATAGTGTAGCCAAGCAGGTTGAGAAAATGATAAGGTACTGACTTGAGATTGGACGCTAAAAATGATAGGCTTCTCTTCTGCTTTTTATTTATTAAAGTAAATTGCTTAAATACTGAATACGACTGAACTGTGTAAGCAAGCGGCATAACTTTGATTATCTAGGATAAGCAAAACAGTGGAATAGGTATGTAAAAAAGCAAGGACAAGCAATTTTGTAGCGAAGATAAGGGAGGGATAGCCTAGCGGAAGGCTCTTCTACTTCCGACATGAGATTGCTGGTTCGAGTTACCAAGGGAGCAAAGTTGATAAATCCACTGTTGGGGTTCTTCATAGTGGAGTTTTGGGGTGTGGTGGGGGTGAGGGTGAGGTTTACCATATAAAAAATGATCTTATAGGAAAAGAAATGCATTAACAATAACTTCCTATGATGTCAAGCGAGTCGTGATTGGGAGAGATCCATGATGCAATTTGAAATTGAAGAAAATGCTTGTCAAAATATGGAAAAATAAGTTAGTAACTGATGCTGAGTAAATCTCTCCATGGCACTAAAAATTGTAAGCGCCTTTGGAGTTTGAAAATCTCTCCGGTAGTCACTTTTCTATTTGGCTAGTCAATTGTGATATAGCGATCAAAAATCCCTAATAGGAAGAACAACTTAAAGTGAGGTTCTATGGTACTTTCAACATGTACTTTTACAGGCAGAGCTCTAAGCTATTCAAGCTTTCCACTAGCATGGCTACGGGGATGAGAAAGTAGATGTTGCTGCATCTCCGAGAATTTTATTATTCTAAAGTTAAGTTCAAGGGGATTTTGAAATGGAAACTAAGCTGAGTTATACACTTACAGAAGGCTATCATAGCTCAGACATTTTGGCAAGACCTTTTAGTTTCTCTTCCTGCAGGAACCACTCCGCTATATAAATCGTACTTTATGCAATCAACTCCTCTGTTATATATTTACTTTGGTAATTGTAGGGCTTGGGACCTAAAACCACACCAAGAAATAAGGCGAGAATACACACTAAAGAATCATGTTTTATGAAGACACCAAATGACAATCACTGTCATCCTTTTTATTTAAAAAAGGCCTAATGCACTAGGTTTCATGGATGACTGTTTTTATCTATTTTGATATCCTATTTTGCTCTTCTTTATGCTTGTCTAAAGTATTTCTGTGCACCTTGGTTGTCATTGATAACTATGTAGTCATCTAACTCTTTTCGCTTCACTTCCCTTAATTTGTGGATTAACCTAAAATTTAGGTCAATGTAAGCCTTTAAATATTAACAGATTGTTGATTGTTTCCTTCATGTTTGTTGAGGCAGAGCCTTTGAATTTACTCAGTGACTTCTTTAATGATTGTAGTGAAGTGCATGACCAAGCATTATTTTCCTGTGATGCCATACACCGTGAAAGAAGGATATTCTTAAAACAGGAAATCGGAAGAATGGTACTTTTTTTCACTGACCAGCCCAGTTTGTTGGCACCTAATATCCAGGTATGTTGTGCCATAAAAATCAGACTAATCTTCATGTTTCAGATTCAGCTTGTTGCCATGGGCCTTGCCTTTGCCTGTACATCCACCCACCACCCTAACCCTATTTATCTGCCAGCCTTGCTTTTCCTTATTCAGGGCCATATTCGAGATCACTTGCCACCAGCCATTCTCCATCTTCTACACAGTTTACTAAGATGGAACCTTATTTCATACTTGGCTCATTTTGTTGGTGCATTAATTATTTAGGTCATGCATATAGGTTGTTATATATTTGTGCTTGTATCTTCGGCTTATATCATATTCATGTCTTGTAATGAGTATTTTAGTTTATGAGTAAATCACTGCTTCTGTATCCTTTGGTCTGTGCTTGAATGACATAATTGTATTATTTGCACAATTCTAGATGTGTATGTAGTCAAATATATTACTCTCCACATTCATTTCTGAATGCTTCCGCAGATGGTATTTTCGGCCTTGGCCTTCGCTCAAAGTGAGGTGCTATGGTATTTCCAACATGTAGGAATAGCTTCATCAAAGTCAAGAGCGGCTAGAATGGTTCCAGTAGAAATAGTAAGAGATCTTCATGTCGGCTTTTTGTGCGTAAAACTGATATGTTGTTATGCATGTCTTCTTTTACTGATTGCTCTTGTGGGTGTTTGATTAGATTTCTTTTATGTTGGTGCAGGATCCAAGTGATCCAACCATTGGCTTCTTGTTGGATGGCATGGATCGCCTTTGCTGCCTAGTGCGCAAGTATATTGCAGGTTAGACTTAATTTTTATAAAAAAATTATATAATCATACTGTAATGACATAGATCAAATACTTGAGGTCTCATAATCTCTTGGCCTCTTTTGAAACCAGATGACTGATATTGTTTGGATTGGGCTCTATATTAACTGAAAATAATGCAGGAAAATTCTCCCTGCTATAGTTTTAAAAATACTGAGAAATGAGATGATGAACTTCATGTGTGTGTGTATGTGTATATATATATATATATTTTTTTTTTTTTAAATAACCGTGGTTCCAGGCCTGCTTGCGCACGCCTCGACTAATTCTGCCGGGGACCTGCATCCTCTTAGCTTTTATTCGTTGATTTTGCTAGAACATTGTCCATTAATTTCTTTCTGGTAGTTAAACTGCATCTCTTATTGCTTCTTCAGCTATTAGAGGATATGCTCTATCATATCTATCATCCTGTGCTGGTAGAATCCGATTTTTGTTGGGTACGCCAGGCATGGTGGCTCTTGACCTGGATGCAACTTTGAAAGGACTTTTCCAGAAGATAGTTCAATATCTTGAGAATATACCCAAGCCACAGGGTGAAAATATTTCTGCCATCACATGTGATTTATCGGTAAGCAGCTCATCAGATTTGAATTTTTTTCCCATGCAGTCTTCTGTTTGATTGTTCAATGACAGCTAGTTTGTAGTTCAATATTTCAGTTCTGAAGAACTATCAATCACAGCTTCAATAGTTTTGACTTCAGATGGAGGCCATGGCCATGTTCTGAATAATCCTTTGTCAAAAAAGAGAAATTTCCTTTTTTTATTTGATTCAGTTCTTAATGAGTTAAGCTAATATATACATTGTGAACATTCCTGAATAAAGCATGTATGAGCTAATACATGTTTCATGTTTCATTCTTACGCTCATCACTGGATTTACTCTGTTTCTGTGCCTTCTTCTGACAGCAAAGCATGCCTTTGTCTATCAGGAGTTACGCAAAGATTGGTTATCTATTTTGATGATTGTTACTTCTGCTCGTTCATCTATAAACATCCGGCATTTGGAAAAGGCTACAGTGTCTACTGGAAAGGAAGGCCTATTATCAGAAGGAAATTCTGCATACAACTGGTCCAGGTTCTATCTTTTACCTAGAAAATCGTGACTTCAAATTAAGTTTCTGCATGATATTTTGCAATCATGTAGTCACTTTTTCTTATCTCGTGACCTTAAAGTTATCTTGTCCAAATGTACATGTGGTGTGGATAGGAATTTTGCCCTTGAACTTAATTACTGGTGTCTAGGAGAATGACGGTCCTTCTTGATGTAACATACATATTATTAGGCTTCTCATTTCTTAAGTTGACTTGTTGGGAAGCTACTTGCATTTGTCATCTTGCCTATATAGTTAGATGGTGAATTCTGGATACTATAGTAGTTTATGATATCCAAAAGCCAAAAGTACTTGGGGCTGCGGAACTAAATTTCTTTTTACTTCTAAAATTGATGAGTTTTTCCTTGATTTTTCATCTACCCTTGTTACCAAAACTTGAAAAAAGGTGTTTCTCCTTGTAAAATTGTCTGGAATCTGGATATAGACAGCACTTATTTCAGATGATCTATGTGCATGATTGTGCAATACATGTGTGAAATGACTTTTGTCTGTGTCAGGGCAGGTGTGTTGATGAGCTTGAATACCTGTTATCTAAACATGGGAGTCTAAAGAAGCTTTACTTCTATCACCAACACCTTACAACAGTAAGTTATGCTCTGCAAAAGAGATTGAAGAGCTTGTGCCGTTCATGACTCTTTTGTTCCAAAATTTTAGGAGTATTGATGAATATCTCTTGTCGATCCTTCTGCACTCTTTGACTTTGTTCTTTCTCCCTCTTTCTTCAAGCGCTTCTGAGTGCTTTGACTTAAACATATATTCTTTCTGACTGTATCAATCAGAAAAGAGTTATTTCATGCATAAGTTCTTGCCATTCCGGAATTGTATTTTTATTTTGAGTTTCAACTGTATTACAGGTTTTCCGTAATACCATGTTTGGTCCAGAAGGTCGTCCACAACATTGCTGTGCATGGCTTGGTGTCGCGAGTAGTTTTCCTGAATGCGCTTCTTCAATAGTCCCCGAAGAGGTATTATGGTAACTTGAATTTTTAAGGTGCTTGTAAATGTTTTACTCAACTCACTGGGGGCATGATTTGTTTCATCAGAAGGATTACAGCCACATGTAGTTTGATGCTTCTAATCTTTTTGTGGGTTAACCATGACCTAATTCGTTATATTTATCTTTCCACTTTGTGGTATCACTGTTTTAAATTATGTTCAACTTCTTAATACATGATTCCTCCAATATCAAACTGTTAGATGTGAGTGAGTGCATGGGTTTACATTCAGGCGAATCTTCTTTAACCTAACGCTTCTGATCAACCTCTTAATTCTCTAACCTTCCATTGACAGTTGATATTGGATATAGCATGCGTCTAAGAAGTCAATCTAACGAAAATTGAGAGAGGAGGAGAGAAAAGCTAGGAGAACTTCAATTAAGTGTCTAGAGTGAAATGTCAATCTGTGAAGAGATCACTAATGCTTAAGACTGTCTGAGTTCTTCGCGGCTCATGTCTTCTCTAGATACTCCCAGTTACTATTTCGATAGCATCATCATGTTCTTTTTCATGTGTGGATGGTAATGGATCGTGACATTCAGGGTTCTAACTGCCCAACAGCCTAGAGAGCTTTCAGGTGATAACTTATCTTAGTGGCCCTCTTCTGTAACATCATTAACAGATTGTTTGTTCTCTCCCAACTGTGTTCGTGAAGGATCTCTTTCTTATTTTGGGAAAAGTACAGTTGCAGAATGAAAGTTTCAAAAAAATTGAGCATAATTTTATTATATCTTGCTCAGATGTGGCAGTGATCTTTTGCAGTTTCAGTTGCCTTCTCTTCCGGCATAATGTCTTCCTGTGTATTAGTAACTAAAAAGGGTACACCAAAAGATGTTCCATGCTGTCATTTTACATTATATAGTAAAATACAATTCTTTAATTGTTAAATGTTGATCTGGAATGTTTTGAGTTAAAGAGTCACTCAGATGATAGCTACTTTGTTGATTGCAGGTAACTAAAATTGGTCGTGATGCGGTTCTCTATGTTGAATCCCTCATTGAATCTATCATGGGAGGTTTGGAAGGGTTGATAAATATTCTTGACTCGGAAGGGGGATTTGGCTCTTTAGAGATGCAGGTTAGTATCCTTTATCATGTTCTCAACACATTGAAAAGACATGAATTTTCTTTTCAAGACTAAAATTCAAGTGAAATTTCAGCTTTTTCCAGAGCAGGCAGCACATCTCATGAATTTGACTTCCAGAATTTCTGCTCCTTCTGGGAAATCCCCAAGAGCCATGTCTGGTTATCATTTGCCAGGCTATGAGAGCTACCCTGAAAATGATAATTCCATAAAAATGTAAGTCATATTAATCTTATACTATTAGATAACCAACCATCTTTCTTACAATTTTGCTCACTTGACTTCCTTGTACTTTGTAATGATAGGTTAGAAGCTGCAATGCAGAGGTTGACCAACCTTTGCTCAGTTTTAAACGACATGGAGCCTATCTGTGTTCTAAACCACGTTTTTGTTCTGAGGGAGGTAAGAAACCTCTCCCTTGAAATGATTGTGTCAGAGAGATGTCTAGATCTGGATCATTATTGTGTCTTACTCCCTCCGTGCACCCTTGAAATGATTGTGTCAGAGAGATGTCTAGATCTGGATCATTATTGTGTCTTACTCCCTCCGTTTCATTGGACACGGAGTTCAAGAAAGAAGGGAAGAATTTTTGGATTACTAAATTGAGACTAAATATACTTGTATCGGTTTATCTTTAGTCCATGGAGACGAACTTTAAGTTAACCCTCTCTAAAAAATTTCTTACTAATATTTCTTCCTAAAAAAATATCTATACTGCAGTACATGAGAGAATGTATCCTAGGGAACTTCAGGAGGAGATTGCTTGCTGTTCTGAAAAGTGATAATGATCTTCAGCGTCCTACTGTCTTGGAATCACTGATACGCAGACATACAGCTATTGTTCATCTAGCAGAACAACACATTAGCATGGACCTGACACAAGGTATCCGAGAGATATTACTTACGGAGGCATTCTGTGGTCCAGTTTCATCCTTACACTTGTTTGAGAAAGCTGCAGAGCAGCATACAGGATCAGCTACTGAAACTGTATGTAACTGGTACATTGAAAACGTGGTCAAGGACGTCTCAGGCGCAGGTATCCTCTTTGCGCCTCGGCACAGATGCTTCAAGAGCACGAGGCCAGTTGGCGGATATTTTGCCGAGTCAGTGACGGATCTCAGGGAACTGAAAGCCTTTGTTCGTGTTTTTGGTGGTTATGGAGTTGACAGGTTAGACAGAATGCTGAAAGAGCACACAGCTGCTCTCTTGAACTGTATTGACACATCATTACGGGCAAACAGAGAGAATCTGGAGGCTGTTGCTGGAAGCATGCATTGTGGTGACCGGATAGACAGAGACACAAATATCAAGCAAATAGTTGATTTGGACACTATGGTCGGGTTCTGTATTCAGGCTGGGCAGGCCATTGCTTTTGACCGCCTTCTTGCAGAAGCTGGTACAGCTGTGCTTGAAGAAGGTGCTCCTTTGATACATTCATTACTGACTGCGGCTGCTAAGCATTTACCTGATGAAATACCTGAGAAAAAGGAGATTAGAAGGTTGAAAAGAGTAGCAAACAATTTTAATATAGCTGGTGACCATGACGCTGAGTGGGTCAGATCCATACTAGAGGAGGTTGGAGGTGCAAATGATGCTTCCTGGAGCTTGTTGCCGTATTTGTTTGCCACTCTAATGACATCTAATATATGGAACAGTAGTGGCTTTAATGTTGACACTGGGAGCTTCAGCAACAACATCTATTGCTTGGCAAGGTTCATTTCTTGCTTAAAATCTCTTGTGTGTTAAGTTATGAGGAAGTTTTGCTCCTCCATCTTTCTACAGATTTTTCTTAGCTATGCCAGTTTCTTTCTTTTCTCTTTTTGCTGTGCATTCCTTGATCCCTGTTTTTCAGTCTTAGATCATATGTTGCACACTTCATATAATACCTTTGGCAGTTTTCGCTGTCTATGGTGCTAAACCTTTTTCTGTTTCAAAGAGTAATATTTGGGTTCTTTTGGAGTCACAGGAGAAAAAAGAAGCTTAACTTCTCTCAATGTGACCTATTTGGTAAACTCTAGTTTTATGCCTATATCAAGTGAACTAACAGTTATTTCTTGAAAATCCATCCATGGATGGCAAAGTAGATCATCATGTGACTAGTACTGGGCAATGCATGCGCATACTTAAAAACCTTTTTCCCTGGATGAAGTATGCTTAAAAACATTTCACAAGTTAAGTGCTTTGTCTTTCTGATTGATCCATTATTCTTATTCTGTAACTTGGTTTTTCTTCTGGCAGGTGTATTTCTGCAGTAATAGCAGGAAGTGAATTTGTTAGACTTGAAAGAGAGCATCAGATGAAACAATCCTTTTCAAATGGCCATGTTGGCGAGACATTGGATCCTGAAACACACAACCGAATAACTGTTGAGACAAACATAAAATCCACAATGCAGCTCTTTGTGAAGTTCTCATCTGGAATTATTCTCGACTCTTGGGGTGAGAACATCAGGTATGTGCATGTTTCTAAAGTGTCTACATAAGGTCATCGTAAAATTGTGATAATCGACCTCCTTTCTTTTTTGTTCACTCAAGTGTTAGAAATACTGTTAATAAAATCATATAGGCAGCCTGTGCAAAGTTGAAATATATTCAAGACCAACTAAGTCGCACCACACCTCCATTGGCAGTTTATCAACCATTGGTTGGTCTAGTTTTGAGCTTAAAACCTTGGTTAAAACTAGAATTCTGTTTTGACTGAAGTTGATGGGCACATTGTTTCTTTCATGTAATGTCATGCATAAACATGGGTTGATTTCTAACTTGTCTTATAATGTTCAAAAATCTGAAATGTGTGTATACCTCTTTTGCTCAGATCCCATCTCGTGTCAAAGCTCATTTTCCTGGACCAGTTTTGTGAGATCTCCCCTTACCTACCAAGGAGCACACTGGACGCTTACGTTCCTTACTCTATTATCCGCTCAATATACAGTCAATACTATGGAAGTTCATCTCCAGCGCCACTTGCATTACTTAGTGGATCACCCCGCCATTCTCCGGCTGTATCGCTGGCACATTCATCCCCTGCAATGAGGCAGCCTCGCGGTGATTCCATTGCTCAGTCAAATTCTAATGATTCGGGTTATTTCAAGCCATCCTCAAGCCATGCCCAGGATCAACTATATGATACAGAAAGTGGAACCATTGAAAATAAACCTCGAAATATTAGGCGATCTGGACCGTTGGAATACAGTGCAACTCGCAAATTAAAACATGTGGACAGCTCAACCTCGGCAAGCACAGGTCCCAGTCCATTGCCAAGGTTTGCAATGTCTAGGTCGGGTCCTATATCTTATAAGTGAAAAAATACAGAACTTTTGCAATATGTAAATTTCCGTCTTCCTGTCAACTATTAGTCAGTAGTGGACTGCCTACGATGTTCATACACAATTTTGTTGTATTTATACATAAAATTCCTCTATTTATTCCTTCACCGTTAGCAGTAGAAGCTGTAGGAAACGAATAATCAGGCTGTGAGAAGCTTATTATGAAATATTTCAATTTGCATTTGTTGTGTAATGAACTCGGACATCGCTACATAATGTAATCCCAGTCCTTCCCATGTAGCATCCTTTGAGTTCTAAGTTTCACCATTGCACTACTGTCTTCGCGTTGGCACAATTACCTTCCTTGACTATTCTGCTCTATAAATGGAATTGAAAGGGGGGGGG
>NC_031990.1:50316494-50463451 GCF_001879085.1 Nicotiana attenuata | reverse complement strand
GGGGCAAACAAGAAGAACAAGAATCATAAATTTCCTATATCCAGCCTCTGCCTCTTCAATGATCGATACCCTCAACCCCAACCAAACCAACATGGTCTAGTGAGTTGTCACTGGTTCTTACCCTTTTGAAGAACTGCAATATGTTGCTTGAGCCTTTGTTTGAAGTTTTTCTTACCATGAGAGAAACATAAGGGTGCATTTTTACCAAACAGTAGTCCATAGCAGAGGGGAAGAACGAGAAACCGACAAAAAGAAGATGAAAATCCCTTCCGGGGAAAGCTAAACAACAGTTGTGCAACGTTGCTTTGGGTTACTGGTGTAATATAGCCTGGGATTTGTATAACAACGCACAAACTCATCATCTTCTTTTGCATCATCAACCAAGTCTCTGGTGTACAAACTCCAACTTTAGGTACTGAATACCTCAAACACTGGCAAATATTTTATGCATATACATTAGATATACATCAACAGTACTGGAAGACGAGCTATTATCACGTTTCTCCCATTTAGAGTAATTCAGCATGACCTTATCGAAGATGGTGCCTGCAAAGATGATATCAAAGACGGTACAACATCAGTGGAGAGAACTAAAAGCAATGAAAGGTAAAATCAATAGAATGATATTAGATATTAAAATAAAGAACATAGAGAAAAAAAAAGGGGGGGGGGGGGGGAGGCACCTCAAGGTTTCTTTTGTTCCACGACGAATCTTGCAACGAATAGTTGGAAGGCCAAGCCGCTGATGAGCTTCATAGCGATGACAACCAGAAAACCCTGGAAAAGACAAGAGACAGTATTTTAATTCTCTTCAGCAGTTAAAGATCAAGTATCAGTTGAAAGATCACAATGAATAGCTTAATGCTTAGGCAAGAAACTGAAAAGAAGACATACCGTAGTAAACTCCATCCACCTCAAGCACATCAATCTGCATAAGATATAAAACTGTCACTGAGTCTAATATTCACCCGCAGACGGGTTAACATGAACCAAGGCAGAACTTCTATTGGTAATTACTTTAACCATGCATATACAAGAAGGAATAGAAGTGTCAAAAGCGACTTTCCCATAATAAACTGATAAAGGACAATGTTTTCAGATGTCAAGGCTGTGTCCCTCTCTGTTAGCAAAGGATTGCTGGAAATTTAGTTCAAGCTGGGGAATAAGATTTATGGCTTACGCCCTACAGGAAATTTTAGGACTTGATTATTTTCTAAAGGTTATAGGTCATCAGATATGAATTTAGGAAGTGGGAGTTGAATAAGTCATGAATCTAAGGACAAACATATTCATTCACGACAATGCGAGTGCATGCGAGTACATTCTCATCTCCACTTATATTTGAAGACAAAATCAAATCATGTGAAAAGTAAATAACAGGTACAGCAAAGGATTTGTAATTACAGGTACTTGAAGCCCGATTTCCTTAATACTATCCATCAGTTCCATCACTTTTTGCTGGTCATTAGCTCTGGTACGCATGAGTGGCCTTCGGATCTTATCAAGGGGAAGTTCAAGAATCACTGGCCCCGCTGATTGAGGCACACCAGGAGTTGACCCTGAATCCATATTATGAATAATTTAGAAGCATTAACCTTAAGAAACAGTTAAATGCATTAAGAACTCAACTGGTAGGTTTAGGAGTAAAGACTTTGCATTTCAAAGAAAACATTGAAAACCCAACTTGGTATATCTAAATTAGGCTCATTGAACATTTAGTATGAACAGGAGAGAAAACCAGATTCATCAACTACATGATTCCTGTAATTATGCTTTCAGTTTCTGTTTCCTGGTTTGCAGCTGGGGATGGTTGCAATGACAGAAACTAGGGGTGATCTCCTAATTCTCTGAAGTAGGTTATTTGTTTCATTCTTTATGATTTTGGCTTTTGCCCTCGATGATGCAATCATACCAGAACTAATGCACCGGATCCCATTAGAACTCCGAAGTTAAGCGTGCTTGGGCGAGAGTAGTACTAGGATGGGCGACCCTCTTCCCCACTCGTGGGAATATACTGGATACTCTCGATAAGAGGATGTAGTTTCTCGCTCCTCTACCCTTCTCCACTAAAATACCAAGCTTTCTGCCGGTCCAAGTTTCAACCCACACATCACGTGCTAGACCAAAGACCCAGGAGCAAAATTTAATTCTGTTATTCTTCTCTGCTTTTATTTACCTATGCAACAACTACCAATTTTGATCAAGGACCCAGAAATGCTTGTGCTAAGCTCAACTCGAAAAACACAGCCATTTACCAATTTGACAGTTATGGGTACACTAATTCTTTGTATTCTACAGAACCATTACAGATTTGATAGAATTCCAATATATAAGGTCTATTCCAAGACAATATTCCCAACAGAAATCTCTACAACAATATTAAATAATTCAAACAAAAACATGAAGCAAGATATGTATTAATAAAAAATCTCAATTATGAGGCAATCAATCAGCACAAATTTGGTTGATGGTTCATGCTAAACAACACCACAAATAAACAAAAGCACACATGCTTTGGCAGTTTTAGAAGCAAAGAAATTAGCATTTCATAATATTAAAAAAGAATCTTTGATAACCCAAATTGGTTTTTTAATCTAAATTGTGCTCACATAACAGTTATATATACTACAATCGCTTGATTTGAGCAGAAACCTATAACTATAATTTTTGGCTAAACTCTACTAAAAGAACAGATAAATCTTTTCTTAAAGTAGATATTTTTAGCAGAAATTCTCAATAAACATAGTGGAGTAATAATTTAGGAAGGCAGAAGGATACCATTAGAGGAGGATGAGACAGTGAAGCTCCGCAAACGCAGGTTATTTGGAAGTTGCAATACAAAATTCGCCATTTTTCTCTCTTTAACTTCTTGAATCTTACAGAATCTGATGATATGAATATAAAGGGACCTAAACGTGTTTTTTGTGGATTAGAAATTAGAATCCACATTTTTTATACAAAAAAAAAAAAAAAAAAGAAAGGAACTCTCTACTTCATTGAATAATTTATCTTTTTGGACAAGTTTACAAGTACTACTAGTACTCCCTTGTTCCATTTTATTTGACATTATTTTCTTCTTAATCTATTTAAAAAATTGATACATTCCTACATTGTCTTAACGAAGCTTTAATTTTATTTGTTTAAAATTACAAGTTTCAAAAGTTTTATAATCACACAAATATTATGACTTGCTCATGCTATTTACTTTTATTTGTCCATTATTGACTTTGCACACCTCTTAATAAAGTGATTTTTTTCTTTCCTATACAATATTTGAAACTTATTTACTAAAACTGTTCTAATTTTATATATTACCCGCCCTAAACAAGGATTACTTACAAATTATATACAATCCATCAGGAAGTTTGAATGGAACCATCAGGAAGTAATCATCCACGGGGATGGGAGTAACCCCATTTACACCAATCAAACTGTTCCGATTGCCCGAGAATAGAAGTAAATTGGGTGGAGAAACGTACCATCGCATCGAGCGCGTCAGTGCAATCGAGAAAGACAAATGGTAGAGTAATAAGATCGAAAGCATATTGTCATGGACAGGGTATGAACCCCGCAAGGGTCTCGGCAAGAATCTCCAGGGGATCACCAAACTGATACAGCTAAAGCGTCACGGGACAACTTTTGGGCTTAGGTATGAATACACCTGGCACGAGTATCAAAATTGGTCGCCACCATGGCATGGTCCTTATTACCCACTTGAACAGCCAATACCGCATCTACACCAAACATTTCAGCAGGCTGTCGTGATATGGGGATCTGAAGAAGATGAGGTTTTAGCTGGCCTAAGAAATCTATTTTTGGACGATGAAAACATGGACTGCAATACAATAGTTGAGGAGGAGGAGGAGGAAGACCTTACAATTCAGACCGTGGGAAAAGGAGTCGTTCTCAAGAATTGGACTGCTGCACCGTCCCGGGCCCAGCGAGTTCCTGGGTAGCCTGGCAATTAGCATGATTTATTTTTAAAAGCAATTTTCGGCATTTCAGTGTTTTGTTTTAGAATTACTTTGTTTGAAATAATTGCTCGAGTCATCGAGCCGTACTCGTTTTAATGTTTTCAAGATTTATCTAATGCATTGCTATTTTAGTATTTATTATTTTCATTTACATTTTCTCTCCACAACATTATTATTACCTATCCTGATGAACCGGCGACCGTGACATGTAATGAGACAACACAACATAAGGATAGTGATTCAGAGGAAATAGAAGAAGAAGATATAATCCCTGAGGAAATTGTCAGAGAGGTGGAAAATTTTGAGAATAAGCCTAAGTCAAATTTGGATGAAACTGAGATAGTCAATTTGGGAGATTCTGAAACAGTCAAAGAAACTCGCATAAGCATTCACCTGTCACCACCAGAGAAAGAAGAGTACACCCGTTTCCTGAAAGAATACGAAGATATCTTTGCATGGTCTTATGATTATATGACTGGTCTGAGCACGTCCATAGTGGCCAACAAGTTACCCACCGATCCCATGTGCCGCGGTGAAATAGAAGCTCAGAAAATTCAAGCCAGATATGAGTTTGAAGATAAAGGGGGAAGTTACTAAGCAAATCAAGGCCAAGGTTCTCAGAGTGGTTGAATATCATTTGCGCACATCAACCGGAGCAACTCCCTACATATTGGTCTACAGTACGGAAGCTGTCATTCCCGCGTAAGTCGAAATTCCTTCTTTGAGAATTATACAAGAAGCAGAACTCAGTGATGCAGAATGGATAAGAAGTCGCTACGAACAACTAGCTCTTATTGACGGGAAAAGAATGAATGCGGTATGTCACAGTCAACTTTATCAAAACAGAATGTCCACAGCTTTCAACAAAAGGGTCAGACCCAGACAGTTCGCACCGGGACAGCTGGTGCTGAAGCGGATCTTCCCGCATCAAGATGAGGACAAAGGAAAATTCTCACCTAATTGGCAAGGGCCCTACATGGTTCACAGGGTACTAACAGGAGGAGCACTCATACTTGCAGAAATGGATAGAGAAATTTGGCCAACGCCTATCAATTCAGACGAAGTCAAGAGATACTATGTTTAGGATTCTTTGCATTTCTTCATTTGATGTAACTATAATACGCTTGACCTGATTCTCGTTTACGAGGGGATATGTAGGCATCCCTGTGGGTTCGGTCACATTATAATAAAATCTTCATTTTCTCCATGGTCAGAAACTGAGGTAGAATTTTGAGGAGGACCCTCCAAATTCTGGAGCAAGTCCAGCCAATTTTGTCGCATACAGAACGGTCAAAGAATCACTTCTTAAACTGGAGCAGAATTTTGAGGAGGACCCTCAAAATTCTAATGCAAGGAAGTTGCAATGTCTTTAAAAGTATCACAATCATTGATTCATCTACTTTACTCGATATCGTATACTACTATGTTTTAAAATAACTATGTTTATCAAATGCACGCATATTGTTTGAAAACTTTACTTCTATGGCAGTCAGATGCTACCCAGGGTAACTCAAACGGGATCCCCAGAGCAAAGCAAGACAAAAGCAAGCAAGCGAAGGCCTGAACCAACCTTCCCCGCAAAGCTCACGATTTTTCTTTGGATGCAGGCACAATGAACATGACATGAGTATTCGCAAGTATACACGTATCAAAATCACTATCTTCGTAATGACAAGGCTGCCAACGCAAATATGTCTCCAGATAAGAAAATACTCTGCTATCACTCATTATCTTTTCTTTGCATGAGGCTAAGCTCTGCCTCCCACTTTGCATGAGGCTAAGCCCTGCCACCCTAACTGCATAAGGCTAAGCAATGCCTTTCCTTGCATCGAGACTAAGCATTGTCTCCTCTTTGCATGAGGCTAAGCCCTGCCTCCCATTTTGCATAAGGCTAAGCACTGCCTTCCATTGCATGAGACTAAGCCCTGTCTCCTCTTCTGGCATGAGGCTAAGCCCTGCCTCCCCAGTTGCATAAGGCTAAGCACTTCCTTTCCTTGCATCGAGACTAAACGTTGTATCCTCTTCTTGCATGAGGCTAAGCCCTGCCTCCTCAATTGCATAAGGCTAAGCACCGCCCTTCCCCTGCATGAGACTAAGCATTGTCTCCATTTTGCATGAGGCTAAGCCCTGCCTCCCTAACTGCATAAGGCTAAGCACTGCCTTTCCTTGCATCGAGACTAAGCATTGTCTCCTCCTTTTGCATGAGACTAAGCCCTGCCTCTTCAACTGCATAAGGCTAAGAACTGCCTTTCCTTGCATCGAGACTAAGCATTGTCTCCATTTTGCATGAGGCTAAACCCTGCCTTCTTAACTGCATAAGGCTAAGCACTGCCTTCCATTGCACAAGACTAAGCCTTGTCTCCTGTTCCTGCATAAGGCTAAGCATTGCCTCCCTAAATTGCATAAGTCTAAGCATTTCCTTTCATTACATGAGACTAAGCATTGTCTCCCTTTCTTGCATGAGGCTAAGCGTTGCCTCCCCAACTGCATAAGGCTAAGCTCTGGCTTTCCTTGTCTAATACCGAATGCTACGCTACTTGAAATCTAGCACTATTTTTCCTTCCCAGGGGCTAAGCTCTGTCCCAATCTTATGCAAGACTAAGCTCTGTCTTGTTTCGCTTATATGACCCATCATCATGTTTCTACGTTTCATGGGCTGAAACATCGCCATATTATCCAAAGGCATCATAGTCTGTAGGCATCATCCTCATAGCCTGAAGACACCATGTCATGGCCTGAGGATCCCTCAATATTGAACATCATTATTCAAAGGTGTCATAGTTCAGAGGCACCATTCTCATGGCCTGAGAACATCATTTCATGGTCTGCGAATCCCTTATCACGCGATTCATAGCCCAGGACGTCATGGTCTAAGGACATCATCCTCACCGTCTAAAGACAGCCTTCATGGTCCAAAGATAATTTGCATCATGTTTAAATTCTCGCAATAATCTATATATTTGCATGTATCGTGTTTTAAAGTTTTGCATGTAATCCAGGAAGGAACCTTTTTTCAAGCGGGAGCAATCTTCGCTCCGATTTCCATTCACAATGTTCACATTCTACAAATGTTTTAGACGTAACCGACTCCCATCAATTACTCACTTTTCTCTATGGCTATTCAGATACCTGCTCTATAACACATCCTTTACGTTTCAGATTCACATTCATAACTCTGCACCCGATACTATCCTTCCCAAGAAGAACCCTTTCCGAAACACAAGTCCATTCCTATAACAATTCCATCGGTTTCATTCACCATTGGGTCCGGAACTACACATGGCCTGATTTCTGTAAAACCAGGGATATGTAGGCAACTCAGAAACCGGAGTTCGGCCTCTATTTTTTAAATCATCCCATTCGATCAAAATCGATCATCATTTCTTTACCCGAAAATTCTTTCATCATTCCCGAGTAAAGAGAGGCAGGTGTTGATACCCAATTTTTCCCTCATATTTTAAATATGTATATATACCTTCAAAATAGTGCATATGCATTATAATTTGAATTATAAGCATACACAAATATTTTTTAAAATTTTCATAATTTTTAAAGACTTCAAACCAATTTATTCCTACATTTTATTATATAAAAATCTAATAATTATCCTCCGAATTATTTTTCTGATGATTTAATCATCTAGGCTTATCATTTATACCAACATGAGGATTTTCAATACATCTTTTATAATTACATTTGCATTTTTAGGGCTAATTGCACATTTTTGCAAAAATAGCCAATATTAGCGTATAATTACATTTTTTTGTGCAGAAAATGACTTTTTATATATTTATAATGTTAAGTAATTATTTTTAATCATTTTAGTACACAAATGATATTTTTGGTATTTATTAATTACTGTTATAAATTATTTATTTATTAAATATTGGGTATTTAAAAACTAGCCTAAATTCTACCTAACTTTCGAACCAACCCCCAGCCCAATCACCTAATACACTAACCCAAAACACCCCATATCAAACCAAATAACCCCAGCTCAATCAACTAAACCTACCCAACCCAAAAACCCTCTTTTAATCATGGCCGTTGATCTCTGAGATCAACGACCCATATTACTCCTACCCTTTTAATTATACCCAAACCCCCTAACCCTAAATCTATTCTCCACCATCCACCGCCTCTGGATTCCCTCATCTCTCCACCCAAACCCTAGCCGTCTCCCCCAATTTTCTCTCCTAATCCCACCGGACATGGGATTACATATCCGTTTCTTGCCATATTCTACTTTCCCCTTTTACTGAAACTTTCTATATACCGCTTGCCTAAACATGGAAAGCGGATCTCATCAACTTCGAACCAAAGCTGGTTTAGTTCCTTGACCTTTTCCGTCTATGTTTGTTCTTGTTCTTTTATGGTATGAATCTCTGTGGATCTTTGTGATTCTTACCTACCCTAAGAATTAGGGTTTCCGATCTCTTTTAGATCTAATCAAATCTGGTTCGATTCTTTGATTTTAAGTGTTATCTCGTCTACATGCATCCTATTATGTGTGTAAATTTGTTCTTCTCTACCGATTTTTTACTTACCCTAAAATTAGGGTTTCAGATTATTTTAAATCGAACCAAATCTGGTTGGATTCTTTGATTTAAATGGTATTTCTATCTATGTTCATCTTATTCTATGCAACGATTTTTACCTTTTATTTTATTTTAGATTTCTACCGATTTGTGTACTTTACCTAAAATTAGGGTTTTGAATTTTCTCTTTTCCTTACTGATTTCGATTGCTTTCCTTTCTAGTGTTTGACTGATGATTTTTCATGTTTATGTGTTCGATTTCTACACTACATGAATAAGTTCTCGAATCATTAAGAAAAATTACCAAAAATTAAAGCTATGTGCTCTTTGTTCTTTAACAATCTTGTTCTGCACTTTGGTTCCTGGCCGGCTGAAAGCCAAGGCAAAAATTCTGGGTTCTTGTTCCTTTTGTTGACATTCATGACACTGTGGACTTCCTTTCTTTCTTGTTTCATTTAACTGGTGAGTTACAAAACCTTTGTCATTTCATTCTGATTTAACATGTGTTTTCACTTCTGAAGATTGTTGTTCAATATGTTTCTGGACTGTTCTCGTATGCAATTCTGACTATCTTACTTCAATTTTAAGCTTCTCCTAATCTAGATGCCATTACATTTGTAGTTTGAGACATGTTTAGACCTGAGTTGATTAATTTCTTTTAATTCTGCCTAGCTATGTGTCACTAATATCCATCTCTTGAGTGTTTAAATTTGCTATTAGCCCTATTATTTTAATATGCTTTCATATCCCTTTTCTATGGATTATTTGACTCAGTATGTGTGTATTCATTAAGTAAATAACAAGCCTGTTTCTGAATCTGCTGTAATGTAGCTTGTTTTGATCCTGTTTTCATCATGTCTTGACTTCTACAGTAATTGCCCTAATTAGTTCTCAGCATGTTAAGTCCTAATGTTAATTGATATTATCCCTTCTCGTGACACTAGCCTTCTGCACTTAGCATAATCTGAACTCTCTTTTTTCTTCTTACTATAAGACTGTCTTGCAACTTGTCTTGTTATGCATTATGTGTTGAAATTATTTTTTTTCTGAATTTTGTTAAGTCTGTTCTTAAATCTAAGCATGTTCTATTGCCTATCCTATGTGCTCAACTTGAATCAGTTTGTACCCCTCAGTGTTGTCCCTTAATTAGACCATTCCCTTACTGTTTGGTTCTTATTCTTAGCTGGCTAAAAGCCAAGGCTATCAAGGCTCTTGCTCTGACCTCCCTAGTGTGAGCACTGCTCAGGGTCCAATTGAGACTCTTGTGATCTCTAACACACTAGGACTTGGTCCCCAGTCTATCCCTGAATCTCCTCTGTTAACCTCCCTAGTGTGAGCACTTCCTTGGGTTCTTGAAGCCCTTGGGAACTCTGACGCACTAGGGTCCAAGGTTCCTTGCCATATCTATCCTAATTGCTCATGTTCTGTCCCATCTCACTTGCTGAATAAGCCAATAGGCTTGTGTACATGGCCGTATTTCTGATGGCTACTGGGTTTTTGGCTATGAAAACTATCTTCTGGGCTGTTGTAAACTATATGAAGGCTTGGCCTGGCCGGGTGTATCTTTGTGCCTGCTGTAGGGTCCCTATAGTTATTTATCTTCTTAATTTATTCCTATTCATTTTGGGTCTGTAATAATTATTGTAATAACATTTGGGGTGTTAGTAAAATCGGGAAAAGGGTTCTGTCTTAACATTTGCATTAAATTGGGTAGAGATCCTGCCTATAGGTGCTTTACTGTGCTCAAATGTATTATTATGTTAGAAATCCTACCTATAGGTATTCTCTTTTGCTAAAAAATGTGTCATTATGCTCCAACATGTTCGATTATTATGTGTTAGTAATCTTGCCTATAGGTTCTTCACTTGGTTCAAATGTATTCTACTCTTACCTGTTATAAACCATGCCTATAGGATTACGTTGATTCGCAAATACCTATTCTTTGCAATGTTCACGTAGAGATCATGCCTATAGGAGCATAATCAGATGCCATTTCTGTTATTCTCATTACACTCACCTGCCTAGAAAGCATGGCTATAAGGATAAAATGTTGTAAAATCAAGTACGATTGTTAATCGCTAGAAATCCTGCCTATAGGGTGTTCTGTTAATGCTGCTAACCTTAGGTTTGCAAACAACTGCATAATTACACAGTGACTAGATACCTAATACGTCAAAATTACAGCATTACCTTTATAATGCTAGAATCCAGAATCACTTAGCAATCATGTCAACAGGATCAATAGCTTGTAACCTGTAATCCCGATGATGGGCATGTAATATCAGATTCCCTAAACTGTGCACCTGTTCAGAAGATTACATTTTTACATCTGAAACTGCTGCATGCATTAAAATCCTATTTTCTTTTTTAGAATAGCTTAGTATATTATTTTTGACTAATCTGCCAAGTTTCAGATTTTTTGGAGTTGAATTAAGGAGTTTGGGACGTTGGAATGGCACAAAACAGTGGCTGCAATTTTGGGCACCAGTTATCTGGTGTAACCGCATCTGCGGAATTTGCGCGCAGATGCGTTCTTGCAGAAGCGTGTTTCCCACCACAGAAGCGGCCCTTTACGCAACTGCGGTCCCTACGACACATAAGCGGCACTGCAGAAGCGGTAAAATACTGCAGATGCGGACATCAGGCAGGTTCTAAAAAAAACAGATCTCTCATTTTCTCAGGTATCTTCTGTATTTGTCCTCCCAACCCTAAACTCCCCCATCTCTAACATACTCCAAAATATCCACTGCTCGAGAATTCTACTGCACTCACACAAGACACAGGTATTTTCTCGTGGTTCTCATCTACTCCCCTCTCCCTTTGTCTTCTCTCTGTGCTGTTATTGCTGAATCAAAATGATGGGAAGCCTGAGTACCAATTTTAATTCCAAAAGCACATGTTATCACTGCTTGCAAGGTGTTCGATAAAGTGTCTAAAAGAAAATTTCTTGCTAAGTACACAAAATCGGTCTCAATAGAATCAGAGTAGGATTCAATAATTTCAAATAGTTTAAAACCTGCAACTGTCAAATGCTCAATGTGTTTGCATGCATTTGTTGTCAAAGTGTGGAGGCTAACTTGAGCCCTTAACTGTTGTTATATGAAGTCCAACCCGTTTTGCATGATGATTAGTTTTATCATTTTGAGCAGCCTAAGTTGAAGTCTAGAACTACCTAAATAGAGGTCCAAAGCCTCCTGGACCATAGGCATGGGACGGGTAGTGCACACATAGGGTGCGGTTTATAATCATTTAGTGCGCTTTAGGTAACAACTTAAAGATAGTAATCGGGTAGCAGGAGATGATAGTCTGTGCCCGCTGAATAATATGAGTAACACCCCATCTTGAGGGAGTTACGAAGTATTATTTATGTTGCACAGGGTGATCCTTTAGGCTAAAAAATTTAGGACCCCCGCCTTGTCTTTCAATCAATTATTTGTGTTTAATAATGAACTCCCCAATTCCCTTTGTTTTCTTATTTTTGATCATATAGACTAATTCGTATAATTGAGTTCGGTCGGGCCCACAGTTGTGGATCTCGAGAGTGCCTAACACCTTCTCTTCGAGTAATTTCGAGCCCTTACCCGATCTTTGGTGATGCAAACTAGTCAAACAGAGTTATCTGCAAAAAAGGTGCCCTAACGCACCTTAAACCCGTTAGGTGGCGACTCTCTCTTTTAACACCCTTCCTTAAAAGAGTTGTCACGTGTCGAAACCCGATTTCACGAGAAAAAGAGGCGCGATAACATTCTCCACCTCTAAAACAACCGTTCATCCTCGAACGGACATAGAAAAGTACCTGAGCTGGTGAAGAGGTGGGGATATCTGCTCTGCATATCGGAGTCGGACTCCCAGGTAGCTGCCTCAACAGGCTGACCTCTCTACCGCACTCGAACCGAAGGATAACTCTTCGACCTCAACTGACGAACCTGCCGGTCTAGAATAGCTACCGGCTCCTCCTCGTAGGTCAAATCCTTGTTCAACTGGACAGTGCTGAAATCTAACACGTGGGATGGATCGCCGTGATACTTCCGAAGCATGGACACATGGAATACTGGATGTACCGCTGATAAGCCTGGTGGCAACGCAAGTCTGTAGGCCATCTCTCCCACTCGCTCAAGGATCTCAAAAGGCCCGATATACCTAGGGCTCAACTTGCGCTTCTTTCCAAACCTTATTACACCCTTCATGGGCGATACTCGAAGCAACACTCTCTCTCCTACCATGAATACCACATCACGAACCCTACGGTCGGCATAACTCTTTTGACTGGACTGAGCTGTGCGAAGTCTATCCAGAATGATCTTAACCTTATCCAAGGCATCCTGTACCAAATCTGTACCCAATAACTGAGCCCCCCCTAGCTCAAACCATCCAACCGGCGATCGACACCATCTACTATATAATGCTTCATAGGGAGCCATCTAGATACTCGACTGATAGCTGTTGTTGTAGGCGAACTCCGCTATCGGCAAGAACTAATCCCACGATCCTCTAAAGTCTATAACACACATGCGGAGCATATCCTCCAAGATCTGAATTGTACGCTCAGACTGTCCGTCAGTCTGAGGATGAAATGCGGTGCTCAACTCAACTCGCGCCCAACTCACGCTGTACAGCATGGCAACTTTGTTGGGGATATTCAAGGCTCTTACCATAACGAACTTATTTTTTTTATGAATCGGTTTAGGCATGCTCTATCCCACGTACCCTTTCCCCTTATTTGAATTTTAACTATTTATTTTTTAAGCATTTATGATTTCCTTATTTTCCTGAAACTACCTTGTCTCTTTGTTTTCTTCTTCTGTAACTGTCTTTCAATTATTTAAATACTGCATTTATTATTTTCTTATGTGCAAATACTTGACAACATGTTGTTATTGTTGCATATATCATACTCCACATCATATTCCACTCGTGCGTATCAAATCCTATAGCAACGCTTGATGAGTGGTTGCGCTCTTCCAATTTATTACCCTTAATTTCGGAAAGGCTTATTTACGGTAAAACTAGTCGATCAGCGGTGCAGTCGACGGTTTCGTGCCTTTCCCCCTCAAGTTGTCCGCTTGAGGGTACCAGTCTAGACCCCCATAGTAACCTTACTCTGATCATAATTGTGCATGCATCATGGTCAAACCTAGTTGGATTAATATGTTGTCCACATAATAATCCTTTAAGACAAGCCTTATGCAAAAGTCCACTGGGATTTCCATAATCCCAACGGACACAACCACGTTCTGTGCATTAATTTGGAGAACTAAATGCCAATATGCTAATCATGAATGTACAAGTAGTTGAGTCTGGTGGGGGAGAAGGGCCTAACCTTTTTGTTTTGCAGAAAATGAGGCACGAGGTCCCCAAATTCGGTATGGTTAGCAACATTCCACCATTGCTACTCGATTGGTGGGAGGACCTTTCCTCAAGTGACAAGAAACACGTAAGAAAGCACTTGGCCAATTTACCTTCTCTACTAGACATTGAGCCAAATAATAGGCCGATCGAGGCTGCCACTTTGTTCTGGGATAGTGAAAGGGTTGTGTTCCGTTTTGGTGACATAGAAATGACACCACTTCTAGAAGAAATTGGGGGACTTGCGGGACTGACTTGGGATAGCCCTGGGTTATTGTTGCCGGAGAACCGTACTGGTAAAGAGTTTTTAAAGATGATGGGGCTGAAGAAAAATGATGACATGGGATGCCTGAAGGAATCCTACATACCCTTCGAATATCTGTATGAGAGATATGGCCATAGCAAGTCATACCGTACCTACCATGACGAGCTTTCTATCACTTCTCTGGGCCACATCCACCGCAGAGTGTTCATGTTCATGTGTGTTTCTTGGGCCTGATAGTATTCCCAATGAAAAGGGAAAAAATCCACACTAGGTTGGCCATGGTCGCCAAGACTTTGATGGAAAGGATCAACGGAGAGACATACACCATAGTCCCCATGATCATAGCCGACATATACAGGGCTCTGGAGTGCTGTCAAAGAGGGTTCAAGCATTTCGAGGGTTGTAACCTGTTGCTGCAATTGTGGTTATTAGAGCATCTTCAAAGGGGCCAGTATCTCCAAGAATTTCCGCAAAGGGATTGGAATGACCATATTGCCTTCCATCACCCCAAGCGGATGACCTACATTCTGGACAGGTTTGCTCAGCCAGAAAGTGCCAAAGAGTGGGTGGAGTTCTTCGACAATCTGACCGAGGAGCAAGTGCAATGGATGTTTGAGTGGTTCCCAACAGACGAATTCATCATCAGATCCAGGGACGCTCCACAGTTGGTGTTGATTGGGTTGAGAGGAATATACCCTTATGTCCCTATCCGAGTTATGAGGCAAGCAGGCATGAAACAGGTTGTACCAAGGGTTGCCAAGATGAGTCATTTCGCAGCAAACTTTCAAGACGACGACGTCCCTTACAAGTTCCAAGCCCAGCATATGTGGCACTGTAAGATCATTGTGGAAAAGAATACCATTGAGCCTGACAGGTATCACGCAGGGTGCGAACCTCTTTACCTGGCGTGGTTAGAAGACAATCTAAAGGGGATGGTGAGGCCAGGAGCCGGTCGAGGAAATAAAATCATAGATGAAGAAGCTGAAGCCCAAGTCAAATACAACAGGCTGCGCAAGAGGGTCCACGACTCTGAGAATGAGCACCGGGAAATACATGAGAGGAATGTGAGATTGATTGAAGAATGGAAAGAAATGGCGGTCACTTCCAATAGGAAGCTGGAGTACCTGGAGCGAGGAATAGTAGAGCTGGAGGGTAAAGTCATAAAGAGGATTGAGGATTGCCAGAACGCTGAAGGAGTTGAAGGAGGACATCTGGCCAGGGCCTACTTGCTGTTGGGTCTGCGCGAGTTGGGGGACCTGTACGACGGAGTCAGGAAGATCGAATCTGGGGAAGGTCCTTCTGGGACCAAATAGACTAGATTTATTCGCTTTCTTAAAATGTAATAAGGTCAAGCGCCAGTAGTGACTTATTTTTCTACTATCTTAGTGTCATTTTTGGATTCGTCTATTTTTCATATTATGAAATGAGGCATTTGTTGGCATTTGAAGTTCTCCAAATCTATTTGTCGCTAGGCCTACCTCGGGCATAACAAGGCTCCCAAATTAGGACGCGAATTTATATTCCCGCAATATGTGTTTAAATACCGCAACATTTCAAAAACCCTACTAACTTGTTACCTTTTTTTCCCCCTTATTTTGGTTATTCTCATTCCCTAAGGTTGGTTCACTCATACTGGCATTATCAGCGTATCATACCAGATCTAGAGGCCCTCCACCTCCTCCTCCTCCAAGCAATACAAAAGGCAAAGGAAAAACAAAAATGAACGACTTAAGTGGTATTCGAAAGGAGAATGTTGAGAACGCAGAAACTTCAGACGGTCGGAGTACCCCGGCCCCAAATGATCTAGTCTTGAGATTGGAACAAAAGATACTAGAACTACAAGGAGAGCTTGAGAAAGTTCGCAACTTGACGAACTTATCACTCACCCTGAATGTCCCCGAAATCGACCAACAAAACACAAAGAACTCAGCACCTCCCCAAAATACATCAAACCAACACCCACAAAACCCTCCTGCACCACATCAATACCCAACCCCACCTCAAAATCTCAATCCCTTACTAATACCAAATCCACCACAACACCACCACCAATCAATCCAGTACCCACCAACCGCCATCTACCACGCTCCCCAAAACACACCACAACCCATTCCCGATCCTCAAAACTCAACCAATGACCGTCATTACACCCATGTCCCTGTCACTCATCAAAGGAACCCCATATATGTGGAGACCATACCTCACTCTACTCAACCAACTTCCTATGCACCAGAATCCTCCGAGAAGGACCTGCTCATTAAAATCATGGTTGAAGAACTCAAGAAATTGACAAGTCGGGTTCAAGGTATCGAAGGCGGCAAAGGAATAGAAGGTTTGAATCATGAAGACCTATGCATACAACCAGATGTGGAACTGCCAGAGGGGTACAAACCTCCTAAGTTCAAGATGTTTGACGGTACAGGTGACCCTAGGTTCCATCTAAGGACCTAATGTGACAAGATTGTTGGAGTCGGAAAAGACAAAAAGATCCGGATGAAACTCTTCATGAGGAGTCTTACTGGTGATGCTTTGTCTTGGTACATCAGCCAGGATCCCAAGAAATGGTCCAATTGGGTAAGTATGGCACCAGATTTCATGGACCGATTCAGGTTCAACACAAAAAACACACCCGATATTTTCTACATCCAGAATCTTAAGAAGAAACCCACAAATACTTTCCGCGAGTATGCTACCCGCTGGAGGTCGGAAGCGGCCAAGGTCAGGCCATCTTTGGACGAAGAACAAATGAACAAGTTCTTCGTTAGCGCACAGGACCCGCAGTATTACGAAAGGTTGATGGTTATTGAAAACCACAAATTCTCATTAAACTTGGGGAAACAATTGAGGAAGGTGTCAAAAGCGGGATGGTAACAAATTTTGAGGCATTACAGGCCACAAATAAAGCATTGCAATCAGGAGGCATACCAAAGAAGAAAGACGTTGGGGAAGTAATGGTGGCTCAAGACCGGAAATCTCCACTTACCTATCGAACACCTCCACCCACATATCAAACACCTCCACCCACATACCAAGCACCACCACCCACATATCCACCATTATCTCCCAGATATTCCCAACCAGCCACTGTCTATCATACCTATAACTCCCAACCATCTCATTTCCAGTCACCTCCGACTCGCCAAAATTATCCAAGACCAAGACCCAATTTCGACCGCAAATCACCTAGACAGTACACTTCTATCACTGAACCCATTGACCAGCTGTATGAAAGGTTGATAGTCGTAGGTTACATCACTCCTATTCCCGGTGTGGCACTAGAGAATCCATCCCAATGGGTCTATCCTAACAAAACTTGTGCGTACCATTCCGGTATGAAGGGGCAAACCACTAACAAATGCCGAGCATTGAAAGACAAGATCCAGACGCTGATTGACAACAAGGTTATACAGGCAAAAGAGGCCATACCCAATGTTCGCAATAACCCTCTCCCTGATCATAGAGGTGGTGGAATACATATGATAGAGACTAACGAAGAGTGGGACCCTGAGGGGTCGATTGGGCTTATTCGGGAAGGTGATGACTTTAAACCCTCAATCACCCTCACCCCTATTGTAATACAGACTCAGTCGCCAATCGAGGTTGAGGCAGCCACATCAGTTCCATTTGAAGTAGAGGTGGCTCCACCCGTGGCCATCCCTGTTCCGTTTTAAGTGGAAGTAGTCGCACCTTTCACAGTGTCAGTATCGAACACACCTCCTTTCAATTCAAAAGCAATACCTTGGGATTATGTCACCGAAGCTCGGCGAAAAGGAAAGGAAAATATGGAGGAATCCGACGCCGCACAAGGAATGACTAGGACCAGAATAATCTATACACCTGAACACTTGGGAGGACCAAGTAAGGATGCCACTGCCAAGCAGCCTGCCATTGAAACAGGGCCAGATGACCTTTGGAGGAAAGTACAAGCAAAGGAGTATTCCGTCGTTGATCATTTGAACAAAACCCCGGCTCAATTATCCATCCTGTCACTGTTGCAAAATTCAGAGGCGCACAAGAATGCTTTAATGAAAGTGTTGAGCGAAGCTTATGTGCCCAATAACATCACAAGCGGAGAAATGGCAAACATGGTAGTACAGGTGTTGGAAAGTCACAAAATCATTTTCCACGAGGATGACTTGCCGCCTGAGGGTTTGAATCACAACAGAGCACTACACATCACAGTGCGAAGCGAAGACTACTTCGTTACCAAGGTCTTGATTGATGGAGGATCTAGTCTCAATATTTGCCCATTAACAACACTGAGGAGGTTGGGCAAGGGCCTATACGAGATACGAGAAGGGACCATGAACGTGAAGGCTTTTGACGGGTCTCAAAGAGCTACCATCGGGGAAATCAATCTCCGTCTACAAATGGGGCCTACATGGTTTGATGTCGAGTTTCAGGTGCTAGACATATCTGCATCCTATAATTTGCTGCTAGGACGACCATGGATACACGCCGCTGGGGCTGTGGCATCAACCTTGCATTAGACAGTAAAGTTTGAATGGAACCATCAGGAGGTGATCATTCACGGGGACGGGAGTAACCCCATTTACACCAGCCAAACCATTCCGGCTATCGAAAATAGAAGGAGGCTGGGAGGGGGAACCTATCATCACATCGAACGTGTCAACGCGATCGAGAAAAACAAATGGTGGAGCAGCAAAATAGAAAGCATTCTAGCATGGTCCGGTATGAACCCGGGAAAGGGCTCGAAAAGAATCTCCAGGGTATTACTAAACCGATACAGCTGAAGGGTCATGGCACTATATTCGGACTCGGATACCAGTACACATAGCAAGAGTATAAAGATTGGTCGCCTCCATGGCGTGTACCGTACTGCCCTCTTGAGCAACCAGTGCCACGTCTGGATCAAGCCTTTCACCAAGCTGATACAATATGGGGAACTGCAGAAGAAGAGGCACTAGCTGGGCTAAAGAATCTATTTTTGGAGGACGAGGATATGGACTGCAATGCAATAATTGAGGAGGAGGAGGATGAATGCCTCACTATTCAGACTGTGGAGAAGGGAGCTATTCTCAGGAACTGGACCGCCACACCATCCCGAGCCCGCCAAGTCCCTAGGTAGCTTGGCAGATTTTATATCTATAGCCATTCTAGTCATTTAAGATTTTCAGTAACTTTGGTTTAAAGACTTATTGGTTTCAACATAAATGCTCGATCCATCGAGCCGTACTTGTCTGGATGCTTTTCAGTTTTAATCAAATGCATTGCTCTTTATTATCCATTATTATTTTCTACACTTTTCTTTCTACAGCGTTATTATTACTTTTCCTGATGAACCGGTGACTGTGACATGTAATGAGGCAACGCAACATAAGGATAGTGATACGGATGAAGAAGACGAGATACCCGAGGAAGTTGTCAGGGAGGTGGAAACTTTGAGAATAAGCCTAAGTCCAATCTGGACGAAACTGAAGCAGTAAACTTGGAGACGCCGAGACCATTAAGGAAACTCGCATCAGCATTCACTTATCACCAATAGAGAAGGAAGAGTACATCCACTTCTTAAAAGAGTACGAGGACATTTTCGCATGGTCATATGATGACATGACAAGTTTGAGCACGTCCATAGTGGCTCACAAGTTACCTACCAACAATGTGTCTGCCGGTGAAGCAGAAACTTAGAAAGTTCAAACCAGACATGAGCCTGAAAATCAAGGAGGAAGTTACCAAGCAGATCAAAGCCAAAGTTCTCAGGGTGGTTGAGTACCCAACCTGGTTAGCCAACATTGTGCCAGTTCTGAAGAAAGATGGAAAAGTCAGAGTGCGTGTTGACTATTGGGACTTAAACAAAGCAAGTCCCAAGGACGACTTTCCACTGCCAAACATACACATCCTGATCGATAATTGCGCCAAGCATAAACTCCAGTCTTTTGTAGATTGCTTCGCGGGTTGTCACCAGATCTGGATGGACGAAGAGAACGCGGAGAAAATAGCTTTTATTACACCATGGGGGGTATACTGACACAAGATGATGCCGTTCGGCCTAAAGAATGCTGGGGCTACCTACGTGAGAGCCATGACAACCATCTTCTATGATATGATACACAAAGACATAGAGGTGTATGTGGACGATGTCATTATCAAATCCAAGAGGGCCACATACCACATAGCAGACTTGAGAAAGTTCTTCGACAGACTAAGGAGGTACAACTTGAAACTAAACCCCATCAAATGTGCATTTGGGGTTCCCGCAGGAAAGTTATTGGGATTCATTGTCAGTCGTCGAGGGATCGAGCTAGATCCGTCTAAAGTCAAGGCTATTCAGGAGTTACCGCCGCCTAGGAGCAAAAAGGACGTGATGAGCTCCCTAGGGCGTCTCAATTATATCAGTCGCTTCATAGCACAATCCGCAGTCATATGTGAACCCATCTTCAAGATGCTGAGGAAAGATGTCGAGACAACCTGGACCGAAGATTGTCAGAAAGCTTTTGACAAATTCAAGGAGTACCTGTCCACGCCACCGGTCTTGGTCTCGCCAGAGCCGAGACGGCCTTTGATACTCTATTTATCTGTATTGGACGGAGCCTTCGGATGCGTTCTGGGACAACATGATGAGATAGGGAGAAAGGAGCAAGCCATATATTACTTGAGTAAGAAGTTCACACCTTACGAAGCACGGTATTCTCTGCTGGAACGCAGGTGTTGTGCTTTGACCTGGACGGCCCAGAAGTTGAGGCATTACTTCTGTGCCTATACCACATACCTCATATCCAGGATGGATCCGTTGAAGTATATATTTCAGAAACCTATGCCGGCCGGGAAATTGGCCAAATGGTAGATACTGTCGAGTGAGTTCGATATCGTCTACGCAAAAAGGCGGTCAAAAGACAAGCATTGGCAGATCATCTTGCTGAGAATCCGGTGGGAGGAGAATTACTGAAGCATACGACGGTTGGAGGATGTTCTTTGACGGAGCTGCAAATTTTAAAGGAGTGGGCATTGGAGCAGTTTTGGTATCAGAAATAGGTCAACATTATCCGGTATCTGCTAAACTCAGGTTTCCCTGCACTAACAACATGGCGGAGTATGAGTCCTGCACACTAGGACTCAACATGGTAGTCGACATGAATATTCAAGAGATGCTGGTAATTGGTGATTCAGATTTGCTTGTGCACCAGGTACAAGGAGAGTGGGCCACCAAGAATTCCAAGATATTGCCATATCTGCACCATGTGTAGGAATTGAGAAAGAGGTTCACAAAGATAGAGTTTTGGCACGTACCCAGAATTCATAATGAGTTTGCCGATGCATTGGCCACCTTGTCATCTATGATACAGCATCCGGACATGAATTTCGTTGATCCCATCCCAGTAAGAGTCCATAATCAACCGACTTAATGTGCTCACGTCGAGGAAGAGACCGATGGAAAGCCTTGGTTCCATGACATCAAAGAGTATTTGGCGAGAGGAGAATATCCGGAGCATGCGAACCATACTCAGAAACGCACACTCCGGAGATGTCGAATCACTTTTTCCACAGCGGAGGAAATTTGTACGGAGAACTCCTGATTTGGGATTGCTAAGATGTGTCGATGCAAAAGAAGCTTCTAAGCTACTTGCGGAGATACATGCTGGGACCTGCGGCCCGCATATGAATGGTTTTGGCTTGGCCAAGAAGATACTCAGGGTCGGCTACTTTTGGATGACCATGGAGACCGACTGCGTCCAGTATGTCCGCAAATGCTACCAATGTCAAATGCATGCTGGTATGATAAAAGTGCCGCCAAATGTGCTCATTGAAACAAGCTCGCCTTGGCCATTCGCCGCCTGGGGAATGGACGTCATCGGTCCGATTGAGCCCACCGCTTTAAACGGGCACAGGTTTATTCTGGTAGCCATTTATTACTTCACAAAATGGGTATGGGTAGAGGTTGCATCTTACAAAGCTGTAACCAAGAAAGTCATCGCAGATTTTGTCAAAGATCGTATTGTTTGCTGATTCGGAGTTCCCGAGTCTATTGTTACTGATAATGCCGCCAACTTCAACAGTGATCTGATGAAAGCCATGTGCAAAAATTTCAAAATCAAGAACAAGAATTCCACAGCCTATAGACCTCAGATGAATGGAGTCGTAGAAGCCACCAACAAAAACATCAAGAAGATACTAAGGAAGATGGTAGAAAACCATAAATAATGGCATGAGAGGCTACCTTTTGCTTTGTTGGGATACGGCACCACAGTTCGCACATCAATCGGGGCAACTCCCTATATGCTGGTTTATGGTACCGAAGTTGTCATCCCTGCCGAGGTAGAGATTCCTTCTTTAAGAATAGAAGCTGAACTCAGCGACGCAGAATGGATAAGGAGCCGCTATGAACAATTGGATCTTATAGGCGGGAAAAGGATGAATGCGTTATGCCACGGTCAGCTTTATCAGAATAGAATGAGCCAGAGCTTTCAACAAAAGGGTCAAACCCAGGCAATTTGCACCGGGACAGCTAGTGCTGAAGAAGATCTTCCCACATCAAGATGAAGCCAAAGGGAAATTCTCTCCCAACTGGCAAGGCCCTTATATGGTTCACATGGTGATGACAGGAGGTGCACTCATACTTGCAGAAATGGATGGAGAAATCTGGCCAAAACCAATCAATTCAGACGCAGTTAAAAGATATTATGCTTAGACTATTTACGTTTACTCATCTGATGTAATTGGACTACGCTTGACTTGATTCCCGTTTGAGAGGGGATACGTAGGCAGCCTTATGGGTTCGGTCATATCATAATAAAATTTCCATTTCCCCCCCAAGATCACAAACTGGGGTAGAATTTTGAGGAGGACCCTCAATATTCCGGAGCAAGTCCAGCCAACCCTAACATATGCCAGACAGTCAGAAATCGGTTAAGAAACTGGGGCAGAATTTTGAGATGGATTCTCAAAATTCCGAAGAAGGTTCAACAAGACTCGTTACTCGCAAGTAGCAGAAGGATCATCTACCAAACTGGGGCAGAATTTTGAGGAGGACCCTCAAAATTCTAACATAAGAAAGTTGCAGTCTCTGAAATATGTTACAGTCATTGGTCCATCTAAATTACTTGATATTTTAATATGTTTCCAAATAACTCTATTTTTATCAGTAATTGCATATTTTTCAAAAACTCTATTTCCGTAACAGTCAGGTTACCCAGGAAAACTCGAAAGGCCTCCAGAACGGAGCAAAGCAAGGCCAGCGGACAGAAGCACGAACCAACCTTTCCCCCACAAAACTTACAATTTTTCTTTGAACGCAGGTACATCTGACTTAGCAATAGCGTCCGCAAATATATACACGTAACAAGATCACTGTCAATCAGACCATCAGACACCGAATATATCTCCAGCTAATACATATGCTAGTCTTATTTACTACTCGCCCTTTGCTCGGGACTAAGTCCTATCCATAAACATCTGCAAATTACAACATCTACAGAATTATAAAATAACCTAATTACACTACATCATCTTGAAAACTAGCACCAACACAAAGACAACCCAAGAAAACACAATAAACCACTTCATATTTTGTAGTTTATCCTCCATCCTAGCGACCTTCTCTAAGTTTGCTGAATTAATTCCCTCCACCTCTTCCATTATTTTCTCCATTTTCAGTCTTTCAGCAGAAACAACATCTTCCAAGTTAGCCACCATCTTCTTCAGATAATTTCTTTCAACTTTCACTGCCTTCAGTGAAGTATTCAAGTTATGGATTAACATCGTCACATGTGGTGGCATCTCTTCATCCCGTCATTCCCACAAACCACATGAAGCTTCCTCGTCAAAACGAGCATTTGTAGGAATCGACGACCACCGTTCAAATGAGTCTTAGCCACAAAATGATTTACAATTAAACCACAACGACGTGACGAACCAGAAGAGATATAATTATCAGACATTTGAATTTTTTGTTATTCAATAAAGGCAAAATTTTTACAGCCAACCACAAGATTCGAAGGAAAGACAAGATTTAATTAGTTGAAAAAGAGAAATTTTGGGGAAGAAGTATTAGGTAAGCAACCTGATGACCTAGGTTCTAAATTAGGGAAAAAGATGTGTAAAATATGTGGGTATATGGTTAAAAGAGTGGGTATAAGGTAAAAGGAGTGGGTCAGATCGGTTAAATGGGTCGAAAATTATCCAAATACAATGTTAGCCCCACTGAGCCACGTGGACAAATGAAAGAACGCCACATCATTTAATGAGAGGCCCACATGAAGTTCCTTTAGTCGTGGGGGTAAATTTGATAGTAAAATTAACGTCCTATATATTTTCAAACGAATAGATGGACGGAGGGCTTTTATAAACCATTTATAATACGATAGGGGTACTTTAAGCCCTTTTCCGTTAAAACTATATACAACATGAAAGGATAAAAAGTAGAGAACATCAAAGGAAGAAAAATTGGGGAAAGAACAGCGAAGGAGAAATAGAGAGGCGGAGAGAGACGGAGAGAGAGAGAGAGAGAGAGAGAGAGAGAGAGAGAGAGAGAGAGAGAGAGAGAGAACAGGAGAGAGAACAGGAGAGAGAGAACATGTATGAGAAATTATTGATTCATTATTTAATTCCTAATATAAAGGGATACTCCTTTAAAACTAATTTATATATAATGGGTAAATTCTATATGACCATGTAATTAAGTTAAAACTTGATTAGGAAGGATAATAAACTGTCATATGTAGTATAGGAAGGTAAAAATTTCCTTAAGAAATAATAAATAAAGTGCATAATTTATCATGATACCCATATTAATTGATGTACTCCCTCCCCATAATAAGTGACTTTGTAGCCTTTGGCACACCTCTTAAGAAAATACAAACTTCTAGAAAAAAAGGTGCATTCACTAAATTACCCTTAATTAAAATTTACATATTGTTACCTTGATTTATTGGCATATGTAAATAAGGGAAAATTTTGGAAAAATAAATTAATTCCTTCTTGATGATGTAAATGAACACTTATTTTGGATCAACTTAAGAGGAATTTACATAGAATACAACTCTTTAAAGACTTATTTATATTTTCTACAACTGCTTTAATAAAATTACTTTTAGTACAACTTATTTTAAAATCAGCACTTTTTAATTAAATTATATACAACTTTTTAATTTCCTAAAATCTCTCCTTGATGTTCTCTCTCACTTAAAAATATCTCTTTATGATTCTCACGTATCTATCACTATCAATTTTCCCCCAATCTCTCAAATGAAAGATACTCCATGATTTCATAACGCATATCCCCTTTCTGCGTGATTTCTCCATGATTCTCACGTATATCCCCTTTCTGTATCAATATAATATATCTTTTTGGAAGATTTCTGCACAAACAATCAAAAGCCTCAATCTCTTTTTGGAAGATTTCTGCATGTTTTCCTGTTATGGCCATACTGTCCACATATACCGCAAGAAACTTTGGAGAACTTGACCAACTGGTGGTAGCACGACTTCTTCTAATATTTCTCTAGGAATGTCCCAATTTGTAACGACCCGACCTGTCGTTTTGAGCATTTGCACTTCGCTCGCCAGTTCTCAGGCATGACGATTCCCGTATTATGTATTATGACTTATGTGAATCGTCGGTTTTGATGTTCAGGTTATTCGGAATAGATTTAGAAGAATGATTCTCGGTAAGAAGCTTCATATTAGAAAGGCTTGACCAAGTTTGACTTTTTATAATTTGACTTCGGATTGGATCTCTGATGGTTACGTTAGCTCCGCTGGGTGATTTTGGACTGAGGAGAACGTTCGGATTGTGTTTTGAAGGTCCGTGGTAGACATAGGCTTGAATTGGCAAAATTGGAAATTTGGCGATTTCCGGTCAGCAGTGGAAAATTTGATATCGGAGTCGGAATGGAATTCTAAAAGTTGGAATAGATTCGTGGTATCATATTTGACGTGTGAAAAATTTGGGGTCATTCGGGCATGATTTGATTGGTTTCAGCGTCGTTTGTGGAATTTGGAAGTTTATAAGTTCTTAGGCTTGAAATCTGAGGGTGATTTGGTGTTGTATTGAGTGATTCGAAGGTTCGACTAAGTTTGAATGATGTTATGGGATATGTTGGTATGTTTGGTTGAAGTCCCGAGGGCCTCGGGTGAGTTTCGGGTGGTTATCGGATCATAGTTGGCTTGGAAGTTGGCAGATCTCTGGTCTCTCGTGTAGGAAGTGCGGACCGCACAAAATTGGTGCAGACCGTGGAGGTATTATGCGGCCACGATGGAAATTTTGTGGGCCGCGCAAGAGGGAATGCCGCCGCGGTGGATTTTATGTGGACCGCGGAAGGTATGCTCAAGGTCCGCGGCCGTGGCAGAATTTTTGCGGACCGTTGTGAGGAGGTTCAGAGAGCACTATATAAGCGAGGTTTAGGGTTTTATTTCACATCTTGGACTTTGGGAGCTCGGTTGAGGCGACTTTTTGGGAGATTTTCAAGAAAATCATCTGGGTAAGTAATTTTAACTTGGTTTGGGCGAATATTCATGTATATATCATTGAATACATCATTTGATTAGTGATTTAGGGTGAAATTTGGGAAAAATTGGTGGAGTTTTATAAAATGAACTATTGGGATTTGGAAGCCGATTCGAGGTCGGATTTGAGTGAAACTAGTATGGTTAGTCTTATAATCGAATGGGTTGTCGGATTTTGCGAGTTTTGTCGGATTTCGAAACGTGGGTCCGGGGCCCGACTTTTTAGTTGACTTTTTGACTTTTGACCTAAAGCTTAGCATTTTCTTATGGGATTGATTCCTTTAGCTCGTGTTGATTGTATCAAATTGTTTATGGCTAGATTCGAGGCATTTGGAGGCCGATTCGAGAGGCAAGGGCATCGCGGAGTAGGATTTCGATTGGTTTGAGGTAAGTAACGATTGTAAATCTAGTCCTGAGGGTATGAAACCCCGGATTTCGTATCTCTTTACTATTTTGAGGTGACGCGCATGCTAGGTGACGGGCGTGTGGGCGTGCACCGTTGGGGATTGTGACTTGGTCCGTCTCGTAGTAACTACAAGTTGCGTATTTGGTTGAAACTATATGATACTTATGTGTCTTAGAAAGAATTTCTGTAAATTAGGTTGAATGCCATATTTGGGCCTTGTTCCAGAGCTGTTCGGGCCTTTGGGGCCTTTTGTTATTATCCTCTCACTATTTTTGGTTGAAAATCTATACTCAGTCATGTTATACTTATTGATTTCATAACTCAGTCTTTATTACTCCGTTTTGATGCTTATAAAAATGTTGTTTTGGGCTGACTACCCTGTTTTTTAGTGATAGCCCGAGTGGCTTAAGAGGTTTATGACTGAGCGAGGCCGAGGACCTGATTTGTAAGGATATTTATGGGATCGGGCTGCACGTCGCAGCATATTGTACTGATTCATGATTGAGTGAGGCCGAGGGCCTGATTGATTCATGCCATGAGGTGGCTTGTTATAGCGCTTGGGCTGAAGGAGCCTGTCCGGAGTCTGCACACCCCCAGTGAGCGCGGGTACCCTGATTTTGAGTGATATTATGCCCGATGGGCTGTTTACGAGTGATTGTGAGGTTTGCCCGAGGGGCTGTATGTGAGTGATGGTGAGGTTTACCCGAGGGGCTGTTTATGATTCATGTTTGCCCTAGGGGCTGTTTATGACTTATGCTTGCCCGAGGGGCTGTATGCGAGTGATGTTTGCCCGAGGGGTTGTTCATGAATTCATTATTTTTGCTCACGGTTGCATTGAGCCTTTGTTTTGAAAATTGTTGAAAGACATTTTTAAAAATGATTATTACTGAATTTTGATTTAAATAAGCTGAGTTGATCCAAACTATGGTTTTAAAAGCCTGTTGTATTTTACCAAGATTTCATGATATGAACTTTATATGCTTTATTGCTCGTCACTACTGCTCAGCCTTTATTTACTTTTGTTACTTACTGAGTTGGCGTACTCACGTTACTCCATGCGCCTTGTGTGCAGATCCAGGTATTTCTGGACCCGGTAGCGGGTCTTGATTATTCAGTTGCAGACCCATTGGAGTTAGCAAGGTAGCTGTCTGGCGATCATAGCCCTGCTTTCCTCCATCTTTATCTTCCCTTTGTTGTATTCAATTATTTCCAGGCTATGTTAGTCTTGATGTTGTTAGATGATTGTAGTAGACGCTCATGACTAGTGACACCCCGATGTCGGGCTTTCTTTTCCGCACTTTTGTTTTTGATTTACACTCCTTATGAAGGTTCTATATTAAATAGATTTGGAAACTATCTTGAAAATAAAAATCTTGTTTTGTTTTGGTAATGTGTCGGCTTGCCTAGTACCACGATAGGCGCCATCACGACAGAGTTGGTTTTTGGATCGTGACAAGTTGGTATCAGAGCCTAGGTTACATAGGTCTCACGAGTTATGAGTAGGTTTAGTAGAGTCTCGCGGATCGGTACGGAGACGTCTGTACTTATCTTCGAGAGGCTACAGAACCTTTAGGAAATTCCACATTCTTGAATGCTTATCGTGCGACATTGATTCAGCTTGAAGTGTAACTCCTTAAATTCCTTCCACGCATTCGTGTGCGAACATGTGCATCAACGACTTGTGATTCCCTGGATGAGGTGTGAGATGTCATTCTGTGTGTTGATGTTGGGCCAGTCTGGAGGACTTGAGGCCGGGTTTTGACTGTAGCTTAGGCACTAAGGTGTTGATTGTATGAGCACATGCTTTTGGATTTATATGTTCGGTAGTGTCCCTATTAGTAGAAGTGATAGCGGGATGGCTACGTGATGAGTATGATATGACTGCGAGATGGGGTCATATGATTTGAATGTGACGATAAGGGTCTGCTTGAGGTGTAGAAGGAACTATTTAGTGCTTGATTTCCATCTTGGTTTGATGTATGGCCTCGAGCTATGGGTGTGTTGAAGGACCTCTCGTGTAGTTTAGTTGTGGAGTGGAGTAGACCTTCATGTTGTGTTATGAGTTCAAACTCATGGGGATTAAGTGATTGTGTAATACTTATGATTATGGAAAAATATAAAGAGATACTAGTTTGAGGCTAAGCAGGTGGGTTATCTCCTGCGGGGTGTTTCGAGGTTTGTGTGATCCCTATGTTGTTTATTTGGAGTCCTCTTTTACCAGTGAATCATATGTAGTACAATTTGAGTTTGGACCGCTTATGAGAGTGGGCTTGTCTGTTACTGAGATTTGCAGATGATTTAAAATACTAGATGGTTTGTGTTGCATGAGCTTATGAGAGGATCTAGTTGAATCTCACTATGGTATTATGGCAGTAATAGAGTATGGGCATTATGAGTTTTGATCTATGGCTTTGAGCCAAGTGGGGGAGTCTGCTATTGATAAGTTGAATGCACGACTAAATGTCGTATTAGTATCCGTTTGAGGTATACTGGTTAATCAGTTATGACTTGCAAAGGTTGAGATTAAGGATGACTCGAGTAAAGGAGATTTCAAGACACAAGTTGTATTGGGCTTTATGAGTATATGGGAATCATGGAATGATTTGAGTTGTTATTGGTGAAGGATGTAATGTGCGTGGAGCAGAAATTTATCTGGTGGCATTAAGGTGGGGTTATTTCCTTAGGTGTTGCTGTACTAATGGGACACAGGTCGTTCGGTTCGTTTGATCAGATAATGGAGACTTGAGTAGAGTGGATGACTCTCAAGAATGGTTCTAATGGATTCAAGATTTATATGTAACGATTGAGGATCTTCAGGATGTGTAATTGGCTAGAACTGAGGTTACATTGAATGATGTCAAGACTTGTGGCATTTCTATATCATTAGGGATTATACTATCAGTATTAGGAAGGTAAAGGTAATAGCTTTAGATTCGTAGGAAGTCTCTTCAGGGTAAGTATTTTGAATGTGGTACTTTCGGGAATACTTAAGAGAGTGTTCAGCAGCTTATGAGCCTCAAGGCGGTGCGGTTTTATGCTTGGGTCCCGTGTGGTAAGTATGGGTTGAGGATTGTGGTATCATGGCGAGGAGAAGTATCAATTTGAAGGTAATTCAGAAGGAATTTGGATAAATAGAATAGCTTGGTAGTAGGGTGGATCGGCATGGTAAGGGATATGATTGGTTCTTCGGGTGCTTATGAGGTAATGAGTTCCTCCAGGTGTTTCTTGGCAAGGCTCTTGGGTTTTTGGTGACCTGCGTAGCTTGGTTGAGTTAGAAGGACTCGGTCTTGACGGTTTGGCTTTGTGCAAATGGGAGTCGGAGAGTTCTTGATGATTTCTACCACAATTAGAGATGTATATTTCCTACTAGCGTGAGAAGCATGTGAGGTATAGTGATTTTCTCCTAGATAGGATCAAATGGAACATTTTGGCTAGTTGAGTATGTAGTTGCTTATGACTCAAAGTGGGTTATGAAGTCCTCATATTTATCAGAGGATGGCACGGTATATGCAGTATGTTGTGTGGGATCGAGATTTGCATGTGTAAGGTCACAGTTCAGTTCTGAAAGGAAGGTCATAAATTCTTAAGCATGGACAGTTTTAGATGACTCGGTAAATGATATTACTAACTGGTATGGCTTGATGACAGTATACATTTCAAGAAGGGCAATGCGTTTGAGTTATGGATACTTCATTGGTATTGCGGCACTCTCTTGTTTGATCGACTACTGGAGTTCAAATTTTGCTTTGTGGCATAGAATAATTTTAGAAGTATTCCTCGTGGGGTGACTGTGTAATTGGAGGAATGTGGACATCCAGGCAGTGGAGTTGAGATCAGAGATGGTGATTCGTATGTTCTATGGATTTGGAGAGTGGGAGTTCTCGTGAGTAGATTGTTTTGTGGTTGTGGACTGTGAAGATGTGGTCAAGCTAGTCAGATGATAGTATGTGCTATGATTCAGTTATTGTGAACTTTCGGAGAGCTATTCATCTATTGTGGGTAACCAGAGTTGATTTGGGGTTCATTGGTAGACCCAATATGGATGTGTGTTCTGCATCGAGTCGGATATGTTGACTCAGAACTGCTATTGTTGAGAGAGGTGCCATTTAGTTGTTGTTAAGCGTATTCGTGTTCCGAGATTTATTTGTGAGTTACTCTTCTATGCTACGAGGAGTTATGATTCGTTGGTTATATGCATACATGGTGCGGTTCTAGTTGGGCTTATAGCGAGAACTTGAGCAAGATGAGTATTTGGGTATTGCGTGATGGATTGCACGTTAGCTATGTTTTTTCATAAGGTGGCATTGTGCCATTTTGCTCTCTGTGGTTGTGGTAATGCACTTTAGGTTATTTATGTCGAATTTCGAATGGGTATGGATTTTGAGCAGGGTGGCTCAGGTATATATGCAGACCAGCTTTTGGATAGGGTCGCGCATTGCAGTGAAGTTATGTTGGGATATGATCCTCGGGTTAGATTCGTGTGTTCTAGTTCTACGGTGTGTGATGGTCTCTTAGCATCGTGTTGAGGTGGTACTGGTGAGCTTGTGGTACATCTCTCTCATTTGAGTCATTTTCCATGATTTGAGTACATTTGGATTGTTGTTTATTGGTGCGCGGATTGCACGAGTTGTGGCCTTAGATGGTATTGATGTGTCATGTCACTAAAGTAGTCGTGTTGGATGAGATGAGGTCATTGGACCTAGGATGAATACTATCGGATTTGATTTCAGCATGTTGGAAGGATAATATCAAAATTCGGCTTAGAAATTTACTATAGTCCTTGCCGAAGGAGAGGGAACTCCATGACTGGTTGATCTGAGGAATGGTTATGAATGCTGCGTGTTTCTTTCATCATTGGCAGTATACGAAAGTCTTGGAATGAGGATTTGTTTGATAAGGGGTTTATTACCGGTATTGGGTTATTTGAGCAGCTGCTGTGATTGGAAGTTATCGCTATGAGTGTTTGAGTTGTGTGGTATATCATGTGATTTTATATTGAGTTGCGGTTATGGCTTGATACGGCGTGTTCAGACTTATTCAGTGCGTAGATGTGAGATTTTGATCTTATAGATAATTTCGGAAGTGGAAATTTGGTTCTAAGGTTATGGGCTAGGGTGAATTGTGAAATTTCAGTTATGTTGTGCTATCGGACCTATATGGGAAAGGGTGACGTGGGATCACCCCCGGGTATGTGCATGGTAAGGTTATACAACGATTTGATGGTTTTCGGAACAACTCTGGGCACGTTCGAGGATGAACGTATGTTTAAGTGGGGGAGGATGTAATGACCCGATCGGTCGTTTTGAGCATTTTCACTTCACTCGCCAGTTCTTGGGCATGACGAGCCCCGTATGATGTATTATGACTTATGTGAATTGTTAGTTTTGGTGTTCAGGTTATTCGGAATTGATTTAGAAGAATAATTCTCGGCAAGAAGCTTCATATTGGAAAGGTTTGACCAAGTTTGACTTTTTAGAATTTGACTTCGGATTGGACTCTGATGGTTCTGTTAGCTCCGCTGGGTGATTTTGGACTTAGGAGCGCGTCCGGATTCTGTTTTGAAGGTCCGTGGTAGACTTAGGCTTGAATTGGCGAAATTGAAAATTTGACGATTTTCGGTCGGTAGTGGAAAATTTGATATCGGAGTCATGATGGAATTTCGGAAGTTGGAATAGATTAGTGGTATCATATTTGACTTGTGTGCCAAATTTGGGGTCATTCGGGCATTATCCGATTGGTTTCGGCGTCGTTTGTGGAATTTGGAAGTTTATAAGTTCTTAGGCTTGAAATCCGAGGGTGATTTGGTGTTTTGGTGTTGTTTTGAGTGATTCAAACGTTCGACTAAGTTTGAATGATGTTATGGGATATTTTGGTATGTTTGGTTGAAGTCCCGAGGGCCTCGGGTGAGTTTCGGGTTGTTATCGGATCATTAGTTGGCTTGGAAGTTGGCAGATCTCTGGTCTCTGGTGTAGGAAGTGCGGACCGCACAAAATTGGTGCGGACCGCGGAGGTATTATGCGGCCGCAGTGGAAATTTTGCGGGCCGCAGAAGATGGAATGCGGCCGTGGTGGATTTTATGCGGATCACGGAAGGTATGGCTTAGGGTCCGCAACCGCGGCAGAATTTTTGCGGACCGCGGTGAAGAGGCTCGGAGAGCACTATATAAGCGAGGTTTAGGATTTTATTTCACATATTGGACTTTGGGAGCTCGGCTTGAAGTGACTTTTTGGGAGTTTTTCAAGGAAATCATCTTGGCAAGTAATTCTAACTCGGTTATGGCGAATATTCATAATATATCATCGAATTCATCATTCGATTAGTGATTTGGGATGAAATTTGGGGAAAAATTGGTGGAGTTCCATAAAATGAACTTTTGGGATTTGGAAGCCAATTCGAGGTCGGATTTGAGTAAAACTAGTATGGTTAGTCTTATAATCGATTGGGTTGTCGGATTTTGCGAATTTTGTCGGATTTTGAGACGTGGGCCCGTGGCCCGACTTTTTAGTTGACTTTTTGACTTTTGACCTAAAGCTTAGCATTTTCTTATGGGATTGATTCCTTTAGCTCGTGTTGATTGTATCCAATTGTTTATGGCTACATTCGAGTCATTTGGTGGCCAGTTCGAGACGCAAGGGCATCGCAGAGTAGGATTTCAATCGGTTTGAGGTAAGTAATGATTGTAAATCTAGTCATGAGGGTATGAAACCCCGGATTTCGTATCGCTTTACTATTTTGAGGTGACGCGCATTCTAGGTGACGGGCGTGTGGGCATGCACCATTGGGGATTGTGACTTGGTCCGTCCTGTAGCAACTACAAGTTGCGTATTTGGTTGAAACTATATGATACTTATGTGTTTTAGAAAGAATTTCTGTAAATTGGGCTGAATGCCATGTTTGGGCCTTGTGCCAGAGCTGTTTGGACCCTTAGGGGCCTTTTTCTTACTATCCTCTTGCTATTTTTGGTTGAAAATCTATACTCAGTCATGTTATACTTATTGATTTCATAACTCAGTCTTTATTACTCTATTTTGATGCTTATAAAAATGTTGTTTTGGGATGAGTACCCTGTTTTTTACTGATAGCCCGAGTGCTTGAGAGGTTTATGACTGAGCGAGGCCGAGGGCCTGATTTGTGAGGATATTTATGGGATCGGGTTGCACGCCGCAGCATGTTGTACAGACTTATGATTGAGTGAGGCCGAGGGCCTGATTGATTTATGCCACGAGGTGGCTTGTTATAGCGCTTGGGCTGAAGGATCCCCTCCGGAGTCTGCACACCCCCAGTGAGCACGGATACCCTGATTCTGAGTGATGTTATGCCCGAGGGGCTGTTTTACGAGTGATTGTGATGTTTGCCCGAGGGGCTGTATATATGGTGAGATTTGCCCGAGGGGCTGTTTATGATTCATGTTTGCCCGAGGGTCTATATGCGAGTGATGTTTGCCCGATGGGCTATTCATGATTTCATCATTTTTGCTCACGATTTCATTGAGCCTTTGTTTTGAAAACTGTTGAAAGACATTTTTAAAAACGGTTTTTACTGAATCTGGAATTAAATAAGCTGAGTTGATCCAAACTATGGTTTTAAAAGCATGTTGTATTTTACTAAGATTTCATGATATGAACTTTATATGCTTTATTGCTCGTCACTACTGCTCGGCCTTTATTTACTTTTGTTACTTACTGAGTTGGCGTACTCATGTTACTCCCTGCACCTTGTGTGCAGATCCAGGTATTTGTGGATCCGGTAGCGGGTGTTGCTTATTCTGTTGCAGACCCGTTGGAGTTAGCAAGGTAGTGTTGATCGCAACCCTGCTTTCCTCCATCTTTATCTTCCCTTAGTTGTATTCCGTTATTTCCAGGCTATATTAGTCTTGATGTTGTCAGACGATTGTATTAGATGCTCATGACTAGTGACACCCCGATGTCGGGCTTTCTTTTCCCCACTTTTGTTTTTGATTTACACTCCTTATGAAGGTTCTATATTAAATAGCTTTAGAAATTATCTTGAAAATAAAAATCTTGTTTTGTTTTGGTAATGTATCGGCTTGCCTAGTATCATGATAGGCGCCATAACGACAGGGTTGATTTTTGGGTCGTGACACAATTGCTCTCGTTGGGTATAGGAAATACCTCTAGTTCATAGGTTTTTACCATGTAATCAACCCAAAAGTATACTGAGCAATACTCATACGCGCTCATTCCTTCCTTTGTCACAACTGCCAACGCATGTGGGCACGACATTTCATCCTTCTGAAATCTACGGCATGTGCATGTTCTTTCGTTCATATTCACTACATATCACATACCATCTTCCAATACTGTATATAATGAATAGCTTGAAGGTTTCACCTGTAATACGTTAAAATTATGGTTGTACAATATATATATATATATATATATATATATATATATATATATATACTGTATATAAAGCAATATATATTATAAAGCCTACGTATATTATGATTTTCAATCAACTTTGTACAAGTCTCACCTTTGATCTGCTTCGATATTGTCGTGACCAACTCTTCAAAATTGCAGCACAAATTGATAAAAATCCCTTCAGCATCAAATTTAACATATCTGCGACTGTCTTGCCAATCTCCATTGTATTGAATCAGAATTGATACATTCACCATTGTTTCTTAGAGTAGAGTCCTACCTTAAGTATACAAAGATGGAGATTTCAGGAAGAAACAGTGCAAGAATCGATAATTTTCATACCAAGTACGGTTATTACCTATTTTTAGGGAATATGGAGCATTTGTTTTGAGGTAGTGTTGTAGTGGTAACCTAAATATATGCTTACCATACACCAGGAAAAGTCTCATACGTTACTTAAGGATTTGATGATATTCCCCTTATATAGGGGAAGTTACCTTATTTTTAGAGTATATTTATAATATATATGTTGTACAATTTGTAATTCAAAACCAAGTTGTATATTATGGAATATTTTACAAATACTTAAGTAACTATGACTTATTTAAAATTACAACTCTTTAAAGATTTATTTATATTTTCTACAACTGGTTTAATAAAATTACTTTTAGTACAACTTATTTTAAAAACAACACTTTTTAATTAAATTATATACAATTTTTAATACCTAAAATCTCTCCTTGATATTCTCTCTCACTTAAAAATATCTCTTTATGATTCTCACGTATCTATCACTATCAATTTCCCCCCAATCTCTCAAATAAAAGATACTCCATGATTTCATAACGCATATCACCTTTCTGCGTGGTTTCTCCATGATTCTCACGTATATCCCCTTTCTGTATCAATATAATATATCTTTTTGGAAGATTTCTGCAAAGACAATCAAAAGCCTCAATCTCTTTTTGGAAGATTGTTGCATGTTTTCCTGTTATGGCCATACTGTCCACATATACCGCAAGAAACTTTTGATTTCTTGGATTGTATTTCCGCAGCTGTCTACCATCGACACTTTTTTAGCCTTCATAGATGAACTTGACCAACTAGTGGTAGCACAAATTCATCTAATATTTCTCTAGGAATGTTCCAATTTCTCTCGTTGGGTATAGGAAATACCTCTTGTTCATAGGTTTTTACCATGTAATCAACACAAAAGTATACTGACGAATACTCGTACGCACTCATTCCTTCCTTTGTCACAACCGCCAACGCATGTGGGCACGGTATTTCATCCTTCTGAAATTTACGGCATGTGCATGTTCTTTCGTTCATATTCACCACATATCACATACCATCTTCCAATATTGTATATAATGAATAGCTTGACGGTTTCACCTATAATACGTTTAAATTATGGTTGTACAATATATATATATATATATTGTACAACCATAATTTAAACGTATTATATAGTGTATACAGAGCAATATATATTATAAAGCCTACATATATTATGATTTTCAATCAACTTTGTACAAGTCTCACCTTTGATCTGCTTCGATATTGTCGTGACCAACTCTTCAAAATTGCAGCTCGAATTGATCAAAATTCCTTCAGCATCAAATTTAACATATCTGTGATTGTCTTGCCAAACTCCATTGTATTGAATCAGAATTGATACATTCACCATTGTTTCTTAGAGTAGAGTATCCTACCTTAAGTATACAAAGATGGAGATTTCAGGAAGAAACGATGTAAGAATCGATAATTTTCATACCATGTACGGCTATTACCTATTTTTAGGGAATATGGAGCATTTGTTATGAGGTAGTGTTGTAGTGGTAACCTAATATTTTTATATTGATAATTAATAATTAAAAAATTAGAGAATATTTAGGGCCTAAATATATGCTTACCATACACCAGGAAAAGTCCCATACATTACTTAAGGATTTGATGACATTCCACTTATATAGGGGAAGTTACCTTATTTTTAGAGTATATTTATAATATATATGTTGTACAATTTGTAATTCAAAATCAAGTTGTATATTATGAAATATTTTACGAATACTTAAGTAACTATGAAAATTTCCCAATAAAAAGGCCTAAAGGTCACTTACTATGGACCGTAGGGAGCGTAGTCTTAATGCATTTGAAAAGTGATTTGGAATGTGTAATCAATGCTAAGGGCAAAATAGAAAAAATAATTGATTTTCTCTTGATATGCGAAAGTAGACAAGTAAAAGTAAAAATCTATTTTTAGAATAGTGGACAAGTAAAAGTGATCGGAGGGAGAATTTAATATCATAGATTTCAAAGTCTCTCTCTCTCTCCTTATTAAATTTTGTGCCAAGTCAAACTATAATGAATAAATTAAAATTGGAAGAGAATTACTTAAAAATTAAAAAGAGAATTGTATAGGAGAGTAAATAGTAAGCACTCCCCAGGTAAACCAAAATATAAAGAGGCCTCCAATTGTCCCAGATTTCTCTTCCCAAAAAAGAGAAACCCTATTTGTCCAATTTGAAAGAAAATGGTATAAAATTTTAGTTTAATAAATAAAATATTTTAATTTTATTATCGGTTAAATATTTGAGTTATTTAAAACTTTTGTCATTAGCAAAGTATTATTTGTTCTTGATCTTAACAGAGCTAATATGCCATAAATTGAAATTAGAAGTTGACCTTGAGCAAATTTTAAATTTTACTAGTATTAATTAGTTAAATTTCCAAAAAGAAAGAAAATGTTATGATTTTTGTATTTAAAAATTCTATCCAAAACAATTACGCCATACTAGTATGTACTACTTGAAAAAAAGAGAATTGCCATACGGACCGGGCCACGATTATGAAAAGTAAAATTATAATCATGGAAATTACGCAATAAAAGTAATTGCATATATTACATATTGACATAAAGTTTGTCCACATTTAGGCTGTCCGAATTCAACTTTCACAAAACCATGAACAACTCCATCATCAATTCAGACGGGGAGTCGCATTCGCACATTCCCCAAAACCCTTGACATTCCCAATGAAATCAGGCGTGGGGAATAAACCACCCAGATCCCCTCGTTCAAAGAAAAACTTTTGGCCTTCGAATCTATGGCAGATATCAACCAAATGATTCAAGATACCCCACTATCCCCTACCAATTCATCCCTCCAAGAATCACAAAGTGATACAGCCATGGATAATATGTTGTTAGACACTCCTACTACCAGTTCTAAGGATATCAAGGAAATCAAATTAACGGACGCCGACCGGAGTAGGATGTACACTCCATGGAAATACTCCGTGATAGTCAAATTGATTGGGAAAATAATCCAACATCAGTACCTAAAAGAAAAACTCACAAAGCTCTGGAAACCCACTGAACTGTTTCCTATGGGCCATGAATTTTTCATTATTAGGTTCTCCAAGGAAGAAAATATGAGACAAGCTCTTCAAAATGGTCCTTGGTTCATTAATGGCTATTTTCTTTCAACGAGACAGTGGGAACCAAATTTTGTGGCGAAAAAAGCCAAACAAATCCACACGGTAGTATGGGTCCGTCTACCACAACTCCCCATAGAATTCTATGACGGCATAGTACTGGAAAAAATTGAAAACTCAATTAGAAGGCTTCTCAAGATTGATGCATGTACCAGTTCTACCCTCAGAGGCATATATGCACGTCTCTGTGTTGAACTGCCATTAGATAAGCCAGTTCAAACATGCATCCTAATAGGTACATACAACAACTCGTATATGAAGGAATTAATTTTCTTTGCAAGAATTGTGGCCATCTTGGGCACACAGCTAGCACATGTACTCAGACATTAAAAATGGCAGAAAAATTGCAAGAATTAAACAATGGTACACAGGATATTGACAAAGAAGGGAGCAGTCCACATCCTCCACCGGAAGATCAATGGCAAGTAGTCACCTTCAACAGCGAGGAACCAAAAAATAGAAAAATTATTTGAGAATCAACGCAGAAATTCCATAACAACAAACTCACTACCAGGTACCAGTATTGAAGTTAAAATCTATAATGCGACGACAGGTAAGTACCTCAACTCTAATAAATTAATTTACAAAGCTATAAATAACCTTGTTCTCCTTAATAACACTGACAATATGGGACCTAACAATATCAATGAAATTCCTCCTCCTCATGTTAAGGAAGATGAGTTAATGCACATCTAATAAATTTGATTCCCTCATAATTCCGGAATCCACATCCATCACTGAAAAAATTCAACCAAACTCTGTCAGTGACAACACTCCCTCTTCGATAACTCCTAAGCTTTCCCTAGACCCCACCAAAACCGCCACTCAGGTAGGTACAAGTGGCAACCCTAATCCATGCAAAAACCAAAACCCCAATCCACTTGCCAACTCAGCCCTCAATAATCAGCCTTGCTACACGTAAACTCCCTCCTCTCCCTCTAAGGCCCAAAAATCACAACAACACTTGGCAAAAGACACTAGCCAAGTGTCGATGACTACTATCCCTCCAATCACAAATATCTCCCATGCATGCAAAATCTTCCATATCAGATTTGCAGTCATTAACACCAAATATGCACTCAACCATTCCAACTATATCTTCCCCCTTATACAACACTGATCGGCCAAACCTCTCTCTTAAAAACAAAAAATTTCCCACAACTTCTACTAGGAAATCAGTGGCGCACTTCCCACCTTTTCCACCACAAATCACATTTCACCCGCCAACCTTTGTGCCACCACCACCGATCCCCAACGAAGACCCTCAAACCTGGATAGAACAGGGACTACAAGGTCATGCAGCCTTCTTCCTGATGATCATCAATGGTCAGAAAGTATGAATTGATCTTTAGAATCCGAACTTCCTAGCACAACTGATCCCGGAAGGTATGGCCCTAGCAATGGGGAATTACATAAACCACATGTGGCTAGCCAACGTCCTAGATCCGTTAGCCCCAACTCTAGCTCCTGCCTATTCCACAACATGCAAGCACACTGGAACCTTACATATCACTTCAACCCCCTCAACAACATGGAGTTACTATATCAACTCCCTTTCTTCACTCCGTTTAATCAAGTGACCGACCACCCCATTGTTTACCCATGGAACCCAATCCCCCAAGACAACCTGATTGCCCTAGACATCCACAACCAGCAACACCCTCCCAACTAGCAAGAACAAGAGGACCAAGAGATACCAGAAGAGATGGTAGAGGAAATAATTGATCCACATGTCAGGGGATCATTCACCGAAATTTCAAGCATTAGAGAAGCATCTCTCATGCTATTCCAAGAGATGGAGGACAAAAAATACATACTCAGTTGTCCGGTAGCACTTTACAAATGCTCCATCGACATCCGTCCTCTAATCCTACAAGAAACAGGGAACTTTGCAGTAGTATTGAGCCCATCTCTGAGGCAATTCACTTATCTCCTACACGAGGGGCTAGGGAACAATAATCTCAACAACAATCATCTCCTAATGAATAGATCAATGAGTCTTGTTGTTTGGAATATCCGTGGTGCGAACAATGATGAGTTTAAAAGAAATTTGAGGGAATTGCTTAACACTCATAACCTTACCATGGTTGCATTATTGGAAACAAAAATGTCGGATCATACCCCTCTTCGTGATGAGTTTCATTTTTCTGATATGCTGGAGGTTCTGGCTGTAGACCATGCTGGAGGGGTAGTGATACTTTGCTATGGAAACTTAGTTACACTAAATCTCGTAAGCAGATCGCACCAAGAAACCCATGCAATGCTCCTGGTATCTCCTATCCAACCCCCTAGTCTTATTAGTATTTTATGTGCGAGTACCTCTCTTGATATACGTAGTAATCTTTGGAATAGCCTTTGCGCCATAACGGATACTTATCGAGGGTCGTGGCTAGTAGGAGGGGATTTCAATGAAATTTTATCCCAAAATGAAAAACGGGATGGTAGACCTATTAATACACAATGTTCTTCTCGCTTTTGGTCATGTGTGAATCATTGCAATTTAATAGACCTAGGCTTTAAAGATGCTAAATATGCTTGGACTAACCGTAGAATAAACTCCAGTGGTCTAATTTTAGAACAATTAGACAGATGTCTCGCAAACACCATGTGGATCAACCAATATCCCGATGCTTCTATCACCCACCTACCTTGAACTCACTCAGATCATACCCCTATTCTTCTCCAATTCAAAAGGCCTGGCCTTCTCCTTAGTAGGAAAATCTTTAGGCTTGAAACCTTTTGGGGCTATCACATGAATTTTGACACCATTGTCATGGACTCTTGGCATGATAGACATCTCCTTGAAGCCACAGATTATTTCCAACATAGGGTTATGCACTAAGCCAAGGCCACCTTTGGCAACACAAATAGAAAAAAATAGAATCCTTGCGAGACTTCAAGGAATCCAATCCTTCCCAAATTACCCCATTAGCCCATTCCTACATCTTCTGAAAAATGATCTTATATCCGATTATAACAACATCTAGAAAATAGAGGAAGATTATTGGAAAATTGTCACGATCCTAAAACCGACCCGGTCGTGATGGCGCCTATCGTGGAACTAGGCCAGTTGACACAACTTCCGAATTAATCATTATTCAATAAAAGTCATTTTTATACCATTTATTAATCAACAAAATACCATTTATTGATCAACAATCTCATGATGTAAGTCTAAATGGATAGTGCGGAATAAATACACAAGCCCGACATCGGGGTGTCACAAGTCACGAGCATCTACTAAGGTCTGAATACAGCTAAGAGTCTAAAAATATACTAAATACAGTCTAAGGAAGACAAGAGGGAGAAAACCAGTGCTGCGAACGTCGGGCAGCTACCTTGCTAACTCCACTAACTCTGCCACTGCGCAATCAACACCCGCTACAGGGTTCAGAACTACCTGAATCTACACACAAGGTGCAGGGAGTAATGTGAGTATGCCAACTCGGTAAGTAATAAATGTAAATGAAAGCTGAGCAGTAAGAAAATACGTAAGCCACGTCATAACGCTACAGCAAAAATAGTACATTTCCAAAATAATACAGAAATCATTTACTCCGTAAATCATGCTCAATTTCACTAAAAATCTTTTTAAACAACTTTCAATAGTTTCAAAAACGAGTGATAAAAACAGTGAGTAAAAATGATAGAAATTGTAAACAGCCCCTCGGGCAAAACATGTACCATAAACCGCCCCTTGGGCATAATATCAATAGAACCAGCCCCTTGGGCTACGTCACAATCACTCTTAATTAGCCCCTCGGGCATATCATGAATCAAGATCCGCCCCTCGGGCAATATAGATCAACAGCAGCCCCTCGGGCTTCGATATGAAACAACAACAGCCCCTCGGGCTACAACACATCACACACACTGGCTACCCGCGCTCACTGGGGGTGTACAGACTCCGGGAGGGGCCCCTTACGGCCCAAGCGCAATATCAAGCTATCTCGTGGCATAATCAAACAGGCTCTCGGCCTTATATAAATCACAAGCCACCTCGTGGCATAATAAATCAGGCCTTTGGCCTCTTATATATCACAATTCGGTACCACATGTTGCGGCGCGCAGCCCAATCTCATAGTATCCTCACAACACAGGCCCTCGGCCTTACTCAGTCAGAATCTCACAAGCCACACGGGCAACAGTAAAACAAGTAATCGGCTCAAAATCATTTATGAAATCAAAAGGAGTGAATAAAACCGAGTTATGAAAACAGTAAGAACATAGCATGACTAAGTGTAAACATTAAACCAAAATAGTGAGGTAAAACAGTAGTAAAAGCCCCTAAGGGTCCAAAGAATCGGCACAAAGCCCAGACACGACATTTAGCCCCAAACACAATAATATTTTCCAAAATATAACAAATCAAGTAGTTTTCATGTAAAATACGCGACTTAATAGTCGTACGGGATGGACAAAGTCACAGTCCCCAACGGTGCACGACCCCACGCTCGTCATCTAGCGTGTGCGTCACCTCAAAGTAGCAACGATGTGAAATCCGGGGTTTCATTCCCTCAGGACAGTATTTACAATCATTACTTACCTCTATCCGGTCCAAACTCTAGCCCGCAATGCCTTTGCCTCTCGAATCGGCCTCCGGATTATCCAAATGTATCCAAAAACAGATTTATACCATAAAAATATGCTAAGGGAACAAAGCCCACTCAAAAATATCCAATTTATACCAAAAATCCCGAAATTGGCCAAACTCGGCCCCCGGGATCACGTCTCGGAACTCGATAAAATTTATGCCACAATGATCCTCATCCTCCCACGACTCTATACATATCCAGAACACTGAAATCGGAGTTCAATTGACCCCTCAAATACCCATTTTAAGGTCTCTTAATCTCAAGCCCTAATTACCCATTTTGCACTGATTTTTTCCTAATTTTTCACTACTAATTAGACCTTTAATCACATATAAACGAGTTATGAAGTCAAGAATATTACCTCCAAGTGATTCCCCCTTTGGTTTCCTCAAAAATCTCCCTCAAAAGCTTCAATCCCATTCAAAAATGGTGGAAAAATGAAGAAGGATCGCGGATTGGCTATTTAAATACTGCCCAGTTATTCCTTCTACGCGAACGCGGCGGTCCTCTCGCGTTCACGTAGGCTAATCTCACCTGCCTCCAAAAATGCCTTTCGCGAACGCGTCCACAGCTTCGCGAACGCGGAGCTTCACCAACTCACTCTTCCGCGAACGCGTTCCCTGACACGCGAACGCATAGACCAAAGGGACCTGGGGTCCCCAGCTGCCACTACCCTACGCGAACGCAACCAATTGAGCGCGAACGCATAGAACACTGTACTCAACCTCCGCGTTCGCATCCTCTTCCTCGCGAACACATAGAACAAATTCCTAAACTTCCCCATTTACTCTTCGCGAACGCGGGACCCCACCGCGAACGCGATGAACAAGAAGTTTCTGCAACAATACCAGAAAATCTGCCACGTCCAAAGTCCAAAAATTGATCCGTTAACCTCCCGAAACACACCCAAGGCCCTCGGGACATCAACCAACCATGCCAACATATCCCATAACATCATTCAAACTTGTTCCAACCTTCGGAACGCTCAAAACAATATCAAAACACCAAATTCACATCGGATTCAAGCCTATGAACTTTGAAATTTCTAAATTCCACCAACGATGTCGAAACCATCCAAAACACCTCCGATTGACCTGAAAATTTGCACACATATCCAAAATGACATTACAAACCTACTCCAACTTCCGGAATTCTATTCCGACCCCTATATCAAAATCTCACCTATCAACCGGAAATCGCCGAAATTCCAATTTCGCCAATTCAAGCCTAATTCTAATCCGGACCTCCAAAACACATTTCGATCATGCTCCTAAGTCTCAAATCACCTAACGGAGCTAACCACATCATAAAAATTCCAATCCCAGGTCATATACCAATAAGTCAAAACTTGGTCAAATCTTTCAAACTTTAAGCTTCAAGCTGAGAATCATCCTTCCATATCTATTCTGATTAACCTGAAATCCAAAACCGACGATTTACATAAGTCACAATACATAATACGGGGCTAGTTATGCCTGAGAACTGGCGAGTGGAGTGCAAAAGCTCAAAATGACCGGTCGGGTCGTTATATCCTCCCCCACTTAAACATACGTTCGTCCTCGAACGTGCCCTTAGTTTTTCCAAAAGCCAACAAGTCGCTGTATAACCTTACCATGCAGATACCCGGCCTACCACCAAGTTATCCCATCTGTTCGAGTTTCCTTCTGATGTACCTTCAACTTGATACCTCCTTTTTGCTATAGCACAGCAATTTCCTCAACCCAGACTCACCATACGAGACCCAAGCAAACCACACCGTCTAAGGCTCATAAGCCGCTGGATACTCTCTTAAATATTCACAAACGCACCACATTCAAAATACCTACCATGAAGTGACTTCCTGCGAATCCAAAGCCAGTACCTTTACCTTCCTGATACTGATATATAGAATCCCATAATGATATAGAAATACCACGAGTCCTGACACCCTCCAATACAACCTCAGTTCCTAGCCAAATATACAACTTGAAAATATCTAATTATTACCCGTAAAATCTTGAACCCATTAGAACCATTCTCGAGAGTCATCCACTCTACTCAATCCACAATTAGACCGATCAAACGGACCGGACGACCAGTGCTCCAATAGCACTCCAACACCGCAGAGTGTAACCTCACCTTAATGCAACAAAGCAACTTCCTGTTCTACGCACCGTACATCCCTTACTAATAACAACCCACGTCATTCCGTGATTCTCATACACCTATAAAGCATAACATAACCTTTATTGAAATTTCCCCTACTCAGGCCATCCTCGGTCTAAACCTCCGTAAGCCATAACTGATTCACCGATACGCCTCAAACTGGAACCATCATAGCACATAATCGTGCCATCAACTAATCAATAGCAGACTCCTCCACTTGGCTCAAAGCCATATATCAAACACACAATAACTCATAATGCATATACTCTATTACTTCCATAATACCGCGGTGAGATTAAACTAAATCCTTCACAAGCTCGTGCAACACAAACTATCTAGGACTTCAAATCTTCTGCAAATCTCGCATTCACCCTCGTAACAGTTAAGCCCACTCTTTTAAGCGATCCAAATTCAAATTGCAACACATATATTTCACTGGTACAAGAGGTCTTCCAACAAACAGCAAAAAGGATCACACAAACTTCAGAACACTCCGCAGGAGATAACCCACCTGCTTTGCCTCAAACTAACATCTCTTATACCCTTCCACCGTCATAAATATTACGCAGTCACTTAATCCTCCTGAGTCTGAACTCATAACACCATGTGAAATCTACTTCGCTTCCCCAACGAGGCAACATGAAAAGATCCTTCATCACACCCACAACTCGGGGTTATACTTCAAATCACGATGGAAATCAAACACCAAATAGTTCTTTCTGACCCAAAGCAGACCTTTCTCGTCTCATTAAGTTCATATGAAAACACCTCACAATCACATCACACTCATCACGTAACTATCCATTCATCACTTCCCTTAATAGGACACAATCGAACATATAGGTCCAGAAACACGCGCTCGCGCAATCAACAGCTCAGGCTCAAGTTATAGGCAAAATTCCAGTCTCAAGTCTTCCGACTGGCCCAACATCAACACACAGAGATCACATTCGCCCCTAGATCAGGGGATCACAAGCTATCAATGCACATCTGGTACTGAGCTCTCATGCGCGCATACGAATGCATGGAAGGAATTCAAAGAGTTACATTTCAAGCTGAATCAAGAACGCACGCTAAGAATTCAAGAAGGTGGAATTTCCTAAATGTTCTGCAGCCTCCCGAGGATAAGTACAGACGTCTCCGTACCGATCCGCGAGACTCTACTAAACCTGCTCATGACTCGCGAGACCTATGTAACCTAGGCTCTGATACCAACTTGTCACGATCCTAAAATCGACCCGGTCGTGATGGCGCCTATCGTGGAACTAGGCCAGCCGACACAACTCCCGAATTAACCATTATTCAATAAAAGTCATTTTTATACCATTTATTAATCAACAAAATACCATTTATTAATCAACAATCTCATGATGTAAGTCTAAATGGATAGTGCGGAATAAATACACAAGCCCGACATCGGGGTGTCACAAGTCATGAGCATCTACTAAGGTCTGAATACAGCTAAGAGTCTAAAAATATACTAAATACAGTCTAAGGAAGACAAGAGGGAGAAAAGCAGTGCTGCGAACGTCGGGCAGCTACCTTGCTAACTCCACTGACTCTGCCACTGCGCAATCAACACCCACTATCGGGTTCAGAACTACCTGAATCTGCACACAAGGTGCAGGGAGTAATGCGAGTACGCCAACTCAGTAAGTAATAAAAGTATATGAAAGCTGAACAGTAAGAAAACACGTAAGCCACGTCATAACGCTACAACAAAAAACAGTACATTTCCAAAACAGTATAGAAATCATTTACTCCGTAAATCATGCTCAATTTCAGTAAAAAACTTTTTAAACAACTTTCAATAGTTTCAAAAACGAGTGATAAAAATAGTGAGTAAAAATGATAGAAAACGTAAACAGCCCCTCGGGCAAAACATGTACCATAAACCGCCCTTCGGGCATAATATCAATAGATACAACCCCTTGGGCTACCTCACAATCACTCGTAATCAGCCCCTCGGGCATATCTTGAATCAAGAACCGCCCCTTGGGCAACATAGATCAACAACAGCCCCTCGGACTTCAATATGAAACAACAACAGCCCCTCGGGCTACAACACATCACACACACTGGGTACCCCCGCTCACTGGGGGTGTACAGACTCCGGAAGGGGCCCTTTACGGTCCAAGTGCAATATCAAGCCATCTCGCGACATAATCAAACAGGCTCTCGGCCTCATATAAATCACAAGCCACCTCGTGGCATAATAAATCAGGCCCTCGACCTCTCATATATCACAATTCAGTACCACATATTGCGGGCGCAGCCCGATCCCATAGTATCCTCACAACACAGGCCCTCGGCCTTACCCAGTCAAAATCTCACAAGCCACACGGGCAACAGTAAAACAAGTACTCGGCTCAAAATCATTTATGAAATAAAAGGAGTGAATAAAATCGAGTTATGAAAACAGTAAGAACATAGCATGACTGAGTGTAAACATTAAACCAAAACAGTGAGGTAAAACAGTAGTAAAAGCCCTTAAGGGTCCAAACAATCGGCACAGAGCCCAGACACGACATTTATCCCCAAACACAATAATATTTTCCAAAATATAACAATATCAAATAGTTTTCATGTAAAATACGCGACTTAATAGTCGTACGGGATGGACAAAGTCACAATCCCCAACGGTGCACGACCCCACGCTCGTCATCTAGCGTGTGCGTCACCTCAAAGTAGCAACGATGTGAAATCCGGGGTTTCATACCCTCAGGACAGTATTTACAATCATTACTTACCTATATCCGGTCCAAACTCTAGCCCGCGATGCCTTTGCCTCTCGAGTCGGCCTCTGGATGCTCCAAATCTATCCAAAAACCGATTTATACCATAAAAATATGCTAAGGGAACAAAGCCCACTCGAAAATATCCAATTTATACCAAAAATCCCGAAATTGGCCAAACCCGCCCCCTGGGCCCATGTCTCGGAACTCGATAAAATTTATGCCAAAATGATCCTCATCCTCCCATGAGTCTATACATATCCAGAATACTGAAATCGGAGTTCAATTGACCCCTCAAATACCCATTTTAAGGTCTCTTATCTCAAGCCCTAATTACCCATTTTGCACCGATTTTTCCCTAATTTTCCACAACTAATTAGACCTTTAATCACATATAAACGAGTTATGAAGTCAAGAATATTACCTCCAAGTGATTCTCCTTTGGTTTCCAAAAATCGCCCTCAAAAGTTTCAATCCCGTTCAAAAATGGTGGAAAAATGAAGAAGGGTCGCGGATTGGCTATTTAAATACTGCCCAGTTATTCCTTCTACGCGAACGCGGTGGTCCTCTCGCGTTCGCGTAGGCTAGTCTCACCTGCCTCCAAAAATGCCTTTCGCGAACGTGTCCACAGCTTCGCAAACGCGGAGCTTCACCAACTCACTCTTCCGCGAACGCGTTCCCTAACACGCGAACGCATTGACCAAAGGGACCTGGGGTCCCCAGCTGCCACTACCCTACGCGAACGCGACCAATTGAGCGTGAACGCATAGAACACTGTACTCAACCTCCGCGTTCGCGTCCTCTTCCTCGCGAACGCATAGAACAAATTCCTCAGCTTCCCCATTTACTATTCGTGAACGCGGGATCCCACCGTGAACGCGATGAACAAGAAGTTTCTGCAATAATACCAGAAAATCTGCCAAGTCCAAAGTCCAAAAATTGATCCGTTAACCACCCGAAACACACCCGAGGCCCTCGGGACCTCAACCAACCATACCAACATATCCCATAACATCATTCAAACTTGTTCCAACATTCGGAACGCTTAAAACAACATCAAAACACCAAATTCACATCGGATTCAAGCCTATGAACTTTGAAATTTCTAAATTCCACCAACGATGCCGAAACCATCCAAAATACCTCCGATTGACCTGAAAATTTGCACACATATCCAAAATGACATTACGAACCTACTCCAACTTCCGGAATTCCATTTTGACCCCTATATCAAAATCTCACCTATCAATCGGAAATCGCCAAAATTCCAATTTCGCCTATTCAAGCCTAAATCTACTCCGGGCCTCCAAACACATTCCGATCACGCTCCTAAGTCTCAAATCACCTAACGGAGCTAACCAAATCATAAAAATTCCAATACGAGGTCATATACCAACAAGTCAAAACTTGGTCAAATCTTTCAAACTTTAAGCTTCAAGGTGAGAATCATCCTTCCATATCTATTCCGATTAACCTGAAATCCAAAACCAACGATTTACATAAGTCACAATACATAATACGAGGCTAGTTATGCCCGGAAACTGGCGAGTGGAGTGCAAAAGCTCAAAACGACCGGTCGGATCGTTACAAAAATTTATTCTCGTTTAAACTAGCTCAACGGTGGGGACGCTAATACAAAATTCTTCCACTTAAATGTGGTAAACCGTAGAAGAAGGAATAATATCTCCTTTTTCAAAGATAGTGAGGGTAATTGGATCAATGACTCGGCACAAATTCTAAGTCACACTGCTCAACATTTCCAGAAAGCTTTTCAAACTGACCATATAGAAACACCCCTGCAAAATATCCGAAATTGTCAAATTAGCTTCGATAGCTTAGACCTCTCCTCACTAGACTGCCCTCTAAAAGATTTTGAAGTTTCCCGTGCAATAATTTCCTTCAAACCTTTTAAGGCTCTCGGCCCTGATGGTATCCACCCCTTTTTTTACCAAACATATTGGCATATAGTTAGAAATTCTGTCTTAACTTTTTGCCATAATATTTTCAAAAATCTCTCAATTCCTGAAGCCCTTAACTCTGCCTATATCTGCCTCATCCCAAAATTTACAACGCCGATAACCTCAATAATTTTTGTCCCATAGGACTTTACAACACTATTTACAAGATTATTATAAAAATTATTGTGAGCAGAATCAAGCCCTACCTTGACAAACTAATTGGCCCTTGCCAAACTAGCTTCCTCAAAGGTAGAAGAACTAGTGACAACGACATTATTATTCAAGAGATGATTAACCATTTCCAAAAAATTAAAGGTCGCCAGGGGAAGGTCCTTCTTAAAATTGATCTGGAAAAAGCTTTCGATAGACTTGAATGGTCCTTCATTTACCGCGCCTTACTCTTCTTTAAATTCCCCCCGCGTATCACTAAGCTTATTATGAGCTGCATCGGTACATCTAGAATTGCTATCCTAGTCAATGGGTCCGAAACAGACTTTTTCCATCCATTACGAGGTATACGACAAGGCGACCCAATGTCTCCATACCTTTTTATCCTCTGCATGGATTTATTGTCCAAATATATTAATCATCAAGTTAACATTGGACTCTGGGATCCAATAAAGCTCAATCCCACCGGCCCATCTCTCTCACATCTATTCTATGCGGATGACTTAAATCTCTCAGCCAATCCAACTTAAAGTCAATCCACACAATAAAGCATAGCCTTCACTTCTTCTCTCAAATCTCTGGGCAAAAAATCAACAATACCAAATCAAAAATCATCTTCTCGCGAAACTGTGACACCCAAACCAAAACTCACCTCGCCAATATTCTTAACATTAGAATCAGTGATAATTTTGGTAAATACTTGGGATTCCCTATTCTCACATGTAAGCCTAAGGCCTCCGATTACGCTACATCATTGACAACATGAACACAAAGCTTGCCAGTTGGAAAATAAAATTTCTTTCAATTGCAGGAAGAACAACCCTAGCTAGATCAACTCTCAACGCTATCCCAAACCATGCAATGCAATACCACCTACTCCCCTCCTCCACACTTAAGCAAATTGATAAAATACAAAGAGATTTTATCTAGGGCTCTACCACTCTGAAAAAGAAAATTCACTACATAAAATGGTCCACCGTCACTCAGCCAAAGCACGCGGGGGGATGGGAATTAAAAAAGCATCTGGAAAAAACTTAGTCTTACTGGCTAGTCTCTCTTGGAGACTCTTCACCAATCCCGGTTCTATATGGGCCAAAACACTTATTAATAAATACAGACATAAGTGAAACCCCACCTCCCACTCTTTCATTTGGAATAACATTCTAACAGGTTGGAAAATCTGCAATCAGGGTCTTCATCGGATAATTGGTCCAGGAAACATTAGCTGCTGGTTCTCCGCATGGATTCCGAGTCTCCCACCCTTGAATACTCCCATTCAAGGGCCAATGAACTAATCTGATCAAACCCTCAAAGTCAAGGATCTTTTGACATCTAACAATTGGGACCTCTCCAAACTACCCTTTATTCTGCCTAAGGATATAAGGAACAAAATCCTTTCCATTAATCTTGCCACCATTAATAACACTAGAGACATTCCTACTTGGGGTCATACCTCAAACGATATCTTTTTCACGAGCTTTACTTATAAATTTCTCTCCGCGCCAACTTCTAATACCTCTAAGTTCCATTAGATCTGGAAGCTAAACACTCTTCATAAGATAAAATATCTTCTTTGGCAATGTTCCCATAACCGGCTTCCTTACCAAAAATTATCTCCATCAAATTGGTCTTAACATTGACATTACTTGCTCTATATGCAAAGGGGCAGAGGAGACAATTACCCATGTTTTCTTCGAATGCCCTATAGCCATAAAATTTTGGAGCGATTCGCACCTAAATTTTCTTCCCCTTAACCAAAATTCTGAGCATTGGCTCACTAAATTAAATGACTCTAACATAGCATTAGATCATTGGGGTATCTCATGGGAAGAATTCTTTCCATTCGCTATTTGGCACCTGTGGCTCAATAGGAATAACAATTCTTTTTACAATTTATGCAGCCAACTACCACTTGATATGGTTATCATGCGCTGTAAAGAATATAAATATTCTACAAATTCCCCTAGCTACACCCCTCCAACTACAACCATTTCTATAAAATGGCTCCCGCCGAAATTTTTTTCCCTCAAACTCAACATCGATGGTGCCTTCAAAGGAAAATATAAGAAAGGAGGCACCGGCGGAATCTTTAGAAATAATCATGGGGACTGGATTTTGGATTTTTGCACCTCAGTCGTTGCCTATACCGCTGCTTACATGGAGCTTCTAGCTATCAAGACTGGGCTACAACTAGCCAGTGAAAGAAACCTGTTAAATTTAAAAATTGAAACTGATGCTACAAATATAATTCGCCTACTCGACGAAGATATTTGTTCAATATATTCTAACTTGGTTACTGAGTGCAAGTCACTACTGAAGAAATTGGTGAATCCGCCGATCCGGCATAACTGCAAGGAAGGAAACAAAGTTGCTCACTTTTTGCCACCCCAGGGATCCAAGCAAGCAAACAATAGCCCTCTATCTTTTTTGGAACAACCGCCGAATGTCCTTTTGAAAATAGTCCATGATAATAAGATTGGCTCTACAAAATATAGGGTTGTATCTACTACTTTATTTGCTAAGTTAGTTGAACTGGGAACTCTTTTGTAACTTGCAATCCTAATGTAAACAATATGGTGACCGTACCTACGGATGAGCCCAATGGGACTCTTGCTTTATGTAATAGAATTAGTTAATGAATGAAAAGTTATTATTTCTAACCCAAAAAAAAAAAAACAATAAAAGTAATTGCGCAGAGACCCTTAGATTTTCTTCAATTTCCTCTATTAGACCAATAAATTGCAGCATTTTCGTTTTCTCTCACTCCCATGGCTGCTATGATGAGTTCTCTCACCCTTTTGCGGTACATTTTCCTCCCCCGCCCACTTTCTCCTTCTTTCCTCTCCACTCATTGATAAAGATGTGATTCTTTTTCATATATGCAGAGGCCCTTCAGTAGTGAAAGCTTTGGGTTTCATAAAGGCATCAAATTTCATACCAACAACTCCACCAGCTTTGGGTCTTCCCCTTCATTCTCTCAGGTTTTGTAAATTTCTCTTAAAAACCGGACTTTAGCGGCTCAATATAATATACATATTCGATTAAACAGACATTGCTTATGTGTTGTTCTTGGTGGGGTGAGCTTGTACTGCAAGCTGGAGCTGCTGTACTATTAACTTTGTCTTGTTTTTGTTGAGGAATCTATCATTTTCTGACACGCTTCTTGGGTTTCTTGTAGTCTGATTAATCCTTATCAGTATTCTAATTATGGTGTTTAAGATATTAAATTTGACTTGCAAATTATATTAGTGATAGTTGAAGAATCTTAAGTAATGGCTGAAAAGTTATTTGATAGACAATGAATAATTTTATGAATATCGAGTTACTGACAATGTAATGGTGTCAAAACATTAGGGGTTGTTCCCTAATGGAATGTGTGTCATAAAAATGGGGGCAGAGTGATACTGTTGTACTAAATACTAATCCGGACAAGTCATTCCATACATTTTTTGTCATCTGAATGCAAGTTCCTTGATGGTTGTCTGAGATTGTACAGTGTGGTGGAGCTACCGAATCTTTTGAATATGTCATCTTCGTCGAGGGATCATTACTGTTCTTGGTAGTCTGAGTCTTTGTTGTTTTTATTTCAAAGTGGAATGCTTTTTCTGTGTTGCTTCTCTTTTACTGCATTACACGCAAATAGGTGATTGTAGTCATGTCAGTTGTCATTTGAATGCTATTACCCTTAATCGTTATCATTCTCTTATTTTAAAGCTGTAACTGAAGCTATAAGCCAGACTTCGACTCCAACATATCATAAAGATAATACTTTGATCCTCATAAGGATTTCCCAATTGTTTTTGATGTGTTTAAAATCCTTTGTGAGGAAAATTATAATCAGGAATAACATTAATTAAGGGTCTATATCTGTCAGTGAGTTTGCATTACCTGTAGTAACTTGTGCGTGGGAGGTAATCTTCTTCTATGTGGGTAGAGCCTTATCTTGTAATTGCAAAGGTATTGTTTTGCATGGAAGTTTCTTTTTTTCATATGCTTTCTCTATTGCTGGTAATGATGAGCTCTTATCAACTGCATGGACGGACTTCACGAGATAGGAACTTTAGTGCCTTGACAAGTAGATCAGTACAGCTGTGAACTACTTTGTTTAGTTTTAACCTATGGAATACGAGCTTGATTATTCTCACAAGCTCAGTTATGAATTTGTACTACTTACATAGATTAGTTGATTTTACATGTTACGTAAACTCCAATTAGTAGCAATCAAGTCGTATCCTAAATCTTCATATTCTACACAAGATCACTGTTTCGAATCAAACAATTTCAGGCAAAAATCTGATATAGTCTCGTCACTATCTTATAAACTACTTTTGCAGTAAAATACTTATAAAAACTATTTCTGCACTAGAAAAGAAGTTTCTAGCGTAGCCCCTGAGCGTGAGAAGTTATGATAACCGTTTTCTATGTTTAATTAAAACAAATGCAAATCAGGAGCTTACTTATAGGAATATTTGTAATTTAGAATGCGCTTTCTCTGCTCCCAGAGTTCCTCTTCAAGTTTCTCATTGAAATTTGTTTTCTTTTGTTAAAGACAGGTCTTATGTAGCTGCTGCACATGATGAGGAAGCAGCTGCCAGGACAGCTGCCGTAAATGCTGATACTGGAGCTCCAACCATGTACTATTTTCCTGTGGATAGTTCTATTACTCGATAAGTTTAGATTGTCAAAACTTGAAACAAATTAACAGAGTGTTTGTATCACTCTTTCTGATTGACTATAGAATTTATGTGTTCCTTATCCTTATGGAAATAGAAGTCCTTTAATTTTATTGACTACTGGAGATAATTATTGAAGAAGAATCACACTGTAGAGTTATCTTTTAAGTAAAACGTCGAAGTTGTTGGCACTAAAAATTGTAAGTCAATACCATTATTTTGAACTCTGCATCTTTTTGTGTATTGTGCTTTTCTTTAGGATAGGTATCTTTTTACTTGCGTTTCTCATTTCAAAAACCTCCCTAGTGTATAGGTTTCTCAAGAACTGGAGTCCGGATTTTGGAATCAGATGCATTAGTACATAAGGTTTTTTACGCACATAGCAGTCAGCAACAATAAAAAGGCTGATTGCTACAACATCTGTTATTTGTTTCCCATGAAATTTCCTGATTACTTATGGTAGATGATAACTAAAAGTGCATCTCTAAGAACAACAGCTATGTCTACTTTTGAGAAGGATGTGACCTAGATAGTAATCGGATTTCTGACTCTTCAAATGATTAATTCAATTCTCCCTTATCAAAAAAATAATTACTTCAATTCTCATTAAATATCATCGTTCAGCTTTTGTTCAAGATGTTACCTCATATTTGGCCTCCAATTGTTCCATCTAATATATTTTGTACTATAAATCACCTAACAACTTCTATCTTAAAGAGAAAAAAGGAAAGATTTGATGTTAATTGGATATTTGAATTTTACAAGGCAACAAGTGTTTGTTGTGAGAAGAGTTTGTTTATATGCTTCTTGATTGCCTTCCTTGAGAAAGAATGATTATACTGATCTTGGTTAATTAAACGAGCTGCTTAAGTTCTTATTTCATAGTAGTAAATTTGACATGAACATCCACAGTTTGACTTGCATACTTTCTGTCAGACATGGTGACTGAATGATCATCTAGGCTCACCGCATTCTGATTAATTTGTTTCTGCATTCAGATTTGATAAAATCATTGCAAAGGAGATACCTGCCTCTGTAGTATATGAGGATGAAAAGGTCCTTGCTTTTCGCGATATCAATCCTCAAGCTCCCGTTCATGTTCTAGTTATCCCGAAGTTGAGGGATGGATTAACAGAGCTTGGCAAGGTGGTGCTTTTTTTTTCCTTCATCTACTTTTCTGATAATATTATCGCTGTGGTATGTATTCTAGCACACATTCCATGCCTAGTTTCAGCTTTCAAGGAATGCGCATCTTGACTTTTGGTATAGCACAAATCACAAATTTTCTCTGCTAAAATTTGGGGTGTGAGAGTCTATACTATTTATCCCACAGCAGAAATAGATGACCACAATATCTCCACAAGTTGATATCCCTTTTCGTACCGACTTTTGCCCCTATAATTGAGTTCTGTAGAGCCCCGTTGGTCAAGGCAAACACATATTTTGGATGATAGTACGAAGTTGTAGCACTTGTATGTGAAAAGTGCGTATAGTTTGCAGTGATGATTTTGCTGAGTAAAGAATAGAAGTATTTAGGGAGAGAGTGGAATCTAGGGGCTGTGAACAGCTTTATAGGTTAGCAACTTAGCAGTTATCCGGAAAAAAGTCCATTTTGCTGATGTTCATTTCTGTGCCATTTCCTCTGGTAATTGATATCTTGCAACTGGTTCTGTTCCAATCTTTGAAGGCTGAACAAAGACATGAAGATATATTGGGTAACCTCCTTTATGCTGCCAAGATAGTAGCAGAGAAAGAAGGCATTGTCGATGGCTTTCGAGTTGTCATTAACAGTGGTGCTTCTGCATGTAAGTCTATCTCCCTTCAAATACTCCCCCCCACTCTCCTCCAAAAATGTGAACCTAAGTGCTATAAGGGGAATTTTTTGTATAAACTATGAAGAGAATACAATGCTATTTACATCTCATATGCATCTAAAGTTTTCTTTCTGCATCTTTTTTAGGAATCAAAAAGAAGTTTGACAGTACTTACTGAAGTAATTACTAATTCTCTCTCTCTCTCTCTCTCTCTCTCATAGGTCAATCTGTATACCATCTTCACCTGCATGTACTTGGCGGGAGACAGCTGAAATGGCCCCCCGGTTAGAATCATTCTTGGTTACCTTGCCTGCAAGTTTTCCATTTCTCAGCATTGATGTAAACATCGCACGTTGTTCAAATTCTGTGGCCTGCCGTTATTAAAGTACTATTGTTAAAAATGATTCAAGTATATTTGGTGAATGACTCAGACATTTTTCTTCATTGCGCGGATTTTGTGAAGGATTTTGACTGTTTTTCTTCTCCATACTGCCGTTTATTTCTGCTGTTGGTATTATGTATGTGCTATGCTGAACCCCTACTCTGCATCACTTATTTCTCTAAAGCTCTTTCTTAATGTAGCTAGACATTTGGTTCTCCCATTTTAGAATAGCCGTAAAGAACGAAGCATTAAACACTATGGGATTTTTTCCCGAGTAGCAGTTACCTCCTGGTGGAATAATCTAGGTGCGTTTGAGCTGATTTGGACACTACTATCGTCATCAAACAAAAACATCGAATTCCCAAAGTTGAATACAATTGCGAGATTCATGTCTGATTTAGTCAATTTGCGGCAGGCATTGATAATCCTTTGTTCCTCCAAGTTGTAACTACAGTCAGATCTCATCATCCCTATATAACAGTCATTCATGATAAACCCAAGTTTTTCTCGGAACCGATTGTTATTGCTGTGTTATAATATATATCCAGTATAACAACACTTCACTATAGCATTCAAAAAATATCGGAACAAACGCAGATGTTAAAGTGAAGTTTTACTGTATTTGTCAACCATTTCGGTTGAATACTTGTATACTTAATAAAACCTAAAAGCACCATTTGATTTTCTTTAATTGTTTGCGATTTCCTTTATGGATAGAGATATATTGAGTTATATACTCATATTACCATATTTATTCTTATAATAATTTTACTCTCAGTATGATATGAATTATATTGCCTTCCTTCAACACTTGAACATTGTTGATATGGAAAATATATAACGAAACATATATTCAACCCTTAATCAGAAGTCTCGAATTTAAATTCTAAGAAGGAGAAACCTTTGTTCGAAATACTAGATGATTATACAAAAAACTAAAAAATATCAGGAAAAAATGATCAAAGCGTTATAAAAGTAATTCAGAAAATATAATTTCCTTTTGATCTTTTCATCACTTTTCCTTCACCTTTACCATTCACTTTCCCCTTCCTTCCCTTCTCTTTTCCATTTGGGGAAAATAAGTTGAAGAAGAACATAGGAGTGTTTGGAGTTAGAAGTTGAAAAAAAAAAGTTACTAAAGTTTTGTGAATTAAAATCATTAATTCCCTTGAAATACTACTCCTATTAAACAAGTTTTTCAATATCAATTAAAATAATGAACAAAATATTAACAAATATTGGTAAACCCGACCAAAAAAAAAACAGAAAGAAAGTTCTCCATTCTGAAAGGAAAATTACAGATTTCTCATGGCCTGCCTCTAAGCTTCTTGTGAGTAATCAATGAATCCAAGACCCAAACTCAGATCACCTCCACTACCCTCTCCATCTTCTCCGCCCTCTCCCAAATCCCTAACCCCAAATCTCAACAACAAAATGCCCCCTAGAAAATTAAATCTCAAACCCACTACTCTTACACTTGCCACCACTTTGTTCTCTATCTTAGCTTTATATGTTTTCTTCAACACCTTCATATTCCCTAACCCACCAAACAATTCCACTACAAGAAACTCTTTATTTGGTTTCGGAGAAAAAAATGGCCAGAATTTTCCACCCGTGAAAGTATATATGTATGATCTGCCTAGGAAGTTTACATATGGGGTTATTGAGAGCTATGCATTAGCAAGGGGAGGTGAAAAACAGAGTGGTGATTCGTTGCTTAAGTATCCTGGGAATCAGCATTCCGCTGAGTGGTACTTGTTTTCTGACCTGAAACGGCCGAGTCGAGAACGGGTTGACTCGGCCGTCACTCGGGTTTTGGACCCTGAGGAAGCTGACCTTTTTTACGTGCCTTTCTTCTCATCGTTGAGTCTCGTGGCGAATCCGATTCGACCTGGTACTGTTGTTCCACCCGGGGATAGGCCTGTGTACAGTGATGAGGAGATGCAGGTGGGAATTCACTGCTATTTGCTGTGGAAGTTTTTTTTTTCGAATTGGGGTTAATGTGATCGCATTTTTTGGACTCTTTTGCATATTTGTCAGATTTTCTTGCATTGTGGTGTCATCAAGTTAAAGTTTTGATCTTGTATATCTGTAACTTGTAGTTTGTCAGATGTGAAAATTATCAAAATGCTGTCAATTGTAGCAATCAGGGTGCTAGCATTTCTTTTGAGTTTAATGCAGCTTACTTGATCCCTTATATGCCTATTTGTTTGGTTTTTTCATTATTCGGGCTTCTGGAATTGCCTTGTTTTGTGTTTTCCAGTTAAAGTTTTCATCTTTTTTCTGTCATAAATTGTGTTTTTAGTCCGTACTTGTTAATTTAGCTATAATCAATACATTGTGTTTTAAATGATCTATCCTGGTTGAGCTTCTAACATGTCCATTTTGGGAAACATAGATTAATACACCCTGATCTGTTTGTTGCAAATGTCTTGTTGAGAATTATGGTTCTCAACCCTCAAGGTGGTGGCCCGTTTAAGAGTTGGTGTGACAAACTTGCAAACCAAGGATTGAGAAGACCAGTTGAATTCTTTCCATCTGGCTTAGACTTGGTGGGTAGAATTATTCACCTGCGTTAGCTGGTACTCAATGTATTAGTCGAGGTGTGCACAAGTTGGGTTGGACAACGTTGTAATCATTAAAACAAAAAGAAGAAGGAGAGAGAGAATTTTGGTCTCCTCATGCTTCTTAAATCCATAAATGCATTTGTTTCTGTTCATAACTTTTTTGTTCAGAAATGAATTCTTGCATAAAAATGGCATGTGATGGCATGGTTCATGTTGCAGGAGTCTTTAATTGAATGGTTGGAGCAGCAGGAGTATTGGAAAAGGAACAATGGCTGGGATCATGTATTTATATGCCAGGATCCTAATGCTTTATACAAGGTTGTGGATAGGGTGAAGAACGGGGTGCTGTTAGTTTCTGATTTTGGAAGATTGGCTCGTAATCAAGCATCACTTGTTAAGGATGTCATCTTGCCCTACTCACATCGGATCAATACATATACTGGGAATATTGGCATTGAAAATCGGAATTCCTTGCTCTTCTTCATGGGCAATCGATATAGAAAGGAGGTAATTGATTGGAAAATTTTCTTTATTTGGTATTTGATTATCTAGTGTCTGCTATGAATAAACACTTTTAACTGATTAACTGTCATCCATCCTGTCTAAAGTCTAGAAAGCAACAGCACTTGAAGGAACTAAGATATCCTGCATTTTTTTTATAAGTAAGATATCCTGCATTTCCTTGTGCCGAGTTACTACAGACGGGCACAGATTCATAATTTCATTCTTTTTCTGAATAAGACAGATTTTATGGCAAGGTGGTTCTGAGAGATATGCCTTTGATGAAGTTTTCCTTCTTTAAGCTTGTAAGGAATTGATAAAACTAGGAGTGTGTCTATATCATTTACATATACCAACCTACACGAAAAATCTAGTAAAATTATGCAGTTGTACCGACCACGAAGGTTGGAATCTATCCTGCCCTCAAACATCTTTGGTGTCTTTCTCTTTATGAATAAAATCCACCAAGTACTAGTTGGGATGGTCTTCCATTAGTTCACCGGTTGGTCTGCTATGCTAGCCTGTCTTGATAGAGTGGCTTAAAATCTTTTTTTATAGGTTATAGAAATGCTTAAGCTATTCAAACTTCTACAGAGTATTTCCACTTGTAAGCTAATCTGTCCTGACCATTCTCATCACTTGTAAGCTATTCAAATTTCTACAGAGTATTTCCACCTCCTACATTCCAACCCCCTCCCCCAAATGGGGAACTCTGGGAAAGAAGACTTTGTGATTTTGACACAGCCACCAAGGCAATAATGAATCACTGCACACAGTTTAAACTTTAGGACATATGGTTCTTAATCTGATGCAGTGAACTGATGGCTGAATGACATTGTACTAGTGGTACAAGTGCAGGACGTGATGTGTGAGTTAGTCGCACGTCACGGTTTCGAACCCTACCATAGGGCCTGTTATTTAATTTGGTGAAACGAGTCCATTATCCACCGAGTTTTAATAGTGCGCCAGGCACTAGGGGATTTTTCGGTGATTAACAGAACTTGTGTATGTGCTCAAGTTCCTTGAGCTAATACTAGTGAAGAGCATACAAAAGCGCCAACCCATTAATGACTGGTCAAATGGTATCTGAGGTCAATGGATGTGTTGAGCTTGTGTGCAGTCATTACATAATCTTTAAATTCTTGCTCTCTGCTCAAAATTTAATTCTCTTTACCTCATTTTGTTTTCCTTTTTCTTTTTTAACTTAACTATTTTCTTTATCTCTTTTACTGCCTTTGTTCAGTAAATCTTTTCTCAGAGATTCAAACCGATGGAAGAGATTTATTAGAGTCCCACATTAGTTGATGGTATAGGTTGTTGTCTCCTTATATGATCTTTGGCAATTCTTACCTCATGAGCTAGCTTTTGGGGCTGAGTTAGGCCCAACGTCTACTTTCTCTTTTTTAGGCCCATGCCTATCCCTTTTTTTTTGGTCTACTCAATGTTGGGCTTCATTTTATGTTTTCCACTCTCCAAATGTCTACGCCTGTGCATACGAGAGGGAGGGGGTGTTAGAGTCTTACATTGGTTGAGGATATTGGCTGATGTCTTCTTATATGGTCTTGGGTATTCCTCTTCTCATTAGTGATCTTTGGGGTTGACTTAGGCTTAAGGTCTATTTTCTTAACAAGAATAACGTCTTCCCTTAAGACATCTCATTTGCAGAAATTGATACTACTAAATTTATTCTGTTAGGATACTTTATTTGACGAAATTGGTTACACTATACTTGTCAGCAAAAAGAAAAGAAGAAAAAAGGCATCGCTCCTGTTTATTGCTATCAATTCACATCAGAGTTCCATAGTTATTTGCGTAAAGCTTGTTTTGCTAATGTTTCAGGGAGGAAAGATTCGTGATTTGCTTTTTCAATTACTTGAGAAAGAAGAAGATGTCATAATTAAACATGGTGCACAATCTAGGGAGAGCCGTCGTGAGGCAAGAAAAGGGATGCACACTTCAAAGTTTTGTTTGCATCCAGCTGGTGATACTCCATCAGCTTGCCGACTTTTTGATGCTATTGTGAGCTTGTGCGTCCCTGTAATCATCAGTGATTACATTGAATTGCCATTTGAGGATGTTATAGACTACAGGAAAATTGCAGTTTTTGTAGACTCTAACACAGCTGTGAAACCGGGGTTCTTGGTTAAAAAGCTAAGGAAAGTACGCATGGAGAGGATTTTGGAATTCCAACTGGAGCTGAAAAAGGTATTTACTAGTACATAATTCTTCTTCCTGTTACAGCCATAAATTAAAGTAGTCATGCATATATTGCACTAGTACATAATTAGCCTTTGTTTTCTTGCTGCTATGATTGGGAAGTGGTAAAACCAATAGATATACACATGCACTCTACAGTGTGTCTCTGTGTGTGTGCGTGCGTGTGACGTGTGTGTTTTCCTTTTTTGTCTTGTTCAAAGATGTCTTTTGACAGAGACAAGAAAGATGCAAATGAGTGGAAGTTATATGGAAATACCTATCCCACTTCTGCCTTAAAGATGGGAATCTGCTGTAGCAGAAGGGTATGGTTGGGGAATTTCAGACAGAGAGAAGAAAAAGCAAAAGGAAAAAAGAATTAGAGAAACAACATCAAAAGCTGATGCACATAAGATGTGTGAAATAATCTTGATAATTTGACAAGGAGAATTGAGCTTATTAACCCCTGGGGGTGACATCATATCGAGGGAGTAATCCGGCAAGAACAGAATCTTTTCATTATTATTTTTGACCTTTATTGGACTCTTACGAGTTATACTTCTTTTATAGGGAGACATTCCCTTGGGTTGCTCTTTTATTATAATTCTTTTAACTTAACCAATAAATTATAATTCCTTAGCTTAATCAAAATATTAGCCGACTCCAACTTGTTCGGATTGAGCTTAGTTCTTGTACCTTAATAAAAAAATATAATTCCTTTACCTATCGCACTAAAGTGCCTAGACAACCATACATGGATTATAAATACAGGGCTAGAAATATCGCTAGGAGGTATGGGCAAGGACCAGTGTAGGTTTGTTATGTCCCATTGTCTATAGGGCTGTTCTCTACCTGTTGGATCACTGAAAACATAGATATTGTGACTGCATGCATCTCAAGTTGTCTCTTCTAATGCTCAGATCTGCAAATGGATGCAGTTTTTGTTCTCAATTTGTGAAATTAGTTTGTAAAGTTTGGGCATTGCTTCAAGAGACAAACAGACAAATATTCAGTAAATCGGTTTCAAATTTAGGTCAGATGCCAGGAAATCATAAGCAATAGGTACTGTAAATGTAATCAGGGTGAGAAACATGTATCAACAGGTTCTGTAATTTTTAGTTTAAATTTTTCATTTTCTTTTATTGTTTCTTTTCTAAATGTTACTCCTTTGAACACTGTATATAATAGTGCCAATAAATGGATACGCCCTTAAATTTAAGCTAAGGTGTTCAATTTCATTTGAAAAAGTTCAGATATGAGATATCTGCTGAATGAATCTTGTTTATTTGGAAACATGCTCTCTAAGAACTTGATGTTGACTCATTTAATTGCAAGCAAAGGCATAAGATCTCTTATCCAGCTAATTCTAGTGCTTTATGTCAGCAATTTAATCATGAAATGGAAAAACTATTGGTGGCTAGAACAGCTAGTTGATGCATGATATAGTTCCTTGCAGGTAGACCACACTATGGTCTGTTCTGGATAGGTTACTGTGTTGCTTGTTCCTCCATCTTATCTTTCCTGAATGAACTTCACGTGTTTCATGCTTTAGCTTATGTGGACTCTTTAACATCTAATCAACATAAGAAACCCTTTGATTTTCGTACCAACATGTTCGGATCTGTTTTTGTTAGTAGAATGAAGAGTTTTACATTTGTACTCTTGAAATTTGTGGCATCTCCAGGTGAAGCATTACTTTGAATATGAGGACCCAAATGGAACCGTAAAAGAAATTTGGCGACAGGTTTCTTTGAAGTTACCGCTTGTTAAGTTAATGATAAATCGTGACAAGCGACTGGTGAAAAGGGAGCTCCCTGAACCAGACTGCTCTTGTCTGTGTTCAAACCAGTCAGGGATCTTGACGACATTATGATCCACACTGGCGACATTTTTCTCAATCACCTTCCACACTGGAACATTCGTGGAATGTCTGCTCATACCTTAAAGATCCCTGATTCTCGGGGAAGAAGATGGTAGATCAAGAGTCTTGTGCTGATAACTTGTATCTGCGGATATTGCTGCTATCTGCATCCATTAATTTAATATCCCTGCTAAATGGTAGAAAATCCAGTTCATGATGAAATAAGGATCGGTCTAGTATATTTTGATATTTACATAGTTTTACTTATTCATTTCACACTACCTGGATGCATCGTATGCATGTCTCTCGAGAATTGCTGTGGCTAGCTAGAAGCAATTCTGTCTGTATTTACATTGTTGTACATCATGATATATAAAATCACAGCTATATGTAGGTTTTTGCTTCCGAATATCTGATCTTTCATTTCTTATTCTGGAAGTTCTTGGACAATGATTAAGCAAACAAAGTGTGGATTGTGAAACATTTCCATAAAGGGGAAGAAGGTTACTACCTCCGTCTCAAAATATTTGTCAATCTCGAGAGTCAATTTGCCTAATCTTTGAAGCTAAATTGATTTGGATTAATCAATATTTTAAACTAAAATTTACATATTCAAAAATTATATGAAAAGTACTATAATCTGCAATTCTACTCGTATCAATATGGTAAAAAATTACATGTTAAAATGTTGGTATTAATTTATATAGTTTGACTCTCCAGAAGTTAAACATGACAAGTATTTTGGGATGGAGGGAGTATTTTGTTAGGTCTTATAAGCTACTTCCCTAAGAAGGTTATATTCTTCTTAGAAATTTATTTGCTATGTTTCAATTAGGGGTGTTTGTGGTTCGGTTTAAATCGATTTTTTCTTAAAAAGAAATCAAATCAGGTAAGTCGGTTTTTCAAATATTGGAATCAAACCAAACCAATTAAGTCAGTTTTTTATCGATTTTTTCATTTCTCGGTTATTTGTCGGTTTTTTTCTTAAATATGATACATATACTACCAAACACATATTTCGATGACTACATTTTCAGCGTAACATCAGTTGCTCTTTGAGAAATTTATTATTTATCAAGATATATTGATGATAATTAAATGAAATAGTGATGAATAATTTAAGGACTCAATTAAAAATAAATTATTTTAATGTGAAATAGATTCTTGTACTTAGCAAAAGAAAATTACCAATCAAGCTAGTATGTAAAGGCAAAGAACTAGACTAAAAGTGCAAACGATTAACATGTACCATAAAATTTTATGAACTTTGTTTAAAAAATATATATGTGTGTGTGTGATAATAAATTTTAAATAGATACTTCAATAGTCGGTTTGGTACGGTGTTTTTCGTTATTTTTTTTATTAAAACTAAATTTAATCGATTTTTAAAATTCAAAATCAAAACCAAACACAAAAAGTGTCAGTTTTTTTGATCAATTTGATTCGGTTTTCGATTTGGTTCATTTTTTTTATTTTTATGAACACCCTACTTCCAATAGTTTTCCAAAAGAGAATTTCAACATATTGAGTTACACGTCATCATTTAGGCACGTGGATCAAGACAATAATCAATATTTAATTTCAACATGGAAGATCTTTTGACGTGGTTTGATAGATTTTTATTGTATCTAATTTAAAAATGACGAGTGTGATGAAAATCTTTTTTTTTTTTTTCAAAGGGAAGTAACGACAGGCTTTACACAGGCAGAAAATAAAAAAATAAAAAATAAAAAACTACTAGTTTCAATTAAAAAGCACGTGGAGTAATCGGTTTGAAAAGTCAATTTGTGGCGCACTTAAACAATCAAATTGTAGTAGGAGACGTTTTCAAACTAGAATTTTCAATTTTCCTCTCGATAAATTGATAGAAACGAAACGATAGAATACGTAATAGAAACATTCTACTACGGTCTACTGTTTCCTAATTTCAAATATAATACAACTAAATTGAACGTTCAACTGATGTTAATTTTCTTTTAGTTTTGAGAAGTCAACTTGAAAGAAAAACAGTTTTTGTAAAGAAGGGAGTACGAAGAAATTGTATTCATAGAACAATTGAAAAGCAAAAAGTCAAAGCAAAACAATGAATATAGACAATATAATAAATCAAAATAAAATAAAATAATAGACGAATTTAGATTACAATGGAAGTTTCTATTTTGGACACTATTAGAGAGGACCTGGTTCTTGGAAAACAAAGGTTACATAAAGAGACGGAAAAAATTATAGTCATCTAGTTACATATATTTTTTCGTGGCAAAAAACATAATTTCCCTAAATACATTTCCATTCATTCTAATTTATTCATAAAATAAAACAAATGAAGCATTTCTATGAAACCCAAAGAGGACCTAGTCTTAAGGTTGGAACTGTCCTACCTTTCCAATATTGAAATATGGAATATGACTGACTTCTTGCTATTCATGGCTCGATCTCTAAATCGCGTAATGTGACATAGCAATTTGAAACACCAACAGCAAGTTGACAAGTAATATGTCTCTTCTCGTCCTTACTTCTTCCATAATACAGCCATTGATCCTTGTTGATGACTTTTGAGCAATAGTTGCAAAATAATTTTGAGACCTCATTCTTATAAGGAAATTCGTAGCATAACGTCAAATCAAGCTTTTTCAATCTCCTTGGACAAGCTGCACAAGATGGATGAAGTTGAAAATCACAAATCTTGCAGTGATAAAGAACTGTGTAGTTGGTGTGACAACCACGACAACCATTGCATTGAACTTCAACTCCATCTTTTTTCGGAACAAGTGTAAGTGTATGTGGATGAAATGGATGTTGAATTTTCTCAGGCAAGTGAGAACATCTCTCGTGAATTATATAATCACAAGTAGAACATCCTTTTTTCTTATCTGTACTTAGATCTAATCCACATATTCCACATTTACGATTCTTGACAATATTATCTTGTGAACGATCCAATAAATGCAAACCATGTCTGTGAAAGAATCGCTCATCTTTTTTTCCATCATCATATTTTTGATAGTGAACTATAGAAGTATCATCTCCGTCAAGATTTGTCAATCCAGTTTTCACACCCATAATATAAGATTTATCATCTTTCCCTTTTCCATATATAGAATCAGCAGCACAACCAAAATGGGTTATGAAATTATGACTATGGTCATAATATACCCAAGAATTGGTCTTGTTTATTGAATGGTTACAAATATCACAAAGGAGTGGTCCAGCTTCATTTTTCAAAGGATTTGAGTAGAAAAGGGAAAGTCCTGTTTCCTTGTGAAAAACTTTACAAGGCATAGAAGCACAACCCATATGAATAGCAAAATCACAGAGATTACAAGAATAATGAAAGTTAAATAACAAAGCAGGATTGTCACCAACATGACATGCTTTGCAAATATAGCCACTATCAATGGGAGTGTACTTGAGGGTTAATTGATGGCCAGGGTGAGATAAATGTTCAATAAGTTGTGGGAATTCAGAACAGGATTCGTGTAGAAAATATCTACAACGTTTGCAACCATACGCCATGCCTGAAATAATTGTCTCGCAAAAATAGCAGTGAACAAAATCTGATGCTCGTAACGAGTACATTAACAAGTTATGTCGATGGCTGAAATGTTTTCGCTCATTACTGCCAATTCTTTCTATTTCATCAATTTTATGGTTTGGTTGATGATTTTTGGCACTAATTGATGTTTGTTGAATGTTATCTTCTGATATATAACGAAATCTACAAGGAAATGGACCATCTCTAAGAGAGATGAATTCGTTCTTATCCATTTTTTGTTGAAAGATTTAAGGAAGAAAGAGAGGAAAATTGAGGATTTGTATTTTAGAGATAATGCTTCTGGGCAAGATCCACCATTATTGGTCAGACTATATAATGGAGAAGTCTAAATATGTTGAAATTCAACATCGGCTACTTTCCCCGAGTTGATGACTGTTAGAAAACTAATTTAAACAAGTGTTCACATTAAATGTCTCAATTTTACGCGTTACTTGACTAGACTTTTTTGAATTTTGTCTTTTCAATTTATGTGATGTTACTAATTAATATCTTCATACATATTAACCTATAATTACTTCATCTATTTGAACTACTTTATAATTTCTACATAGTACATAAAACTTAAAATAGTTTACCCAATTATTCTATTTTTTTTTTGAATTTATGTGATATTGTTTGCTTTTTAGTCCGTTGTAAAAGAACGACACGTTCTCTATATTTAAAAATAGTTTAATTTTAAACTTGTTATTAACCTTAATGACAGAAATTTAGGACTACACAAATATCTTGACATGCTTAAGACCACACGTATCAAAATGCTTAAATGGAGGCCTTTTGGAAGTTCAAGGTCGCCAAAATAGAGATGCATGTACCGTTCTGTCATTTGTGTATTATCTTCTGCAGCAGTCTGTATAATTAATTATTGCTTGCAAGGCAATGCGACCGGTAATAAAGCTGAAATAACCTAATAAGTTGGCCACTTCAATTAATAAGCATTTTTAGTTTATTTACATGTTTGATAATCACTTAAATGCTTATAAATCAAAATCACTCAAATTCTTACTTAAGATTTGATCAAACATTTTACTATTTTATTCATAATTTTTGTCTGAAGTGCTATTCCAAAATCAGAACTCCTAAATCTCTCCCCACTGCATTTTAATAATTAGCCCTTTCTCAAGTATTTACACTTCTAAATTCATATTTTTATATAAAAGGACATTTCAGTAAGAAAAAAAAATTTATCATCACTTTTTATCAAATACATTAATAATTTATTATTGGATTTTAATATTTTTATGTAAACACTTAACTACTTATTTATAGAGTCAATTTCGAACGCTTAGGTACCTTAATCATAGGTAGAAGGAAGCAAAAGCTAGCTGGTACACAATAAATATTTTGCTTTCTTGCGTTCTTTTTAGTTTTCTGGAGTACAACTATTATTATAATTTGGCTATTTAAGAAGTAAAGATGATAGGATCCTAGATGGGGTGTTAAATGCCAGTACCAATGTCTACTTAATTATATACCGTTTCAGAATTCTTTCTTTAACAAAGGTATACAGTTCATATATATAAATACTTACCCACACCGGGTATTTATACCAAACTATATTACTCACTATGGTTAATTAATTTAATTAGATGAGAATACATGTAATTTATCATGGTTAAATGATTGAAATCCATATGCAAGACACATGTCATATATTTATTGGTTTGGTACAAACAGCTCGTGCGGATAAGTTTTTATCCGAAGCTCGTAATCTGCACGTCATCGGTGATGAGTTCAACTACAGCCATGTAAACGAAAAAAAGGAAATACAATATCGAGGAATTATATTAGACTTGAAAGAATCCACTCCACTTGGTCTTATTATAATTATGCACAAATTATAATATATCTTATGTTTCATAAAGAATTTGCTCGAGTCATATTTTATGTTTGGGAGAAAAGTAGAAGGAAAAAAAAAAACACAAGTAAAGAATAAATTTAGAATATGCTTGCTCCACCTAATTTTTCTAATTGAAGCATGAGACTGGTGGAAAGAACTAAAAATTTTGAACAAGAGAATGACAGGGTGAGTAATCTGGTAAAAAATACTGTAATTTTCTTTTATCGTTAGTTGATTGTTGATTACCTTAAATGTGGCTTTGAACGGTCTTTCTTGTTTCATTATATATTCGTGAAATTTTCATCACTTGTTCCTTTTTGTATAAGCTATCATTGGGAATGGCTACTTTCCCAAGGACTTCTTACTGCTTGTTTGGATGGTTGTTATCCATTGTATTGTGTCGATTGTTACGTTAAATATAATGTTTGTTTTGATTGTTATTTAAATTTTATTGCATCGTATCGTTAAACCCGTCGTTACATAACGATGAAATATGCCACTCTAAGTAACGACCGATTTAGTGTGGTCGCGTCGTTACCTTATCTTTTTCTCTCAATCTCACCCTTCATTATTTTAAAATAATTTTATTTTATCATTTACCCTACATTTTTATATAAAATATTACACTGTATCATAATTTTTCTTTATAATATTGCAAGTTTATGTTGGATTTTGTTATTAATAACAAATGAGGTGTGAATGGAAAATTGTGGGAAAAGAAATGGAGGGAAATGAAATTTTGAATGAGTTAACTTTACTAATGCACTTTGTCCCTCATTGGTAGAAGGAAAGAAAATCTTTGTGTATATACAGAGAAGCTCATCTTTTAGCTCTTAAAGAGTTAAGAAGAAGGCAAGTCTCACGCCGTCATCGCTCGCTCGGCTTGGCTTCGGCTTAATTAAATTAATTAACGAAAATTCAATCTGGAATAACCCATGACCCACGACTCGGTCTAGTCCAGTCCGTTTTCTTTCCCTGATTATTTTAAATCCGTTTTGTTTTTCCTGCAATATTTCTCCACCTGTTTCAACAGTTGTGGCTGTTCTGAAAGGTTGCAAACCTTTTCAGAAACAGTGTCAAACCTGTTCCAACAGCAATGGCTATTCTGAAAGGTTGCAAACCTTTTCAGAAACAGTGCCAAATTGGCTATAAATATTCCTTCAAATCCTAGAATATTTACTTACGAAATTTTCTGATCTTCTTATTCTTCTTCTTTTTCTTCTTCTTCTTCTTCTGCACATAAAATTCCAGTGTATTTTACAGCCTTCGAGTGGTTCGCTGTTCATCGGCGTTTTTGGTACCAACACTCCGGTGAGTTAAATCGTTCTATCCTGGGAGGCTATATTCCAGAACCTCAGGTACTTGAGGGGAATAATTTCCTTAAGGACACACTGTGTATTCAGTGGGCTCGATTTATTCATATACTATTTTCAGAATTTATATTGAAGTTACTATACTGTTTCCAGAATATATTTTGACGTTCTACTTCTACTAACTTTCTGTTTCTGTTTTTCCAGAAAGTTTATTGTTTTATTAATTTTACAGCAATACAGTTTTGATAACAATCTAAAGGAAATTACTTTATTATATTCTGTATTCTGTTTGTGGAGATTAAAACATTTGTGGTTTTCTACTCCGTCTGAATTTTACTATTCTGATTTGAAGATGTAAAAACTTCATCAGAATATTGAAATTCAGAAAACGATTTGAAGAACATAAAAGCTTTTTCGTTTTCTATGTAACAGTATATAAAAACTTATTTTTTTTTACATACTGTTTTGCCATTAATTGAACTCTTCTGTTGTTGACAGTGAGAAATGGCAATTGATAACGGAAATCCTTCTGCGATTGTTGCTGCAACGACGATAGCCTCGTCAAGCCGCACTGTTGTTCCTCCGGCAGAGAAACCGGGGAAATTTTCTAGAGCCAACTTCAAAGGATGGCAGCAAAGGGTGTTCTTCTTGCTTACCACACTTGGTATGCAGAAATTCACTAGTGAAGAGCCTCTAGTGCCTGCTGCAGACATGCCGAACAATGAGAAGTTCATGATTGTTAAGGCGTGGAAGCAAGCAGATTTTCTTTGCAAAGGCTATATCTTAAGCGCTTTAGAGGATGACTTGTACAATGTGTACAATGCGATAAATACTTCGAAAGAATTATGGGACGCACTTGAGAAGAAGTACAAGACGGAAGATGCATGCTTGAAGAAGTTCGTGGTTGCCAAGTTTCTAGACTATATAATGATAGACAGCAAAACTGTGGGAACCCAAGTTCAGGAGCTTCAACTTATTTTTCACGACCTTATTGCTGAAGGTATGGTCGTGAATGAAGCATTTCAAGTGGCTGCAATGATTGAAATATTGCCTCCCTCGTGGAGAGATTTCAAGAACTATCTTAAGCACAAGCGCAAAGAAATAAAGTTGGAAGATCTTGTGATACGTCTAAAGATTGAGGAAGACAACAAAACAGCCGAGAAGAAGTCTCGTGGAAATTCAACGATCATGGAAGCTAATATCGTTGAGGAGACTGCTTCAAAAAGTAAGAAAAGGAAGAGGTCTTCTAGACAGACTAAGGAGCAGAACAAAAAGAAATTCAAGGGCAACTGCTACAATTGTGGAAAAGTTGGTCACAAAAGCCCTGATTGTCGTCTCCCGAAAAAGGATAAAAAGAAGGGACAAGCCAACATAGTGGAGAAGAATGATGACATTGATGATCTTTGTGCAATGCTTTCGGAATGCAACCTAGTTGGAAATCCGAAGAAGTGGTGGATTGACTCTGGAGCCACTCGACATATTTGTGCTGTCAAAGAAGCATTTGCGACTTACTCTACTGCTGGTCCCGAAGAAGAGTTTTCATGGGAAATAATGCAACAACCAAGATTGAAGGTTATGGGAAGATATTCCTGAAGATGACTTCCGGTAAGGTGTTAACGCTCAACAACGTTCTTCATGTTCCTACTATTAGGAAGAATTTAGTTTCTAATTTTTTACTTGTGAAGAATGGATTCAAATGTGTATTTGTTTCTGATAAAGTTGTTGTAAGCAAGAATGAAATGTATGTTGGAAAAGGCTACCTCACGGAGGGCCTTTTCAAACTCAATGTAATGGTTGTTGACAGTATGAATAAAATTTCAGCTTCTTCTTATTTGTTGGAGTCAAATAATTTAAGGCATATTCGTTTAGGACATGTCAATTATAAAACCTTGCGGAAGTTAATTAGTTTAGAAGTATTGCCTAAATTCGAGTGTAATAAATTAAAATGTCAAATATGTGTTGAATCTAAGTTTGTAAAACATCCTTATAAGTCCATTGAAAGGAATTCAAATCCTTTAGACTTGATTTATACTGACATTTGCGATATGAAGTCGACACCATCTCGAGGTGGAAAAAAGTATTTTATTACTTTTATTGACGATTGCGCTCGATATTGTTATGTTTATTTGCTTAATAATAAGGATGAAGCAATTGAAACATTTAAGCAATACAAGAATGAAGTAGAGAATCAATTGAATAAAAAGATAAAAATGATTAGAAGTGATAGAGGTGGAGAATATGAATCTCCATTTGCAAAAATATATTCGGAATACGGAATTATCCATCAAACTACTGCACTTTACACACCTCAATCCAACGGAATTGCGGAAAGGAAAAATCGGACATTAAAAGAAATGACGAATTCTTTATTAATAAGTTCCGGATTACCGTAGAATTTGTGGGGGGAAGCTATCCTTACAGCTAACCGAATACTCAACAGAGTACCCCACAGCAAAACGCAATCTATTCCATATGAAAAATAGAAAGGAAGAAAACATAGCTTGAAATATTTCAAAGTGTGGGGGTGTCTAGCAAAGGTATAAGTTCCTTTGCCTAAAAGGGTTAAAATCGGACCAAAAACAGTAGATTGCGTTTTTATTGGATATGCTACAAACAGTAAAGCATGTCGGTTTTTGGTTCATAAATTCGATAATCCCGAGATTCATGTTAATACGATAATGGAATTAGATAATGCTGAATTCTTTGAAAGCATCTATCCGCTTAAAACTGAATGCGAGTCGTTAAGTGAAAAACCTAAACAACCTCGGGAAGAACCAAAGGAAAATACTCCAAGTGTAGAAGATCCAAGGCGTAGCAAACGTCAAAGAACATCTACGTCCTTTGGACTAGATTTTGTGATATTCATGCTTGAAAATGAGTCTCAAACTTTTAAAGCAGCTATGTCGTCTTCTGATTCAGCATTTTGAAAAGAGGCAGTCAATAGTGAGATTCAATCAATTTTGAATAATCATACATGGGAATTGGTTGATCTTCCTCCAGGAAATAAGCCTTTAGGTTCGAAATGGATCTTTAAACGGAAAATTAAAGCTGATGGCACTATTGACAAATATAAGGCAAGACTTGTTGTCAAAGGTTATAGACAAAAGGAAGGCCTTGATTACTTTGACACTTACTTGCCAGTAACGAGGATAACATCTATTAGGGTGTTAGTGGCACTAGCGGCCGTGTATGGTCTTGAAATCCATCAAATGGATATTAAAACAGCTTTCCTAAATGGAGAATTGGAGGAAGAAATTTACATGGAACAACCTGAGGGTTTTGTGGTTCCTGGTAAAGAAAAGAAAGTGTGCAAACTTGTTAAGTCGCTTTATGGACTTAAACAAACACCCAAACAATGGCATGCAAAATTTGGCCAAACAATGTTGCCAAATGGATATAAAATCAACGAGTGTGACAAATATAAATGCTACAAAAAGTATGTTGGCTAGCAAATTCGACATGAAAGACTTAGGAGTTGCTGATGTGATCTTAGGAATCAGAATTCACAAGACTCCACAAGGTCTAGCATTATCACAGTCACTACATTGAAAAGGTACTTGACAAGTTCAAGTATTTGGATTTCAAAATTGCCAAGACTCCAATTGACGTGAGTTATGCACTTCAAAAGAATGAAGGTGAAAGTGACTCACAACTGGACTATGCAAGAGTATTGGGATGTTTGATGTGTATCATGAATTGTACGCAACCAGATATAGCATGTGCTATTAGCAAACTGAGCCGGTTTACAAGTAATCCCAATCAAATACATTGGATGACAATGAAACGAGTTTTGGGATATTTGAAACATACCCAAAATTATGCTTTGCATTATAACAAATATCCTTCCGTGATTGACAGATATAGTGATGCAAATTGGATCACCGGATCATCTGAAGTTAAATCCAGGAGTGGATATGTTTTCACAATTGGGGGTGGAGCAGTGTCTTGGAAATCATCCAAACAAACGTGCATCGCCCGTTCTACAATAGAATCTGAATTCATAGCTTTAGATAAGGCCGGTGAATAAGCTGAATGGCTTCGAAATTTCTTGGAAGATATTCCATTTTGGCCCAAACCTTTGGCACCTATTTGTATACATTGTGATAGTCAAGCGGCAATAGGTAGGGCAGGGAGCGTTATGTATAATGGAAAATCTCGTCATATTCGACGGAGACACAATACAGTTAGATAACTACTCTCTAGTGGTGTTATCACAATTGACTACGTAAAGTCAAGAGATAACGTGTCGGATCCACTTACAAAAAGCCTATCTAGAGAGGCAGTTGAAAGATCATCAAAGGGAATGAGGTTAAAGGCCTAGGACAAGTCATCATGGCGGTAACTCTACCTAGCAGACTGGAGATCCCAAGAGCTAGGTTCAAAGAGATCAAACAATGTTATGAATGACGGTTCAACATTATCAAATAACTCAACCCATTCTCGTGATGAAGACAATGTTCAAAAACCGAGGCAAATCATTAAGGCTTTTTGACGAGTCAATAAAGCTTAAAGCTTTTTAATGATTTGCTATGTCTGGCAGGATATGACCAGATAGTGTGTCTTTAGGATGACGCATTTAGGAATCACCTATGTGAGTGTGAAGTGTAAGCCGCTTCAAGGAGAATGAAAGTAAAGGCTCATTCTCTAAGCACTCATGAAACTAAACGAACACAACCGTGAGAAGCATAGATGGTTAAGGATTGATTGTGTGACTTATATTGTCTAGGTATACAACAAAGCTCGATGGTTCAAAGATATCAAATTTACCAATTGACCGAGTATGTCCGATATAAGTTCACTACGGAAAGTTCAAAGGGAAACCTACTTATTCAGATGCAATTAATTGTTGCATGTAAAACACACGCACGTCCGTGCATTCCTTTAAGTTTATAGCCATTCCCCATTCATGTGGGGGATTGTTGGATTTTGTTATTAATAACAAAAGAGGTGTGAATGGAAAATGGTGGGAAAAGAAATGGAGGAAAGTGAAATGTTGAATGAGTTCACTATACTAATGCACTTTGTCCTTCATTGGTAGAAGGAAAGAAAATCTTTGTGTATACATAGAGAAGCTCATCTTTTAGCTCTTAAAGAGTTAAGAAGAAGGCAAGCCTCGCGCCGTCGTCGTCGTCGCTCGCTCGGCTCGGCTTCGGATTTGGATTTGGATTTGGTCAAAGATTGATTGATTAATCTTTTTGGACAACATTCTTTTCAAATATTTAATTAATTAATTAACGAAAATTCAATACGGAATAACCCATGACCCGCGACCCGGTCCGTTTTCTTTCCCGGATTATTTTAAATCCGTTTTGTTTTCCCGCAATATTTCCCCACCTGTTTCAACAGATGTGGCTGTTCTGAAAGGTTTCAAACCTTTTCAGAAACAGTGTCAAACCTGTTCCAACAGCTCTGGCTGTTCTGAAAGGTTGTAAACCTTTTCAGAAACAGTGTCAAATTGGTTATAAATATTCCTTCAAATCCCAGAATATTTACTTACGAAATTTTCTGATCTTCTTCTTCTTCTTCTTCTGCACATAAAATTCCAGTGTGTTTTACAGCCTTCGAGTGGTTCGCTGTTCATCGGCGTTTTTGGTACCAACACTCCGGTGAGTCTCGATCTATCCTGGGAGGATATATTCCAGAACCTCGGGTACTTGAGGGGAATAATTTCCCTAAGGACACACTGTGTATTCAGTGGGCCCGATTTATTCCTATACTATTTTCAGAATTTATTTTGAAGTTACTATACTGTTTCCAGAATATATTTTGACGTTCTACTTCTACTAACTTTCTGTTTCTGTTTTTCCAGAAAGTTTATTGTTTTATTATTTTTACAGCAATACAGTTTTGATAACGGTTTATACTTCATATTGCTGGTACGTGATATCATGAAACCATGACAAACGACATAATCTATCCAAACATTGTATCTATCAAATGATATAATACAGTACAATACAGTTTGATGATACATTATGAAACGATACATAACAACCATCCAAACTAGCTTTTAAGGTAGGGGCAAAATCTAAACAGTAGCCTAAAAAATATATTTACATAAATCAGCCACTTAGTTTAACGTCAATGATCGTGGAACTTATTAAAAGGACATCTTTTAGGACATAGAGTGTTCAACCAAATATATATAATATAAATATTAAAAAATTATCATTTACATATTGACAATGATGTATATTTTATATTATCAATAACTTTAATTAATAAAAAAAATGAAGTTTAATCGATTGTAACACATTATTCACAATATTTTTTGAAGTTTACCAATCTACACGTAATGTACTTGTTTGCAGTTACATTTTCAATTATAACCTGAATGAATCTAGGCACGTTGAACTTTGAACTTTTCATATGGTAATGAAAAATGTTTTCTCTCTTTTAAAAAAAAAAATTAATAAAGTAGCTATCTACTACCTATCAGCTAACTGAAAGGGGAAAGGGGAAAAACAAGAATGCGAAATAATTCGAATATTAATCAATATGTCAACTTTTTTTAGAAGGGTTCAAGAATATCATAATTTAATTTAATCACCAATTAAATAAAAGAATAAAAGTCGTCGGATGATTATAATAAATGTTGACTTGAATAATAAACAAATAAACAAAAACAAATAACACAATATGCAAACGCAAAGTTTGTCGATCTACTGTAATAAATGAATTAACATAAGTAGAAATCGTAAATATATTGTTATAACATAATAACTGACAATTATCCTTTGTGTAAGTCGTAATAATTACTTGGGAGTAGGTTGCAGTTAAGTTTTTCATTGCAAACATTTATTATATTAGATACTACAAAGTAAAGCACACGGTTTGAAGTTTCGTCATGTTCGTTGTTTTCTACAATTAAGAAGCAATGATTTTATTTTCTATTGTTTTGGGCGGACTGAATAGATGCAATCAAGTATTCTATTGATACTAAGAATGTCTTTGATTTTAACCTGGATAATTTTTTTTACAATTATACTTAATAATATTATACAACAAAGGAATTACGTTATAAGATGCAATCAATTTTATTTTTTAAACTACAAAGTACAAAATTTTAATTCTCGGAGTAAAAATAGAAAAGGGATAGAGATAACCGTTTGGAGAAGAATAAGCAACAAATTACAGCTTGCATCTTTTTTTTTTTTTTTTTTGTCCTTTTTAAATATTTGATGCAAGACAATTTAGGGGAAAAAAGAGATAATAAGTCTAAATTCCTTTGTCAAGAATTAACAGTAGAACTACTGTAAAAGCTAGTTTAAGTTCAGCTAAATATTCCCTCCCCCCCCCCCCCCCCCCCGGTCCCCCGTCGTAGAAAAGGAAAAAAACCAATGAATTACATTGAATAGGTTCAAGACCATCTCACGGATGGATACTCAATTTAAAAGCATTCTGCTATACTTGGATAAAGTTGAGTGACTTATTTTTATTAAAAAAATTATAATAATTTTCATAATATTTAAGTAAAATTAAGTGATATTTTTATTAATAAAAGAATAGTTTAGTGACGCTAATGCAATAATGTGAAAGTTAAATGGCCATCTATGAATTACTACATATTTATGAATATCTTATCATGCCCAACTCTAGTCCTAAAAAAGATAAGTGGTAGCTGAAAATATAATCCGGTCTAAGAGTCAGGAGTCGAATCCCATAGAGGATTAAGGTTTTTGTTCACTATCACTAAGAAGACAAGCTCGAACAATTTCTAAGTTATGAATATTAAGATTCTTATGTCTAACTAGTTAACTAACAAATTAAGTAGTAAATTAACAACTAGGGATACTAAGGGTTGAAGATAAGATAAGGAGGCGTGGATTATGATTTTCCCAAATGCTGGAATCCTTCCCGCTATATCTCCTATAATTTCGCCTAAGATTCCTTACTGATTGTGAGCACTTCGGGTATCGTAATTCTCTACCGAGCAACTACAATAATTTACTAGATATATTCTCCCGAACTGGCATTATCTTGCCGCTTACTATGATTTTGTCAAGGCTTTTTTATTCATAAACCCATCTTTAAACCCGTCATATTTATTCCTCATATAAGTTAGGAGTGACGTTGTTTAACAATCACCTAAATATATACTCTTTCCCAGCAATACATACTAGATAGGTACAGTCAATTGAGAGCTCTTCAATCAATTGAAATAAGCACGTAGTTAAACGAGTAGAGAAATTCAAAAGCTAAATTATATTAAAACATAACAAGAATTCATCCTCCAAAATATTCCATCAAAACTCTAGATAAGAAATTAGCTACTCATAATAGTATGTGAAAACATAATACTCAAAGTCATAACCATAAGATTCCTCATTGCTCCTAGCATATTCTTGCCTCCAAGGGTCTTGTTTTACTCCAAAGTAATGTCTCTCCCTTCAAAAGGATGTTTTATGATGTATTTATAAGAATTAAGTTTTGTATAGGACGGCCTTGAGCACTCCTACCTCGAAAAGGAGAAGTTGAGTCATGTGCCTAGGGTTCATGCAACACGCGATCCCTAGGCACGCTCCTATTTTATTTTCTTCTTTTTTTCTTTCATGTGCTAGGGGTTGGTGCTTATAACGACCCGACCGGTCATTTTGAGCATTTACATTCCATTTGATGGTTCGAGGGCATGAGTAGCTTTGTATGATGTATTATGACTTGTGTGTATCGTCGATTTTTGTTTTCAAGTGATTCGGGATTGATTTGGAAGAATGATTCTAATCTTAGAGCTTTAAGTTGGAAGAGTTGACCAAGTTTGACTTTTGTGTATTTGACCCCGAATCGGAACTTTGATGATTCCCTTAGGTCCGGATGGTTATTTTGGAATTGGGTGTATGCCCGGATTTGCATTTGGATGTTTCTAGAAGGTTTCAACACTATTTGGCGAAAGTTAGAAATTTGAAGGTTAGGAATGTTCATAAGTTTGACTGGGAGTTGACTTTGATGTTATCGGTTCGAATTATTGTTTCGAGAGTTGGAATAGGTTCCTTATGTCATTTGAAACTTGTGTGCAAAATTTGATTGTGATTCGAGTTGGTTAGGCATGAATCAGACACTTGGTTGGAAGTTTAGAAGTTTATGAACTTAAGAGAATTTAACATGTGATTTGGTCTTTGATCCTTTGATTTGATGTTTCCGTATGTGTTTTGAGACGTTGTATAGGTTTGGATAATGGTTATAGACGTGTTGGGATGATAGGACGGGGTCCCGAGAGGTTCGTGTGAGTTTTGAACAAGTTTGAGCATTTCGGCACCTTGGTGATGTTCTGGAGATGTTGGAGTGCGGAGGGCACTTTTTAAAGTGTTGAGGGAACTTTTGGAGTGCTGAGGCAAAGCCTCAAGTGCGGCCGCAAACCCCAGAGTGAAGAGGCATTGGTCAATGTGCGGACCGCACCGAGGGTCGCAACAGGGAAATCTCCAGGTTTGTTGGTCTGAATTTGAGAGCTTATATCTCTCAATCTATGAAGAATTTGGGGATGATCCAAAAATAAAAGTTGTAGACCTTTGAGTCTAGTTTCCAAAAAATAAAACGGTTCATTATTTAGATATTTTTACAGAAAGTTATAGTCAATTTACTGAAAACTGGTAGTGTAGTTGCTGCTGAAGTACGGCCGCACAATATGGATTGCGGCCGCAGAACTTGGAAGTGCGGACCACAAAAAAAAAAGTGCGCTCATCACTGTAAGAGATTAGATCATGTACTTTATAAACACTATTTTTGGACTTATATTTCATTCTTCACCACTTTAGAGACTTGGGAGCTCGAGTTTGAAGGGTTTCAACCTAGACCCTCATCTACAAGCTTGGGGTAAGTGATTCTGACTTATATCTATGAGATTTACATGAATCCATCACTAGATTTAACATCAAACATGGGATTTAACAGGAGAAATTGGGGTTTTGTCAAAACTTCTATAAAGTGAATAATTGAGTTTTGAACATCGAATCAGAGTCATATTTGGGTGAAATTAGTATAGTTGGACTCGTATTCGAATGGGTTGTCGAAATTTGTGAGTTTTGTCGGGTTCTATGGTGTGGGCCTAGGTTTGACTTTTTGGTTGACTTTGAGTAATTGATTAAAGATTCGACCTTTATCGTTGGGTTTGTTTCCTATTGCATTACTTGATGTATTTGAGTTGCTTTTGGTTAGTTTCGAGCCGTTCAGAGGTTGTTATACACGGGATGACATTTTTAGAGTATTGTTTGGCTTGCTCGGTATTGGATTTGGCTTGTTCGAGGTAAGTAACTATCTAAACTTGGATTTGAGGTTATTTAGCCCAGGGAACTATGTTATAATATATGTATTAAGGTGACGCACATGCTAGGTGTCGAGCGTGTGGGCGTGCACCGGAGAAATCATGATTCTAGTTGACTATTAGACTATGACCGGACTTGTTTGGTTGTTATATCTTGTTACATCCATGTTCTCCCTGCTTGTTTGATTATATGCGCTAAAAATCATGTTAAAAATCATGTTTAGGCTATGTGCTTATTCGATTGACACCTAAGGAGGCTATCTCTATTGTTTTGGGTTACCTGATCTAACTGTAATCATATACCCAGTCATGATTCTTTATTTGAATATCATATCTCAGTCTCTGTTCATCATTCATTGTTACATCACATATTATCATTGTTTGGGCTGAGTGGTACGAGATTGTGAGCCCTTGAGACTAGAGAGATTGATGACTGGGTTGGTGCTTGAGAGCCGTGTTGTGAGTGATACTGTGGATCAGGCTGCACACCGCAGCAGGCCATATTGGCTTTATATCTATTATTGTTATTGTTATTATTATTATTATTATTATTATTATTATTATTATTATTATTATTATTATTATTATTATTGTGGATTGGGTTGCACGCCTCAGCAAGCCATATTGGCTATATATCTATTATTATTATTACGGATCAGGCTGCACGTCGAAGGAGGCCTTATAAGCTTTATCTATTATTATGGGATCGGGTTGCACACCACAGCATGCCATATTGGCTTTATATTAGTGCTTGGGCAGGATCCACCCCTCCGGAGTCTAACATACCAGCAGTGAGCATAGGTACCGTACAATGTTGAATAATTGAGTGTGATAAGTTGGAGTTTGAGGCAGGCAGATTGAGTATTCTGAGAGTGTGAGTAGCTGAGATTATCACTGTGAAATCATTCATTTGACATGCGTGCTTGGCATGCAAGTATAGAGATACATTTTCTCACGATATAAAGTATTATGACATTCATGACTTGACATGTAGGCGTAGAGATGTACTTTTCTCATGCTATCTAATAATGAAATATCTTATCTATTGTTGAAAGTTATGGGAAAATCATAGTTTTCTAATATACTCATATTTTGGTGATTTCAGTGAACGATTTAGGTCTTTACTGTGACACCTAAAAAGCATGCTTATTTTTCGTAACTGTGAACGAGCTGAACATAATATTTTGTAGTTATTACTTGCACTGCTTTTACTATATAGTTACGAGTAGTTCTTGACTATTGGTGTTGTATTCTGACCGTTTTCCAAGCTCGTCATTGCTTTCAACCTAAGATTAGGTTTGTTACTTATTGAGTACATGTGGTCAGTTGTACTTATACTATACTTCTACACCTTGCGTGTAATTTTTGGAGTCGATGTTGCTGCATATAGCGGGAGCATGCATTGAAGATGTACCTATGTTCCTGTTATAGCTGCTTGTTATTCATGGTAGCTTTAGATTTTGTATACGGTGAAATCGGAGGGTCCAATTCCTCGTCATCGAGGCACCTCAGAAGATCATCTCGAAGGCTCGAGGATACAAGGCTACGGTCGAGTTCCCTCCCTCGAGGTTCGTCGACGTTCGACCTTGGGACAATGTTGACCCCGGCTATGGTAGAGAAGGGGAGTTCCCAAGGCGTGCAGCTAGAGCCGACAAAGTCTGTCAGGCTAGCCTAAACCCGAATCAGGGCGTCAACTAGCTGTCCCATCTCCATATCTTTGTAATTAATGCTATTTATACTATGTTGGAATTTCCCCTCCTATATAAAGGGGATCTTTTCCATTTTGTAACCATCCACGATTCCATAAAAAATACACAAGAACATTCTCTCTGCTCTCTAACACATTCTCTTGATATTATTGCTTCCATTTATTATCTTCATTATTGTTCATCATTTATTGCTTATCATTGGCCATAAAGAGCCTTCTTTGATTTTATCATAACTGTTAGTCATACTTCGATCACCTTCGATAGCTCACAGTCGGGCCCTGGAATCAACCTCGAGGCCCCTGAATCGATAAGCTCGAGGCCCCGATTGCCAACCTATCGGTTTGGTTATCACCCCATTCCTAACTCTTATTTCATTTCTAAGTCTCACACATAGCATCAACTGCTCTACAACCGGCATAAAAATAGATCACGTATTTTTAGAGTCCCATAATCAAATTTAATTGTTATTACCATTTTCACGGTAAATAATTTGGCGCCCACCGTAGGGCTAAAAATAATAGTGATTATTTTCTTGTTGGTTTCATTACACAACGCAAGTTATCTTTCACGCTTTTTCTTGTCCAATGATCTTTGATTTCAGGTCGGAATGTCTGACTCAGTAAACAATAACCTTGAGAACCACAGAGAGAATGGTGTGGCTGTTCTAGGTGTTGGTGAGCCACCACAAAACCTTGAGAACGCACCAGGACCAATTCCGGTGGACGAAGTCTCGCGCGATGCTCAACACGTCGAAATAAGCTCCCACACTAGCAGGAGCATACACCAAGGCGACCAACAAGAAGCCCAGAAAACCCCAGCCCGGGAAGAACGGGAGGTTAGCCTTCATGTTATTTTTGAAATGTTGCAGGCACAACAACTTTCTATTGCTCAGCTGCAAAGCCACCAGAAAACTCCTAGCACAGTAGCGCCGGGGACGGCTCCCCCGGTCAAATAGGTACCAAAGAGATCGAGCAATAACGGGTCGATGGTCGATATCGTCATCGTAAAGATGCTCGAGGACCTCACCAGAAGGATCGAATCGGGTGAGAAAATAATAGAAGCCAACGATAAGAAGGCCGAGACTTACAACTCCAGGGTCGACCAAATTCCAGGAGCGCCTCCGATCTTGAAAGGTGTGGACTCAAAGAAGTTCGTATAGAAGTCGTTCTCACAGGAAGCGGCCCCGAAGTCCATTCCAAAGAAATTCAGAATGCCGGACCTTCCGAAGTATAATGGGACCTCGGACCCCAATGAACACGTTACCGCATACACCTGTGCGGTGAAGGGCAACGGCTTGAAAGACGACGAGATCGAGTCCGTCTTACTGAAGAAGTTCGGAGAAACACTTTCTAAAGGGGCAATGATGTGGTATCACAACCTGGCCCAAAACTCAATAGATTCATTTGCCATGCTGGCAGATTCTTTCATTAAGGCACATGCCGGTGCCATCAAAGTAGCAACATGGAAGTCCCACATCTTCAAGATCAAGCAGAGGGAGAGTGTAATGCTGCAAGAGTTCGTATCTCTCTTCCAAATGGTACGAATGGAACTACCACTGATCTCCGACGACTGGGCAGTGCAGGCCTTTACTCAAGGTCTGAATGAAGAAAGCTCGATGGCTTCGAAGCAGTTGAAACAGAATCTGGTTGAATAACCCGCCATGACCTGGTCGGACGTTCACAACCGATATCAATCTGAAATCTGAGTCGAAGATGACCAACTAGGAGCCCCCTCGGGCTCGGTATACCCAAGCAGGCTTCTGGCGAAGGAGCCGAAGCTAAATAAAGCAAGGTACCAGCCGTACACATACACCTTCGGTTGAACCCGACTAAATAAAGCAGAGGACCGTACCGCGTCCTCATCACAAGCGACTGAAACACACCGGGCTCGAAACATCGCCGGCACATTCTACACTAAGGTATGACCATCTCCCTTTTCATTTTATATACTTCATACTAACCTTTATGCAGGCGTCCAACCGAGGCGGTCAAAACACTAACCCAACTCAAAGACCTTAAGGTTTTAAAGCATCCGTTGCACTCTTTTCCTTCGGCCGGGTTTTTATCCCAAAAAGGGTTTTACCGGCAAGGTTTTTAACGAGGAAACATCCATATGCTACCTAAGGAAGACTCAACAAAGTATTCAAGGCTTCCTTTGCAATCAACCTCAAATATTGGGGGGCATCCTTGGGAGATCACCTACTCGGAGAAGTCAAGGTACGCCGAATGGGGTCTCGAAAGGAAAATGATATACCGGGCCAAACGGTCGAACGAACCGTGTCCGTATAGAATAGTCGGGCCCCTGACGACGAAAACATGTATACTTGTACCAAGTAATCGAAGAATACTTTTCATCAAAGCATCCACGCTTCAAAAGAAACTCGGCATTTTCGCAAAAATGACTCCTCTGTCAAAAACGTCCCAAACACTCGGGGACTGCCATCAATTGTCCATCTCCATCGCAATGGCTCTCGAGCCGAATAAGCCTTGATAACTCGGGGACTGCCGTCAATCGCCATCTCCATCGCAATGGCCCTGAGCCAAGAAAGCCTCGATAACTCGGGGACTGCCGTCAATCGCCATCTCCATTGCAATGGCTCCCGAGCAGAGAAAGCCTCGATAACTCGGGGACTATCGTGAATCGCCATCTCCATCGCAATGGCTCCCGAGCCGAGAAAGCATCGATAACTCAAGGACTACCGTCAATCGCCATCTCCGTCGACTTATCAAAAACCCGAGGCCGTAAGACCCCAAGCGGCAAGACTAGGTCTCGTAAGACCAACATAAGGCAGCAACAACATCTGTAAGACCTCGAGCAAGGAATGAATCACACTTGTACCAAGTGACAACATCTGTAAGACCTCGAGCAAGACATGAATTGCACTTGTACCAAGTGGAAATATCTGTAAGACCTCGAGCAAGGCATGAATCACACTTGTACCAAGTGACAACATATGTAAGAGCTCGAGCAAGGAATGAATCGCACGTATACCAAGTGGCAACATCTGTAAGACCTCAAGCAAGGTATGAACCATACTTGTACCAAGTATCTAAAAACTGTAAGACCTCAACGGCATGAAAATTTTGTAAGACCTTGCTAAAGGAATAAACCCGATATCAAAGTTTAGGCTATATATCGAACTTGTAAAACCCCTAAAAAGGCATACCCTCGATATAGACGCCCAAACTACTTCACTTGGGATCAAAAACGGCTCCGGCCAAGCACAATGACTACGGTCATAAGGCTGTACCAGCCAAGCTAACGCGACTCGGGGACGCCCGACCGTCGCTACAAAATCATAGGCCTTCAATTACTTCGAATCTACTTTGAAAAGAACCGGTTAAACAGGCTACCCTCGACATAGGCAAAAGAGCTTCGACCATGTCAGCTCCAAATCACAGGCTTCGAGATACTCAGCCTCCGAGCTAAACCTCCCGAGGTGCTCGATCATCGCCACAAAATGGCTCATAATCGAGGTTCTTTTCGAACCATCGAAGAGTCACGCAAAAATTATCGCAAAAAGTCCTTAACGAGGGATAAATAAAGCCCACATGAAAGGTCGCTTCGACCCAAGGCGTCAGAGCCATTGTCGCCAGCCCATGCAAATTTGAAAACATGAGGGTCGAATGAGCTCGAGTCGCAACTCGATTCGGAGACTGAACCCAAAATAGTTACCTGAAAATGCCCCAGGGCAAAAAGCATAAGAGCTCAAATGCCAGCTTACACTGAAAGGTCACTTCGACCTGAGGCATAAGAGCCATTATCTCAAGCCTAATGAGCCCCAGGGTCGTATCGCGAATCTAAGGATTCATACCAAATCAAAGACCAGTTCGTCTGGCTAAAATCAAGGCAAAAAGAAATACAGGATGAACAAAAACACGAGGTTTCCTTCTATACGTATATGCGAGGAAGTACAAGCTCCATTTACAACGTACTTTGAAAGTACTACATACGGAATCAGGAAATGAAATCTACGTCCCCTTTGGGGACTCTGGCCCGTCGGTCTCATCTTCGCTATCCTCGGTGTCGAACAGAAGTAACCGAGCACCAAGTTCGTCCGCCCTCGCCCGCTTCACCTCTCCCGAGAGGTCGAAGCCCCTAGCACGGATCTCCTCGAGGTTTTTCCTTCGGGACATACACCGAGTATATTCCTTGCCCCTGTCCTTGCGGTCAAGAATCCTTCTCATCTCAGCATAAGCATCGGCAGCGTCCTTCAAATAGACAGCCACCTTCTGGTCAGCCTTAGTTCGGCTCATTACAGCTTCAGCCCGGGCATCCACAACCTCGGCCTTTACCTTCAAAAGCTCTGACTCGAGTTTTGTAATCACATCTGTTCAAACCAAGCTATTATCACGAGCTAAGCGAAGTTAAACCTCAAAGGCGGAAGTTTTAGTTCCCTTCTCCGCTGAAGCCTGAACGTCCACCGGAGCCCTCAGCTCATCATGCTCTCCCTTGGCTCGGCCAACTTCACTCCGAAGACGTTCCAGGACCTCCATCAAAGTGAAGTTAGGCTCTGAGAAGCCAACGACATCATTGCAAAACCCGAGGTGGTTCCCGACCTCGAGGATCTCCATTAGAAAGAAGTAAGGCTCCAAAAAGCCACTAGCATCATTACGAATCCCGATGTGGTACCCGACCTCGAGGATCTCCATCAAAAGAAGTTAGGCTCCAAGAAGCCATTGGCATCAACCGGTAGAGTCATGCATCCAGAATCTCCACAAATGCAAATAAAAGGAAATATAGCATAAATCAAAGACAAGTCCATGGGATGCCCCAGTTATACCGAATGCTTGCATGATAGGTATGATATCATCAGTATGACATCATCACAGGAAGTCCGAAGAAATGGATGTCAAAATTGTTTCTTATCGCTCTTCTCCAAGAAACGCGAGGACTATCTGTATACGGTAAAATCGGAGGGTCCAATTCCTCGTCATCGAGGCACCTCAGAAGATCATCTCGAAGGCTCGAGGCTACAAGGCTACAGTCGAGTTCCCTCCCTCGAGATTCTTCGACGCTCGACCTTGGGACAATGTTGACCCCGGCTATGGTAGAGATGGGGAGTTCCCAAGGTGTGCAGCTAGAGCCGACAAAGTCTGTCAGGCTAGCCTAAACCCGAATCAGGGCGTCAACTAGATGTTCCATATCCATATCTTTATAATTAATGCTATTTATACTATGTTGGGATCTCCCCTCCTATATAAAGGGGATCTTTGCCATTTTGTAACCATCCATGATTCCATAAAAAATACACAAGAACATTCTCTCTGCTCTCCAACACATTCTCTTGATATTATTGCTTCCATTTATTATCTTCATTATTGTTCATCATTTATTGCTTATCATTGGCCATAAAGAGACTTCTTTGATTTTGTCATAACTGTTAGTCATACTTCGATCACCTTCGATAGCTCATAGTCGGGCCCCGGAATCGACCTCGAGGCCCCCGAATCGACAAGCTCGAGGCCCCAATTGCCAACCTATCGGTTTGGATATCACCCTATTCCTAACTCTTATTTCATTTCTATGTCTCGCACACAGCATCAACTGCTCTACAACCGGCATAAAAATAGATCACGTATTTTTAGAGTCCCATAATCAAATTTAATTGTTATTACCATTTTCACGGTAAACAGATTTATAGATCTGTTTATGTATATTTCGAATAGATGATGTATTTATTCCATACTAGCTTTGTAAACTCTAAATCTTAGAAGCTCATAATTTGTAATACCAGTTCTTGGGAAGCCGTATAGGAGTTCAGTTATTTCATCATTTTTTCTCAGTAAATCTCATTTAAATTTGTTTTGTTGTAATTGGCTTACCTAGCAGGTTGGGTTAGGTGCCATCACGACTAGTCCGCTTTTATGTCGTGACAAGTTGGTATCAAAGCCCTAGGTTCATAGGTTCTACGAGTCATGATCAAGTGTCTAGTAGAGTTTAGAGGATCGGTATGATGACGTCCATACCTATCTTCTAGAGGCTACGGGGCATTTAAGATAAACTTCCCATCTTTCTTCTTTATCGTTCGACATTGATTCAGCTTAAAGCACATCTCTTTGAATTCCTTTCACTCACTCGTATGTTATGTGATCGTTCGGTATCAATTATGCATCGACGACTTGTGATTCCATGGATGAGGTGTGAGGTGTGTTTTTGTAACTGGCCAATCTAGAGAACTTGGGGCCGGATTTTGACCGCAATTTGGGCTCGGTGGTTTCAGTTGTGTGAGCATGAGCTTTTGGACTTATATGTTTGGTATTACCCCTAGGAGTGGGATTTATGGCTCGATGAGTGGTTGGATAGTTATATATGATGAGTATGATGTGACCACGAGATGTGTGGCTTGGATGTGACGAGAAGAGTTTGCTTGGGATGCAAAAAAAGACTATTGGATGCTTGATTTCGATCTTGATGTGTTGTACAATCTCGAGTTATGATCGTGTTGGGAGATCTTTCATGTTGTCTAGTTATGGGATGAAGTAGCTTCTTATGTCTTGCTGACGAGTTTACACTCAGGAAGATTAAGTGATTGCATGATGGTTGTGGCCATGGTAGGGGGTAGTCAAATGCCAATTTGAGGCTAAGCAGGTGAGTTATCTGTTGCGGGATGGTCTACGGATGTGTGATCCTTATGATGTTGAGGGGAGAGTTTCTTGCTACCAGTGGGTTATATGTGTTGCAATTTGAGTTTGGGTAGGTTGAGAAAGTTGACTTGGCTGTCACGAGGATAAATGCCAGCATAACAAATGATTTGGGTATTTTATGATTTGTGTTGCATGAGTTTATGAAGGATTTAGTTGAATCTCACTGTAGGATTATGGCACTTATGTTTTGTTATGGGTATTATGAGTTATCAGATGTTTTGTTCTATGGCTTTGAGCTAAGTGGGGAGTCTGCTATCGACGATTTGATTACATGATTATGTGTTGTATTAATTTTGGTCTGAGGCATACTTGTGGATTGGTTATGACTTGTAGAGGTTGGTTTTTTAGGATGACATATGTTACGCCCCATGTTTTCGTACTTAAGAGTACGTCGTAAGTCAATTGATGTAAGCTCAGAAATGAAATCATCTTTGAAAAGCTTACAAAGTTAGTTAATCATGTTAACATGGAGGTTACAAATATTGAAGATTATGAACAAACAAGTACAAAGAGGATCGGAAGGTTCAGAAGCTAAAGGAATTGAAGAAAACAATGTTTCATCAAAAGTCGACAAGTTGGAAATGTTATAACATGTACTTTTGGGGTGATACTAGGGTTATTAACATGATAAGGATGTTATGTTATGAATTAGTTAGTCGTATGATAGTCATGTATTATGTTTTGAAGTCAAGCGAGTTGTGGAACAAAAGTCGATGAAAGTCATCACAAGTTACGTTCATAAGCTTTACTGAAAAGTTGGGTCAAATGTAACAGCGGTTTTCTCCCAATATACTTATAGTTGTGGGGTGTTCCACCCATCAAGTTGAAGATCTATGAGTCTATTTTCTAACGCATTAAACTGTTTGTCAATACGACATCGGAGTAGAGAGATATGGGCGTTTTGCGAGACTGCGCAGGATGCTAGGTGACAAGTAGGTGTGTCACCTACTTGCTTAAATGAGAGCCCAAAAATGGGCCATTTCGGGTCGTACAAAGAGGCCTTTTAAAGGACTATTTTCTTCATATATTAGACTGAAAATAGGTCATATAAACCAGACATAAGCTCTGCAAAAATCCTCCCAAATATTTCCCACAAACCTTAATTGATTTTCTCTCCCTTACAAGTTCTAATTGGAGGTAAAACCTAGAGTTTGAAGAACCAAGATAGGAGCTGAGTTATCCAACAAATAAGGTAATTTTACTGCTCTCTTTCATCCATTTTATCTGCTGTAAATTCATGGTAAGTCGTTCTATACTTGTAAGAACTCACGGGACGGTGATCGGAAGCCGTGAGTTCGAGTTATTCACTTGTAGCGGACTGTTTTGTGTTGCTGTTGGGCTGCGTGTTTTACTACTGTTTTATGGAGTTTTGGAGGAGGAAGGGTGTGGAGAATCACCATATAACTGTAGGGTGGTGGGCTGGTCGTTCGTCGTAATATTTTCGGGTCGTTTGACACTACTACGGTGGTCGTTTTGTGTATGAAGAGATTATGGTGTGTTGGGCTGTTTTGTAGTATTTGATGTGTATATAAGGCTGGAAAATAATGTATATATGTTGTTATTGTTGTGTTCGTGTGTTGTTTGTGTTATCTTGAATTTGGAGGAAGTAAGGATTATAGGGGAGATGCTGCCCGTTTTAATACAAAATAAGCTTGTCGTTCGTTATGCGATAGTTGTACCTTTCGTAACATAATGATAGTATTATTATCGTTGTTGTAGATTAAGATGCGAAGAGGCGAGTTCAACTTGGTGATTGGAAAGATTGTGATAAGGTATGTTAAGGCTAAACCTTTCTTTCATTTGGCATGATCCAGTAACTACATTTGTTTGACAATGAGACATAAAGAGAAGTTCATACTCCCGAATTTATATACACTATCCTAGTCTCATAAGTTACAGTATTCTCCCTTATAGGGACTTCATGTTCAGTTTAGTGTTGTCTTCTGTCAGCCAAGAGAGCAGAGAGTGTGTGTGTGTGTGTATATATATATATATATATATATATATATATATATATATATATATATATATACGGTATTACATTATTTTCACCACCATTGAGCTATAATCGATGGGTAGGCCCCTATTGGGCAAACTCTGATCAGATGGTGAGTTATATACCGAGCCTACTATGGCCGAGCGCCTATGAGCGAGCCTGGTATGGTCGAGATACAGAGCCTAGTATGGCCGAGCGCCTATGAGCGAGCCTACTACGGCAGAGCAGTTACACATACCGAGCCTTATAAGGCCGGACAACTATTTTACTTACCATATTGAGAGAGCTGAGTCAGTATCAGCAGGTAAGAATATCTTCAGATTATCTTTGACTCCTAGTTACTTTCAGTTATTCAGTTTCAACTTTCAGTTATCATGTTGCCTTACATACTCGGTAGCTTATTTCGTATTGACGTCCCTTTTGCCGGGGATGCTGCATTTCATGCCTGCAGGTCCTCATTGACTGTTGGACAGACCCTCCCAGCAGAAAGAGTCAAACATCACCTAAGTTGGTAAGCTCCACTTCCTCGGAGTTTCCAGGTCTAGACCTTAGAGTCCATTGTATATATATAGGTTTGATGGGTAGGTCGAGGCCCTGTCCCGACCATGGTACAGTTCAACTATCTCTAGAGGCTTGTAGACAATCCTGTATAGTTTGTATATCGGTAGATGTTCATGGCGGCCTTGTCAGCATCCACAATTATATATATATGAGCTTTTGGATATGTTTACCCCACAGATGAGAGAGATGTTATTTTCAGACGATTCAAAATATGGCCCATCGGCCTAAGTTGAGGGTTACCCCTCCAGAGTCCACAGTTACAGAGTGGTACGCTCTGGCCGAGTACGGTACCGGGTGCTGGCCATGCCTCCACAGGTTCGAGGCGTGACAACATAAACGAGGAAATTTTTGGGTGCATGATGTATTAAACCCTATGGATATACGGAGGTCTTGGAAATGCTTAGGTTTGCTATTCGTGATGGATGTAAAGTGCTAAGAAAAGGGATTCACTCGGTTGCTTAGGGGTGTGGATTACTTCTTTGGGTGTTATTTTGCTAATGGGGCACAGGTCATTCGGCCCGTTTGGGCGGTGCAATTGAGATTTGAGCAGAGAGGATAACTCTCAAAAAAGTTCTAAAGAGCTCAAAAATCATATGTGGCATTTGGAGGATTTCCTCGGATTTGTATATGGCTAAGATCAGAGATTGTATTGGATGGTGCCAGGACTTGCAATATTCTGTATCACTATGGGTTCTACATTTCAGTATCAGAAAGGTAAACGGAAAAACTTTAGATTCACAGAAGGTTTCTTTAGAGTGGGTGTCTCGGTTGTGGTACTTTTGGGGGTGCTTAATAGGGAATACAACGGCTTATGGGCCTTAGGGTGATGTAGTTTTGTGCTAGGATCTTTTGTGGTAAGCTTTAGGTAAGGATCATGGTATTCTAGAAAGGAGAAGTGTCAACTTGAGGGTAATTCGGGAGGGACTCGAAGAAATAGGACATCTTGGTAATCCGGAAGGGACTCGAAGTGTCAACAGGGCACGGTAATGGATATGATCGATTCTTTGGGTACTTATGATGTGGTAAATCTCTACAGGTATTTTTTTTGGCAATACTCTTGGGTTTGGCGACCTGCTTGACTTGGTTAAGTTAGAGGGATTCAGTTCTAATGGATTGGTTATGTGCAAATGGGTTTTAAGGTGTTCTCTATGATTTCTGCCACAATTTGAGATGGATATTATCTACATGTATGAGGGGTATGTCTCGTGTTGTAATTTTTTCCTAGATGGGATCAAGTGGAAGGTTTTTAACTGAATTGGGTATGTATTCTACTTGTGACTCAGAGTTGATAATGAGATTCTCGTGCTTTTCACATGATGGAATGATAGATGCGGTGCAACCTGTGGGATTGAGATTTGCATGTACAAGGTGGCGGTTTAGATTTGGAGGGAAGGTCATGAATTTTGGACAGCATAGATGCAGTGCATCCTGTGAATCATGTTAGAAATCATGTTTAGGATATGTGCTTATTCGGTTGAGACCTAATGAGTCTATCTTTATTGGTTTGAGTTACCTGTTCTAACTCTAATCATATACTCATTCATGATTCTTCATTTGAATATTACATCTCAGTATCTGTTTATCGTTCATTATTACATCACATGTTATCATTGTTTGGGAAGAGTGGTACGAGATTGTGAGCCCTTTAGACTAGAGAGATTGATGACTGAGTTGGGGCCTGCGTGCCCTGTTGTGAGTGATATTGTGGATCGGGCAGCACGCCACAACATGCCGTATTGACTTTATATCTATTACCATTATTGTGGATCGGGTTACACGCTCCAGCATTCCATATTGGCTTTATATCTATTATTATTATTATAGATTGGGTTGCACATTACAGCAAGCCTTATAGGCTTTATCTATTATTATAGGATCGGGCCGCATGCTGCAGCAGGCCATATTGGATTTATGTTAGCGCTTGGGCATGATCCACCCCTCAGGAGTCTGACATACCAGCAGTGAGTACAGGTACCGTACAGTGCTGAATGATTAAGTGTGATGAGTGGGAGTTTGAGGCAGTCATGTTGAGTATTATGAGAGTCTGAATAGTTGGGATTATCACCGTGAAATCATTCATTTGACATTCATGCTTGGCATGTAAGCATAGAGATACACTTCCTCATGCTATAAAATATTGTGACATTCATGACTTGACATGCATATTGACATGTAGGCATATGATGTACTTTCCTCATGCTATCTGATAATGAAATATCTTATCTATTGTTGAAAGTTTTGGGAAAAACACAGTTTTCTAATATACTCATATTTTGGTGATTTCGGTGAAAGATTAGGATCTTACTATTATACCTGAAATGCATGCCTATTTTCCATAATTGTGAATGAGATGAACGTAATATCTTTTAGTTATTACTTGCACTGCTTTTATTATATAATTACGAGTAGTTCTTGACTATTGGTGTTGGATTCTGATTGTTTTTCAAGCTCGTCACTGCTTTCAACTTAATGTTAGGTTTGTTACTTATTGCGTACGTGGGGTCGGTTGTACTCATACAATACTTCGGCACCTTGCATGCAGATTTTAGAACCTACGTTGCTGCTTATGGCGGGATCTGAAATTGAAGATGTACCTACATTCCGGTTATAGCTGCGTCTTGTTCATGGTAGCTTTAGATTTATCGATTTGTTTATATATATTTCGAACAGATGGTGTATTTATTTCATACTAGCTTTGTAAACTCTAAATTTTAGAAGCTCGGGATTTGTACTACCAGTCCTTGGGAAATCGTAGAGGATTTCAGCTATTTCATCATTTTTTTCTCAGTAAATCTTATTTGAATGGATTTATTGTTAATTGGCTTACCTAGCTGGTTGAGTTATGTGCCATCACGACTAGTTGGATTTGGTTCATAATAGTGCCAAAGTGCCATACTTCAGTGGTTTAGATTCACTTTCTAGGTCATTTTCGTGCCTACCTTTCAAGCAATGCACCAATTGTGGCAGGCTCCCAGCTCCTGCCTCTCAAATTCTTTATGCATCAAATCATCTGATTTTTGCTAACTTCCATCCAAACTCACATGTAATGAGCATATTTTATGTTTATAAATAAGTTATTGTAATGACCTGACGATCATTTTGTGAATTTGAGCCCCATTTTCCCTTTTGATACTTCACACATATGTATTTACGATTTTATGACTCGCGGGGTTGGTTAGTTTCATTCTGAGAAGGTTTTGGGTTGATTTAGACCCTTTGGTTCTTGATTTAGAAGCCAAAGTTGGAAGTGTTGACCGAAGTTTGACTTTTGTGAAAATGAGCCCGAAACGGTATTTTGATGGCTCCGTAGGTTCGTATCATAATTTTGGACTTGAGCATATGCACGAAATTGAATTCGGAGGTCCCTAGGTCGATTTGACTTGTTTTGCCGAAAGTTGGCGATTTAAGATTTGGAAGTCTCCCTACGTTTGATCGTAGATTGACTTTTTGGCAATCGAGTTCGGAATTTAGTTTTTGAACTTGGAATATGTTTGTTTTGTTATTTGGAACATGTCTGCAAAATTTGGTGTCATTTGAAATTGGTTTGATAGGATTCGGATGCTTGATTGCAATTCTAGAGGCTCTTGATTTTTCTTTGGTAAAATGGCCTCGTAGCCACTTAAACTTGCATCGATTTTTCATCCCGGTAAATAAATTTTCAACTTTTCAATTTGAAAATTTCAACTTATCAAAATGCATGTTTTAAACACATCTATCAGAGCGTGATACTCAATTGCGCTGACAAGGATAACACGTCATATAATAAGGCTTTTTATGGTTTGACACGTATAACTTGTGGGTCCCACTTTTTAAAAAATAAATTTATGAATTTTTTCTAATAAAAAATTCTTTCTCTCCTTCTCAACCTCACCAGAACTATTCCATCGCATCCCTACCACCACCACTAGCTTCATTCATGACAACTTTTTGACCGGACAAAAAATCTCTTCAATTATCTACCTTGTTGTTCTTCCATTTTTAATACCTACCTTATATTTTTATTCTTATGTTCAATTATTTTGTCCATAAAATACTTGCATTATTTCCAAAAAAAATTCCGATATGCCAGCAGCACTGCCATCGTCATGCGCTGCTAGGAGCACCAGCAACCCTGCATCTCTTTAGAGGCCAAAGGCACCAACAAGCAACAAAAATTTGAAAACCGCAGTCGACCACCAATCCAACATCACCTTTGTACAACCAGTAGTCTACTTCCACCAAATCTCCTCCATCATTTCCAAATATTAAAGCCCAACCTCCAAATAACTTAGCTACAACTAAGAAAACACCAATCTATCTTCATTAAAAAAAAAAGACCACCTATGAAAACACCTCGCAAGAACCTTATAAGAAAAATCAATCAAGAAAAGGAAAGAAGAAGAAGAGAAATTAAGGAGGAATTGTGTGAGGTGAAGGGATCGGGAATAATGGGGGTGGAAATACTAGAAAGGGGAATAAAAGAGGGAGTGGTAAAATGAAGGGGGAAGGGAGAGGGGTTAAATGAAAGAGCAATTATGTTTTTTGTTTTCTTTTTTATTTTTTAAGTTTATGTTTTTGTCTATTTTTAAAGGAACTCAGCATAGCCACGGGCATTATAAGTGTGATTTGCACGCAGTTTGTCCAAGTCAGCTATGTTGCTACCACGTTGGCATAGTCAACGGTCAAAGTGACTTATTGATCTGTAAATAATCAAGTTAAAGTGTTCAAATAAAAAAAATTTAAGTCGTTTTACCGGGATAAAAAATCGATGCAAGTTTAAGTGGCCAGGAGGCCATTTTGCCTTTTTCTTTTGAAATTCATGCGCTTTGATGTCCGATTCATGGTTTCAGATGTTATTTTAGTATTTTAATCACGCGAGCAAGTTCACATGATATTTTTAGACTTATGTGGATGTTTGGTTTGGAGCCCGGAGGGTTCGAGTGAGTTTCGGGCGTGTTTCGAATTGGATTGAACTTATTATTGGGTTGGTGATGTGCTGGTGCGGCTGTTATCGCAATTGCGAGCACCAGCCTGGCAATTGAAAAATTATTAGTAGGGGAGCAGGTATCGCAATTGCGATGCGTCACTCGCAATTGCAAAGAGTAGTCTAATCTAGGTAGTTTCAGAACTGCGATATTTTGGTCGCATTTGCGATAGGAGCAGGCTTTGCAAATGTGAAGCCAGTGTCGCCTTTGCAACTTCCTCTTAGGCTGTCAGCTGCCACAATTGCGAGTCTTTCTTTGCAATTTGAACCCGGTGTCGCAATTGAGACAATCTGTAATTGAACAAAAGGGATGGAAAGTCGGGATTTGATCTCATTTTTCTCATATTATAGCCATAGACACGGTATGAGACGATTTGGAGAGGGGATTTTCACATACAATCATTAGGTAAGTGATTTTGATCAATTTTCAACTATATTTCACGATTGTATATGAGATTTAACATCAAATTTAGGAGAATCAAAGAGAAATTTTGGGAATTTTTGTCTATGTTTTGAAAAATAAAAATTTGAAATTTGAGAGTCCAATTGGACTCGGATTCGAAAATAAAATACATATATGGACTCATGGGATTATGGATAGTCGGGATCTACCCTTGGACCCAAATTTTGACAGGATGGGCTCGGGGTTGACTTTTGGAGAAATGTGTAAAGATCATAGCTTTATTAATCGAAATTGGTTTCTCTTGCATTTTTTAATAATATTAAATAGTTTTTGGTCAGATTTGAGCCGGGCGAAGGCGGATTATAAGGGAAAAGCTATTTTTGAGCGTTGATTTGGCCTAGTTAAGGTAAGTATCTTGTCTGACATTGTGTGGGGGAACTACCCCCTTAGGATTTGGTTTAATTGTATTATTTGAACTATGTGAAAGACGTGTACATGAGGTGACAAGTGTGTAGACGGACTTATATATGTTATTTGACTGGTTTAGACTCTTAGGTTACTTTTAAGCACTTAATTGAAGTTATTAGTATTTGTTCTATCTTTCGTTGCCAAGTTTGTTCTTACATACCGTAATTGAAGTTGTTATTTGATGTACTAGTTTCCACCGTCAAGGTCACTCTTATATGCATTTAGTTGTAGTTGTTGTTACATGCTATTCTCTCCATTATTGAATTATACTTATGCATTTAGTCATAGTTGCTATTTTAATCTATCTCTTTCATTGTTAAGCTTCATGTTATGTACTTGAATTGGAAGTGTCATTTTATAGAAATACCTTCATTGTTGGGTTATTGAAGTTGTAGTTGTAAAAGCTATTTACACATCGTGGTTGAAGTTGTTGATTATTGGGCTATCTTTCCCTTGTTGAGTTATTTTTTATTTATTTTATTATTATTAAGATTCTTGTACACATTGTGGTTGAGCCGTGGCTATATGTTGTGGTAACATTGGTATTGCTGATTTTGAAAATATTGTGGCATATGGGCACATGTGGTGCGACTTGATTATTATGTTGTGATATTGATATGCAGGCGGCGGTATAAGGATAGGGGTAGATTTGCATGTGGCGAGATAGTGTGGGATTTATATGCGTTACTAGCAAGGGAATTACTTGAAGCCACGCGGTGAGATAAGGGGGATAAAGCACGTGTAACTATTTCGAATTTTTAAAAAAATATATATATAAATGCAAGGCTCACGCGGCGATACAAGAAAAATTGTGATGTGACTTGTAAAATATAAAAATGAAGTGTGATGCCTTGGTTGTGATTCTTGTTGTACAGTATATGTGAAAAGACTTGTTGATTTGAACTGTTGTTGTTCTTGTTACCTTATTTCCTTCCTTTCGTATTTTTGATTGTAAATGGTTACTTGTTATCTTTATCACATGTACCCCTCTTGTTTCCATTGTTGCTTTTATTTTTCGATGTTAGCCTTGTTTTGATAAATTGTTTTATTGTCCTTTAATTGCCTTTATTTTCCGTTGATAGCCATATATCATCGTACTATTCTATTTCCATCTACTTCTTTACTTTTCGTTATTGGGCTAATATTATACTTTGTTTAGTTCTTTATTGTTTAGTAGGTGTCTTGACCTGGCCTTGTCATACTCTGTCGAGGTTAGGTTTGATATTCACTGGGTATCGTTGTGGTGTACCTATGTTACGCTTCTGTACGTTTTTGTGGATCCAAAAACTTTTGCCCGTACCGGATGCCAGTGAGCTGATTTAAACACTTCAGAGACTTCAACGTAAACCTTCTTGACGCTCGCAGGCCTCGGAGTCACCTTCTTCTTTTGGTTGTACTACTGTTTATTTTTAGTTCAAAATAGTATTGTATTTAGAAATTCTAAGTGTACTTCTTTAGAGCTTATGACTCAGTTCCACCGGTTTTGAGAATATTGTGTCTGTTGTAGCGTTTGAGTTTTACTACGATAGCTTACTAGTTTAATGTAACGACCCAACCGGTCGTTTTGAGTATTTTTATTACATTCAACTATTTGAAGTCTCGAGTAGCTTCATATGATGTATTATGACTTGTGTTAATCATCGATTTTGGTTTTCAGGTGATCCAGAGTTGATTTGGAAGAATGATTCTCAATTAGGAAGCTTTAAGTTGGAAGAGTTGACCAAGTTTGACTTTTATGTATTTGATCCCCGATCGGAATTGTGATGGTTCCGTAAGGTCCGGATGATGATTTTGAAGAGTTGACCAAGTCGGTCGATATTTTTAATTATGTAATTAAAAAATGCACCATTTGGAAATTGAACCAGGGCCTATACTGTGGGAGGATACTATTTTACTACTAGACTATTGGTGCATTTTGGTCGAAGACTTTATTTTATTTTATTTATATTCTTTAATTTCATTTTCGCGCTAAAATAACTGACCAAATTCAGTTGGTTTTTAAAAATAATTGATCGAAATAACCGATCAATTTCGGTCGATTTTTTGAATATTAATTTTTATTTTTTTTAAATGAAAAATCGACTAAAGTTGGACGGTTTCTTGAAAAATAAATTTTGTGGGACGCAAAAATAGTTTTTCCTCAATTTTGTGCCAAAACAACCAACCGAAGTTGATCGATTTCGTAAAAAATTGAAGAATAAAATATGTTGAAAAATTGACCGACTTCCATCGATTACCCGGTCGGTTTTTGACCGATCAAAGTCGGTCGGTTGGTCGCAGTCAGTTTTGGCTGAATTTCTAGTAGTGTTGAAAGTATTCTAGATTCCATTAATAACGGGTGGACCCAAAATAATTCAATCGGGTAATTGATGAATCATACCACATAGTACAAATGGTGTGGCAAACGGACGTTACAGATGGAATAGGCTCGCTAATATGTCCAATGTTCAAGCTGCAAATATGATGGAGACTATTCTTTTTGGAACAAAAGGATCAAAAACTTTCACGCCGCACGCTTCTATAAGTTATACAGAGATATTACAGTTGGAACTTCAACACACGGAAAGTTCTAGCATAGTATGCTGGATTATAGAGCTCATGCATATAAACTTCTAGCATATTATGTTGGAGCTCCAACACATTATCAAATTTCAGCACATTATGCTGGAATCTCATATGTAAAAAGTTCGAACTGAAAATTTTCCGGAATTTTTAGGATGTTTTTATTCAGATTTTATTTTTACATAAAAAAGTGGCTAACTTTTTGATTACTTTAGAAATTGTGGCTATTTTTAATTACCAATTGCAAATTTGATTTTTTTCCCGACATTATATATGCCATAACTGAAAATGACAACCAAGCATTGGATAAATAATACAAGTTTTTGGATACCGTAATTATGTTTGCCAATCCATCAAACCAAACATGTCCTAATTAGTCATAAACAAAGTTATGCAAGAATAATAATATGATAATTGTAATACCTATTAATAAATATAAATATATAATATAGATATTGTGGTTGTATTGCTCATTCATTAGAAAAGGGATATATGATGTATAATATAAATTTGTACAATGTTATCCTTGTTTTAAATTTTATAAAAATTTAAAGATGAATCTAAGGTTGTTCTTGTTTTAGATTCTTTATATTCGTAAAATTATTTCATATTGGACCCATATATCTGTCTTTCTACATCTTTCTACATCTATACCTATACTATATTAAAAGCACGAAAGTCCTTAGCGAATATCGTTCGCCTTTTTTATTCTTCAGAAACAAATTTTACACTAAACAAAATAGTCATTTAGCTATTTTTCTTATATTTAGGAATAAATATTTAATTATTTTTTTCATATATAGGACTTCTTTCCATTCTTTTTCCTAATGTTTAGGAATAAACATTTAATGGTTATGTTTCTTGAGTTGTCTATGTCCACTAAGTTTATATGTTTCAATAATGATGATCGATACAAAAGGAATTTAGATGAAAGAAAATGAATCTCTCTTTAATCGAATAGAGAAGAAAGGGTTCAAATTTACTGTTTCTGCTACTCCACTTCTCTTAATAGGCCCTTTCATTAAAAAAATCTCTCAAATCTGGCTTTTGTTTAAAAATATATATACACATATCAAGCATTTATCAATATCGAATTGTACTATTTTAATTCTAAAAATAAATAATCTCATATTAGATGCATTTTTATCATTTAATACTTTGACTAATATTTTAGAATTTGAAATCAGCTTTAAATTTATCACTTTGAATTTCAGCGTTTGTATGTGATAACCCGAAAGTCATCTTATGTTTTAGAACTCAACTCTACGCTTTTAAGCCTTAAAAATCCCATTTTTACCCTCCTTGATTTGCGTGCATAGTTTGGGCGTATTTCCGGAAAGCTTTTATGTTGAAAGTGGATAAAAATAAGAAATTTTGCCTAAAAACTTCATTTGGGTTGACTTCGGTCAACATTTTTGGTAAAAGGACCCGGGCATATTTTGACGGTCCCGGTGGGTCCGTATCGTGATTTGGGACTTGGGTGTATGCTCGGAATCGAAATCGGAAGTCCCTAACCCGAGATATCGGACTTTGCCGAAATTTAAAAGTTAAAGGCTTAATGACATGGAAATGTTTGACCAAGGTTTGACTTTTTGGATATCGGGTCCGTATTTTGGTTCCGGAATCCGGTATAGATCCAATACCATATTTATGACTTGTCTGTGAAATTTGGTGAGAAACGGAGTTGGTTTTACGTGATTCGGACGTCCGGTTGAGGAAATAGAATATTTAAAATGTTCTTGAGAACTTCATTTGATTTGGTGCTAAATTTGTAGTTCTAGGTGTTATTTTGGCGATTTGATCGCGCGAGCAAGTTCGTATGATGTTATAAGTCTTGTGTGCATGTTTGGTTTGGAGCCCCAAGGCCTCGGGTGAGTTTTGGATAGGCTACGGAGTGAAATTTGGACTTAGAGATGTTGTTGGTGTTCCAGTTCTTGTGTTGGCCTCTAATCTCGCATTTTCAAGATCAGAGTTCACATTTGCGAGCATGACAGCTTCGCATTTGCGAGCTACTCATCGCAAATGCGAAGAGTAGCTGGGCCAGGCAGTCCTCACATTTGCAAAGTGAGTCTGGGAAGGGCATGATCACAAATGCGATTATTTCTGTCGCAATTATGAAGTGGGATATTCGCATTTGCGAAGGCAGCAGAGGTGCGAAGGACTTCGCATTTGCGATAGTCCCCTCGCATTTGCGAAGCTCAGGTCGCAAATGCGACATCTGCAGCTGAACAAAACTTAACTTAGACGGGATTTTTCTCCCATTCTTTAAATTTTCAAAACCTAAAACACAAGAGACGATTTTCCAAAGACCATTTCTCCCCCAAACCATTGGTAAGTGATTCAAAACTAGTTTCTTTCAATCTTTCACTTCATTTTACAAGATTTTAACTTAAAATCTAAGGTTTTCATGGTGGAACTAGTGATTTTTGGGTAGAAACTAGAGATTTTGAAAATTGGGGATTTAGACCTCAAATTGAGGTCAGATTCCAAAACTAATTATATATACGGGCTTAGAGGTGAATGGGTAATTGGGTTTTGGTCCGAATTTTGGATTTGGACCAAACGGACCCGGGTGTTGACTTTTGTTGACTTTTTCAAAAATAGCCTAAATTGAATCCTTTGTTATCATGGGTAGTTCCTAAGGCTTAAATTGAACCGTTTGGTTGGTAATTTGCTAGATTCTATTGGTCCGGAGGCTTGTGTGAAGGGAAAAGCTGTGGTTGAGCTTTGAGTTTGGCCGTTGGAGCGAGGTAAGTGTCGTGGTTAACCTTGGCTCGAGGGATTAGGTCTTAGTTGCCTATTCATTATGTGTTTGAATGTTAGGTACAACGTATAGGTGAGGTGACAAGTACCTATGCGTTGTTGTCGAGTTATAGCATGCGAGTGGGTCCTACTCTTGTAATTGCTGCTTTCTTTGATCATATTATCCATGTTTAGACTAGCTACTCGTTATGTTGAGAATTCTTATCATGTTTACGGACCTTGGTATTGATTGAGTATTGACTCAAAGTGGAGGTTGATATTGTGGAACCAAATGTTGAAGTAATACTTGTTATTGTCATTTATATCTCCCTGTTATTATTGTTTCATTGTTTTGGTGAGGGAGAGTGTTAATGCACGAAGGGTGATGCCGTGCCGTGTTTTGTGAGTGATAATGCACGAAGGGTGAGACCGTGCCATATTGTGAGTGTTAATGCACGAATGGTGATGTCGTGCCATGCTATGAGAGAGTTAATGAACGAAGGGTGATGGCGTGCCGAATCTATTGTTCCATATGGTGAGATTGAGAGTAAAAGAACGAAGGATGATGCCGTGCACTTTCCTTTACTGTGTTTACTTGTTTCTATCTGTTTCAGGTATATCGATTGATGAAGTTCTTATTTCTGTTGTGATCCTTTATCTTGTGATCCCCTCGGCATGTCCCCTTCCCAATATTACTTGTCTTGTTTCTGTTATCGCTGCTTTTGGGGTACATATTGTTATACTGTACATGTTTATTTGTAGGTGTCTTGTCCTAGCCTCATCACTACTTCGCCGAAGTTAGACTCGACATTTACCAGTACATGGGGTCGGTGGTACTGATACTGCACTCTGCACTTTCTGTGCAGATTTTGGTACTGGACCGAGTTGATCCTGAGTTTAGTTGCTGGCTTCATCTGATCGAGGACCCAAGGTAGTCCTGTTAGCGTCCGCAGGCCCTGGCTCCCCTTCTGTACATTCTCTTTACTGTTTCATTTGTATCAGAAACAGTTGTATTCCCTCCAGACATTTACTTGTAGCTAAATCTTAGAAGTTCTTGGATTGTGACTCGAGATTCTGGGTAGCTTTATATATTAAGATTGTTATGGATTTTTGCACTCTTTTCAAGTTGTTATGGTTTAATTGTTGGTAATCACTAAAAGGTTTAAGAATTTGATTAATGAACTCTAACGTTGGCTTGCCTAGCAAGTGAAATGTTAGGCACCATCACGGTCCCGACGTTGGAAATTCCGGGTCGTGACAAGTTGGTATCAGAGCACTAGGTTTCCTAGGTCTCACAATTCACGAGCAGGCTTAGTAGAGTCTAGGGGATCGGTACGGAGATGTCTGTACTTATCTCTCAGAGGCTACAGTGTTTAGGAATAATGTCACTTCTATTCTTCTCCGTCATGCTATTTTGTTTTCTCAGTACTTATCGAACTCTTCTACTCTTGTTCTTTCGCAGATGGCGAGAATACGTACCGCATATTCAGTGGAGCAGCAGCCATAGGCCCAAGTGGCAACACCTACGAGGGGAAGAGCACGAGGCCGAGGCCATGCTAGAGGCCGAGGCAGGGGCAGGGCTCAGCCTAGAGTTCGAGTAGCAGCAACAGCAGCAGAGCCTCGGGTGGAGTTTGATGAGGAGGCTCCACGCAGACCGTTCCAGCAGGACCAGCTCAGGTTCCAGAGGGGTTCATTGCCACCCTGGTACTTCACGATACTTTGGTCCGTTTACTGGGCCTCGTGGAGAGTGTGGAAAGGCTTGAACATTTCCTGTAGCACCAACCATCTCTCAGGCTGGGGGGGGGGGGGAGCACAAACTCCCGCTACTCACCCTCTGGAGCAGATGGCTCCTCAGTTTCAGACTCCAGCAGCTCAGCTTGTTGGGGTAGTTCAGCCGGGTGTTGCGGCAAAGACCGGTGATGGATCAACTATGTCTTCTGAGGCTTTATGGATATTGGATAGGTTTACCAAGCTCTTCCCAGTTCACTTTAGCGGTGCATCTTTAGAGGATCCCCAGGACTATCAGGACAGTTGTCATGAGGTGTTACGTAACATGGGCATAGTGGAGACCCATAGGGTTGATTTCGTTGCATTCCAGTTGTCAGGTTTCGCCAAGAAATGGTGGAGGGATTATATGTTGACCAGGCCAGCTGGGTCGCCGGATCTCACTTGGGACCAGTTCTCTCAGTTATTTCTTGAGAAGTTCCTTCCTGTCACATTGACAGAGGACTATCGGAGGCAGTTTGAGCGTCTTCAGTAGGGCTCTATGTCTGTCACTCAGTACGAGACCCGATTTGTGGATTTATCCCGTCATGTTATTCTTCTGCTTCCTACCGAGAGAGAGAGAGAGAGGGTGAGGAGGTTTATTGAGGGACTTGCTCAGCCTATCAGATTGAAGATGGCTAAAGATACTGGGAGTGAAATTTCTTTTCAAACGGCTGCAAATGTTGCCAGGCGAGTCGAGATGGTACTGGTTAAGGGGAGTGGTCAGGGATCTAACAAGAGACCTCGTCATTCTGGTAGATGCAGTGGTGCCTCGTCTGGAGGCAGGGGTACTTTTGGTAGAGGCCATCCTCCTAGGCCGTTTCATTTAGCACTCCGGGCTTCTCACGGTACTTCAAGTGGTCGTGGCCCTCATATGCATTATTCTGATCAGTTAGCCTACAGTGCACCGCCAGATCCTATTAGTGCACCTCCGCTCCAGAGTTTTCAGGGTGGTTACTTGGGCCGACAGGGTCAGTTTCAGGGTCAGCAGTTACAGCAGCAGAGGTCTTGTTATACTTGTGGTGATCCGAGGCACATTGCTAGGTTTTGCCCTTGAGCATCGAGCAGTTCTTAACATCAGGGTTCTCGTGCCATAGTTCTGTCACCGGGTGCTTCACCGCCCGCCCAGCTAGCTAGAGGTAGGGGTCAGGCAGCTAGAGGTGGAATCGGGGCATTAGAGGTAGAGGCCAGCCAGGCAGGGCCCATCCTCGAGATGTAGTTCAGAGTGGTAGGGCCCAGCCCCGATGCTATACTTTTCCAGCCAGGCCTGAGGCTGAGTCATCTGCTGCGGTTATCACAGGTACGGTTTCAGTTTGCAATAGAGACACCTAAGTACTATTTGATCCGGGTTCTACTTATTCCTACGTGTCATCCTATTTTGCTTCATATTTGGTTATGCCTTGTGATTCTTTGAGTGCCTCTATGTATGTGCCCACCCCTGTGGGAGATGCTATTGTTGTATATAGCGTTAATTGTTCGTGTGTGGTTACCATTGGGAGTCTTGAGACTCGTGTAGATATCCTACTTCTCGATATGGTCGATTTTGATGTCATTTTGGGGATGGATTGGCTCTCACTGTATCATGCTATATTGGATTGTCACGCCAAGAAGGTGACCTTAGCCTTGCCGGGGTTGCCTCGATTGGGGTGGAGAGGGACCCCAAGCCATTCTACTAGCTGGGTTATCTCTTATGTGAAGGCTCGACATATGGTCGAGAAGGGGTGTTTAGCTTATTTGGCTTATGTCTGCGATTCTAGTGCGGAGGTTCCTTCCATGGATTCTGTACCGGTCGTTCGTGAGTTTCCAGAGGTATTTTCAGCAGACCTGCCAGGGATGCCTCCCACCAGAGATATCGACTTCTATATTGAATTGGCCCGGGGCACTCAGCCCATTTCCATTCCGCCATACCGTATGGTCCCGCCACAGTTGAAAAAATTGAAAGAGTAGTTGCAAGATTTGCTTGATAAGGGCTTCATTAGACCTAGTGTCTCGCCCTGGGGTGTGCCCGTGTTGTTTGTGAAGAAAAGGATGGATCGATGAGGATGTGCATAGATTATCGGTAGTTGAACAAAGTCACCATAAAGAACAAATATCCATTGCCAAAGATTAACGACTTATTTGATCAGCTTCAGGGTGCCAAGGTGTTTTCAAAGATCGATTTGAGGTTTGGCTATCATCAGTTGAGGATTAGGGCATCCGATGTCCCTAAGACAGCTTTTCGAACTCGGTATGGGCATTATGAGTTTCTAGTGATGTCATTTGGGCTGACAAATGTCCCAGCAACATTTATGGATTTGATGAACCTAGTGTTCAAGACCTATTTGGATTCCCTTGTGATTGTGTTTATTGATGATATCTTAATCTACTCCCGCAGTCAGGAGGAGCATGAGCAGCACCTTCGGATCGTTCTTCAGACTCTGAGAGATAGCCAGTTATATGCTAAGTTTTTAAAAATGCGAGTTTTGGTTGGACTCAGTCGCCTTCTTGGGGCACGTTATATCAGCAGAGGGTATTCAGGTGGATCTTAAGAAAATTAAGGCAATCAAGAACTGGCCTAGACCCACATCAGCTACAGAGATCCGGAGTTTCTTGGTATTGGCAGGCTATTACCATCGGTTTGTGGAGGGGTTTTCATCTATAGCAGCCCCGTTGACCAGGTTGACCCAGAAGGGTGCCCCGTTCAAACGGTCAGACGAGTGTGAGGTGAGCTTTCAGAAGCTCAAGACTGCTTTGACTACGGCGCCAGATTTGGTGTTGCCCACAGGTTCAGGGCCTTATACAATATATTGTCACGCATTTCATATTGGACTTGGTACGGTATTGATGCAGAATGGCAGGGTGATTGCATATGCGTTGCGGCAACTGAAGGTTCCCGAGAAGAATTATCCTATTCATGACTTACAGTTGGCAGCCATTGTTCATGCACTTAAGATTTGGAGGCACTATCTTTATAGCGTGTCGTGTGAGGTATTCACGGATCATCGGAGTTTGCAGTATTTGTTCAAGCAAAAGGAGCTCAATTTGAGGCAGAGGAGGTGGTTAGAGCTATTGAAAGACTATGATAGCACCATCTTGTATCATCCCGGAAAGACCAACGTGGTGGCCGATGCTTTGAGTATAAAGTCAATGAGTATGGGCAGCCTTGCGTACATTCCAGTCGGTGAGAGAATGCTTGCATTAGATGTTCAGGCCTTGGCCAATCAGTTCATGAGGTTGGAAGTTTTTTAGCCCAGTCGTGTTCTAGCTTGTACGGTCGCTCGGTTTTCATTATTGAGAGCAGCAGGGAGTGGCAGTATGATGACCCTCATTTTCTTGTCCTTAGGGATACAGTGCAGCACGGTGATGCCAAACAGGTTACGGTTGGAGATGATGGAGTTTTGAGAATGCAGGGTCGTATTTGTGTGAATGTGGATGGACTTTGTGAGTTGATTTTAGAGGAGGCCCACAGTTCCCGGTATTCTATTCATCCGGGCGCCGCCAAGATGTATCAGGCATATGTGGAGGAGAACGGAGAAAGATATAGTGGCATATATGGATCGGTGTCTAAATTGTCAGCAAGTGAAGTACGAGCATTAGAGGCCTGGTGGTTTGCTTCAGAAGATAGAGATTTCTGAATGGAAGTGGGAGTGTATCACTATGGATTTTGTTGTTGGACTTCAACACTATCCAGCTGGGCAAGGATTTGACCTACGAGGAGGAGTCAGTACCCATTCTAGATCGGCAGGTTCGTTAGTTGAGATCGAAGAGTTATCTTTCAGTTCGAGTGCAGTGGAGAGGTCAGCCCGTTGAGGCATCCACTTGGGAGTCCGAGTCGGACATGCGGAGTAGATATCCCCACCTTTTCACCGTCTCAAGTACTTTTTTATGTCCATTTGAGGACGAAGGGTTATTTTAGAGGTGGAGAATGTGATTGCCCGAAAGGTCATCTTATGTTTTAGACTCAACTCTGCACTTATAAGCCTTAAAAATCCCATTTTTACCCTCCTCGATTTGCGTGCGCAGTCCGGGCGTGTTTCCGGAAAGCTTTTATGTTAAAAGTTGATAAAAATAAGAAATTTTGCCTAAAAACTTTATTTGGATTGACTTCGGTCAATATTTTTGGTAAATGGACCCGGATTCATATTTTGACGGTCCCGGTGGGTCCGTATCTTTATTTGGGACTTGGGCATATGCTCGGAATCAAAATCAGAAGTCCCTAGCCCGAGATATCAGACTTTGTCGAAATTTGAAAGTTAAAGGCTTAATGAAATGAAAATGTTTGACCAAGTTTTGACTTTTTGGATATCGGGTATGTATTTTGGTTTCGGAACCCGATATAGATCTAATACCATATTTATGACTTGTCTGTGAAATTTGGTGAGAAACGAAGTTGGTTTGACGTGATTCGGGCGTCCGACTGAGAAAATAGAAATTTTAAAGTGTTCTTGAGAATTTCATTTGATTTGGTGCTAAATTTGTAATTCTAGGTGTTATTTTGACGACTTGATCGCGCGAGCACGTTCGTATAATGCTTTATGACTCGTGTGCATGTTTGGTTTGGAGCCCCAAGGGCTCGGGTGAATTTTGGATAGGCTACGAAGTAAAATCTGGACTTAGAGATGTTGCTGGTGTTCCAGTACTGGTGTTGGCCTCTGATCTCGCATTTGCAATATCAGAGTTCGCATTTTCGGGCATGACAGCTTCACATTTGCGAGCTACTCATCGCAAATGCGAAGAGTAGCTGGGCCAGGCAGTCCTCGCAATTGCGAGAAAAGCTTCGCATTTGTGAAGTGAGTTTGGGGAGGGCATGATTGCAAATGCAATCATTTATGTCGCAATTACGAAGTGAGATGTTCTCATTTGCGAACAAACCTTCGCATTTGTATAGTCCCCTCACATTTGCGAGCTTCGCATCAGGTCGCAAATGCGACATCTGCAGCTGAACAAAACTTAACTTAGGCGGAATTTTTCTCCCATTCTTTAAATTTTCAAAACCTAAAACACAAAAGGCAATTTTCCAAAGACCATTTCTCGCCCAAAACCATTGGTAAGTGATTCTAATCTAGTTTCTTTCAATCTTTCACTTTATTTTACAAGATTTCAACTTAAAAATCTAAGTTTCTCAAGGTGGAATTGGGAATTTTTGGGTAGAAACTAGTGATTTCGAACATAGGGGATTTAGACCTCAAATTGAGCTCGGATTCCAAAACTAATTATATATCCGGGAACGTAGGTGAATGGGTAATCGGGGTTTGGTCATAATTTCGGGTTTGGACCAAGCGAGCCTGGGTGTTGACTTTTTCCAAAATGGCCTAAATTGAATCCTTTGCTATCGTGGGTAGTTTCTACGGCTTAAATTGAATCGTTTGGTTGGTAATTTGCTAGATTCTATTGGTCCGGAGGCTTGTGTGAAGGGAAAAACTATGGTTGAGCTTTAAGTTTGGCCGTTGGAGCGAGGTAAGTGTCGTGGTTAACCTTGGCTCGAGGGATTAGGTCTTATTTGCCTATTTATTATGTGTTTGTTGTTGAGTTATAGCATGCGAGTGAGTCCTACTCCTATAATTACTGCTTTCTTTGATCATATTATCCATGTTTAGACTAGCTTCTCGTTATGTTGAGCATTCTTATCATGTTTACGGACCTTTGTATTGATTGAGTATTGACTGAAAGTGGAGGTTGATATTGTAGAACCAAATATTGAAGTTAGACTTGTTATTGTCATTTCTATCTCCATGTTATTATTGTTTCATTGCTTTGGTGACGGAGAGTGCTAATGCACGAAGGGTGATGTCGTATCGTATTTTGTGTGTGATAATGCAAGAAGGGTAATGCTGTACCATATTGTGAGTGTTAATGCACGAAAGGTGATGTCCATGCTATGATAGAGTTAATGCACGAAGGGTGATGTCGTGCCATCCTAGCCTCGTCACTACTTCGCCGAGGTTAGACTCGACACTTACCGGTACATGGGGTCGGTTGTACTGATACTGCACTCTGCACTTTCTGTGCACATTTTGGTGCTGGACCGAGTTGATCCTGAGTTTAGCTGTTGGCTTCATCTGATCGAGGACCCAAGGTAGTCTTTTTGGCGTCCGCATGCCCTGCGTCCCCTTGTATACATTCTCTTTACTGTTTCATTTGTATCGATAACAGTTGTATTCCCTTCAGACATTTACTTGTAGCTAAATCTTAGAAGTTCGTGGATTGTGACTCCAGATTCTGGGTAGCTTTATATAGTAAGATTGTTATGGATTTCCGCACTATTTTCAACTCGTTATGGTTTAATTGCTGGTAAAAGGTTTAAGAATTTGATTAATGAACTCTAAGGTTGGCTTGCCTAGCAAGCGAAATGTTAGGAGCCATCAAGGTTCCGACGGTGGAAATTTCGAATCGTGACATTGTATCTTATAAATCAACACCGCCGACAAATATTCTTTTGCATATTTGACATAAAACTTTACTGTCATGAATATTGTTATTACATATTTTTAATTTAACATTAAATGTATGAACAATAATTTACTCCTATAAGATTAATATTTCTTAGCAATTTACGTGCGTTTTTTCAACTGTAGTTTACATGTATTTACTTTTAATATTTTTTTGCAGCATATTTGGCTTTTTAGTAAGTGCATTATAACAAACTTAACTAAATTGTTCATCGTTGCGAGTCCAATTATTATAGATATAACAAATAAATATTTGCACTACTTTAACGTCTATTACAATTTTATAAAATTCATTTTTGTATGCCAATTTTAATTGGTTGATGTGGCAAATATGTATGTTGGTCTCATACTGGACAAAACTATAATTTAAATTACTTTTCTAATATTTACAACTTTAATCAATTAAAGTTATAGTTATTAAGTTTTTTTCTTATTGAACTAGGTAAAAGTTCCTAATATTTAAGACTTTAAAATTAAGAAATTTTTTCCTTATTTGAATGGGTTTGTCCAAGGAATTACGTGGTAGAGGTTTTATAATTTTGTTGAGAATAAACATTAGCGTCCTATAATTTAGTTGTTCTTTGTATAACATAGGCATTGGCAAAATAAAAGTCATTGAGGGAAAAATGGGTTAGAGAGAAAGACTCCTCCTACTCTCTAAAAAGAGTTCTTCTCCTTCCCCTTCCTCTTTTCTAAAACATTGCCCATACCCATCCTTAGCTCCCTAAATCTCTCCAATAGTCAGATGAAAACAGATGAAGAGAACTCCCTGGACTCAAACAACATGCTCCAAAATAACCTAGCTAACGAGAACTCATCTCAGCCTGCTTCAAACGAGCGTGAAACCAAGGGGACAACACTGGGATCTACCATCACAAAAACTATTCCCACGGACATGGAAGTATGCAAAGTAGCTCACACGGATAAAACTGAAATAAAAACAAAGGACATAACAAATACGACGAAGAGGATGACCTTCCTAGACACCTTGGTAGCGGGCAACGAAGCAAATAAGGAACCTGAAGGAAGCCAAGTCACAGTCCAAACAAATATGGTCTCCTACGTACATGAGGATGAAACAAACAACTATCCTAACTCGGAACTCTTTATACCCATTACCTCATCGGACAAGGAACGTATATATAAGAACTGGTCAAATGCACTTATCATCAAAATATTTGGGAGGAGGATAGGCTACCAATTTCTCCAAAAAAAAAAAATTCATGCAATATGGAAACCAACTGAAAACCTATCCCTAATAGACTTAGGATGCGACTACTATTTAATAAAGTTTACCAAAGAGGAAAATTATAACAAGGCCCTTCATGAAGGACCATGGTTCATAGGGAACCAATTTCTCACAGTAAGAAAATGGGAGCCTAGGTTTGTAGCATCCAAAGCTGTTTTAACTTACTCAGCCATATGGGCAAGGCTTCCGGAACTAGCTACAGAATTTTATGACTACGAGATCCTTCAAAAAATTGGACAGAAGTTAGGACAACTAATACGCATTGACGCAAGTACCAAATCCGCATTAAGGGGTAAGTATGCTCGACTTTGTGTTATGGTACCTATAGAACAACCCCTTAAAACCTTTATTGTGATTGGCAAACACATTCAACAAATTTTCTATGGGGGATTTAATCTCTTATGCACGAACTGCGGCAGACTTGGCCACAACGTAAACAACTGCCCTCATCAAACACAAAAACCAGTAGAGGAACGGGAAGCAAGCTCTTCCAATTCCATGGCTAAACCTCACATGGTGGATATACTTACCCAAAAAATAAACCAATGGACAATAGTCTCACACCAAAAGAAAAATAAAAAACAAGCTCAAAACCTTACCAGGAACGGCCTAGACAATCCTAGGACGTTGACTACCCCTAAGAATATACCCAGTACCCAAAAATGGCAAAAGGCTGAAACAAAAGTAGGACAAAAGCTCTCCATTATTGTTGAGGATAGTAAGAACACAATGGACAATAGAAACCAGTAGAAAACGATGCAACCCCCCCTTTAGCCCAACACCAAAAAGAAGATAACATAGTACCTAAAGACTATGCACATCTACATCTCATTAATAACACCTTCTCTTGTCTTTACCCTAAGGATCTTGATACTACTAACATAGAAGACATTAACTCTCACCATAACTCACAAAATCCCTTGGGCAATAACTCTCACAAGACAATAACACCTAACGCCTGCCCCTTAACTCCCTCTACTGTTTCGACGGCAGAGAAAAACATATCACAAGGCATGGACATAGACCCAAAGATACCTACAAAAAGCTCAACACTCTCTTTAATGCACAACCTAGGTAGCCCACAAACAATATCAGCCATTCTGCCCATGAATGATACCAAACTCACACAACAAATCCCTAGTACAAATCAACCTCAATCCATGTCAACCTCAAGTCATAACACCATTAATGTACAAGACCCCTTAACCCCTAGGAAAGACAAAACTCTAGTAACACATGTTGACCCTTACACTCCTAATACGGTTATAAACCAGTTTCCTTCTATCATTAGAGAACCCAAAGTTACAACAAACCAAACTCTTAGTAAAAACAATTTGCAAGATGCCAAGGCTACCTCTCAACCAAAACAGGAGGCACTATCGAACAAGGAGGAACGTGTGGATGAGGCCACAAACTCCACCACAACCCCAAACACCACTGATCTTCACCACCAGGCCAATACAACCGGACCATGCCCCACAATCTTGGCTGGAATGGGGCCTCATGGGACATGCACTCAACATAAACCTTCAACTAGAAGGGAGGGATCTCATAATACAAATAGGGTACCCTTCATACTTGGCCCAAATTATGACGGAAGGGATGCAACTAGGTATGAACAATGTAATGATACGTCCATGGTTGAGTCCCCAGCAGCCCATGCATATGAATATGGGTCCCCATCCCTCCCCTTGGAGCTCCCATGTAGGATACCAACAACCCACGTTCTTCATGCACAACTTGAACTTACCCATGTACCCTACCCATGCAAACCCTCAAAACTCTTTTCCCAACTCCCATTCTGCCCAAACACAACCACTATCCCAACCCAACAACAATACACCCACAACTCCACTGCCCAGGATAACACCACACTCTACTCTTCAAGTGTCGAACCAAACACACACATTACTACCACCCTCAACCCTCCAAGGATCAAACCAAACTCAAACACCACCTCCAACCCCACAAACTCAGAACCAGAATGTGATGGAAGAGGAGGAAGAAGAGGAAGAAATTCCAACAGAAAGAATAGTGGAGCACGGAGTGTTAAGATACCCAAAAACAATGGCATTCCAAGCAAGAAGAGAAAAAGATTCATCTTAAGCTGCCCAGTGGATTTGAGGAAATGCTCCATCTCCATAAGGAAGGTGAATCCACCGAGCATCTACCAACATGCAGTGGTGTTAGTACCAACGATGTTCACCCATTATTGGACACAACAGGAAAGAACGAGGAACGACCACAACTCCTCAAGTAGCCAGGATAGAGGTGTATCAACTAGAAACATTAGCATGAATATGATTATTTGGAACTGTCGTGGAGCAAATAGTGCAGAATTTAGAAGAGCTTTTAGAGCTATGTTGGATTATCATCGCCTTAGTTTAGTAGCATTGCTGGAAACAAAAATGGAGGATCACCATGTCTTGGTCCATGATTTCGGGTACTCTAGCCTAATCCAAATGCCGGCTAATGGGAATTCGGGAGGCATTGTGCTCATGTGGAACAATGGAGATACAATGGTGGATCAAATTGGAGGAACGGATCAAGAGATACACGCCATGGTAAAGGTACGAAACTCAACAAAAAAATGGTTATGTTCTATTATATATGCTAGTAACCTTATGGAAGAAAGACTAATTCTTTGGCAAAATTTAAAAACAGTAGCAAAAAATTTTAAGGGCCCATGGCTAGTCGCGGGAGACTTCAATTAAGTCACCTGTGCATCGGAAAAACTTGGAGGATTACCTATTAACTATAATAGAATATCCAAATTTTAGATTGTATGAATCAATGTGGACTAGTAGACTTAGGGTTTAAAGGGTCAAGATTCACCTGGACTAATAAGAGCAAAAATTGCAAAAACATTATTATGGAAAGGCTTGATAGATGTATCGCAAACACAGAATGGTTAGAACTATTCCAAGACGCAAATATCAAGCATTTAACTAGAAGCCATTCGGACCACTGCCCAATCAAGATAGAATTCTTTAAAAGTTTCTCTACCAACAATAATATATTTAGATTAGAAACTATGTGGCTGTCACATCCCACGTTTAGAGCTTTAGTCGATAACTCTTGGTCAGACCAACCAAATATCACCAAAGCCATAGAATTTTTTTGTCTAAATGCTATAGAGTGGAATAGAAACACTTTTGGTAATATTTTCAAAAAGAAAAGCAAACTACTTGCTAGATTAAATGGAATCCAGAATTCTCAAAACTACCCCCACAGTCAATTCCTAATAAACCTAGAAAATGATCTCCTACATGAGTATAATATTGTTCTCAGGCAAGAGGAGGAATTTTGGAAACTCAAATCCAGGATTCAATGGATCCAGGATGGTGATGCAAATACAAAATTTTTCCACATCACCACCATGCAAAGAAGAAGAAAAAATAGAATTATTTGTTTGAGAGATGAAGCGGGAAATTGGATTCAAGAACAAAAACCCATCAAGGACCATATTATCGATTACTACAAAAATCTCTACACCACGGATCATAACCAATCCCTACTCAACAATACCCACCTCTCCTATAACTCCACAATTAAGGATCAGGACCACCCATTCCTTAGTAGTATCCCCTCTATAGAAGAAATCAGGAGGGCATTAGAATCTTTTCAACCTTACAAATCTCCGGGACCGGATGGACTCCACCCGGTTCTATACCAAAAGTTTTGGAAAGAGACTAGTAAGCTTCTCATAAAATTCTGCCAGGACTCCTTCTCAGGGAAAAAAATGCTTAAAAGTATGAATAATATACTGGTCTGCCTAATCCCTAAAAGCGAAAATGCTGAAACAATTAGACAATATAGACCCATAAGCCTTTGTAACACGGCCTATAAAGTCGTCACTAAGATTATCACAAACCGCATTAAAACACTCCTGCCCACCCTTATCTATCCTACCCAAAGTAGCTTCATAAAAGGAAGAAGGGCTGCGGATAATGCTCTAATCATTAATGAGGTACTACATCACTTCAAGAACACTAAAGGGAAAAAGTGAAAAATGATGATTAAAATAGATTTGGAAAAGGCATTCGACAAAATAGAATGGTCCTTTGTCCGATTTTCCTTAATCTCCCCGAACTTCCCTCCGGACCTTATAAAACTCATTATGTCCTGCATCTTTACTACCTCAACTGCTATCCTTATTAACGGATCTAGAACAGAGTTCTTTGAACCATCTAGGGGTATCAGACAAGGGGACCCCCTATCCCCATACATCTTCATCATTTGCATGGAGATGTTTTCTAGGTTAATTGGCCACGAAATTGACTGTTATTAATGGACCCCAATAAAAATTAGCCCCAAAGGCCCGGAACTCTCACATCTCTTCTTCGCTGATGATCTCATTCTCCTAGTTGAAGCCAACCAAAAAAGCTACAGCTCTAACATTGACACTATCACAAAATTTTGCAACGCTTCGGGCCAATCTATTAATTTTGATAAATCAAAAATTGTGTTCTCAAAGAATACTCCTATAAGTCAGAAAGACCACATCAGCAGATGCTTTTCTATGAATTATACTGAAAACTTCGGGAAATACCTAGGCTTCCCTATCCCAAGCACTAACCCCACTAAAAAGGACTTCCGGTTTATCCTGGATAAACTAAGCAATAGACTAACAGGCTGGAAAACAAAATTCCTAAATATGGCAGGTAGGACAACCCTCATAAAAGCCACCCTAGCCGCAATCCCAAACCACGTCATGCAGATTTATGACCTCCCCAAAACAATTCTCAACAAGATTGACTCAATTCAGCGGAATTTCCTCTGGGGTAGCACGGAAGAAAAGAAAAAATGCCACCTTGTAAAATGGAGTATAGTTACAATGCCTAAAAAACAAAGGGGTCTAGGAATTCCTAACACCCATATGAAAAATTCCTCTTTCAATGCAGCTCTAGCGTGGAGGTATAAAGAAGAGAAAGAAAGCTTATGAGCCAAAATTATTCATAGTAATTTTGAAAAGCATGAATATAGGCTCCCACACGTGGAAAGTTATGAAAAAAGGTAATGAAATATGCAATGCTAACACTAAATGGCTAATAGGTGATGTAAAAGCCATAAATCTTTGGCATGACAAATGGATAAATCAAGTAGGAACTCTTAGGGAATCCATCCAAGGACCCATACAAGCTGGGGAGCTTGACAAAAATCTATCCTGCCTCATTAAAAATGGAAAGTTTGACCTCAGGAACCTATCCTTCGAACTCCCCCCGGACATAGTCTCCAAAATCAACTGTACTTACATAAAACAAACTGGACCCTTTAGGGATTCATACACTTGGAATTCCAAAAATCACAACTTCTTCTCAGTCAAAGCTGCATATGAAGCTGTCTCGGAATCCACGGGCAATCCTAAAAACTTAGCCTGAATTTGGAAAATAAACTCCTTAAATAAATTAAAATTCTTCCTGTGGATAATTTTTTGGGATAGGCTACCCACTAAAGAGATGCTAAAAAAGCGAGGGATTTGCCATGAAGATACTTGTAATATTTGCAACAAGGAGACGGAGAACATAGAGCATATCCTTTTCCGATGCAACTACTCTAGGCAAATCTGGAATCAAATCAATACAAAACACCCCTTCTCCCAAAATCCCAAGGGAAAAGACACTCTTCAAAATTGGCTTAAGAATAAACTCCTATCAAAAGCTTCTTTTGATAATTACCTTCGTTGGGCAGATTTTCTCCCATTCCTCTTATGGCATATATGGAACTTTAGGAATGGAATCCTCTTTGGAAAAAATAAAGCACCCATTAACAAATGCCAACCCATCAGTAGGGCCATTGAATTTCTCTACTTGGCAAAAAATAATTGCTTAAAACCTGTAAAGGAAACTATTTATGTAAAATGGGAACCACCCAACCCAAATTACTACAAGCTTAATATAGATGGCGCCTGCGCGGGCAACCCAGGAGTGGGGGGAATAGGAGGAGTGTTTAGAGACGAAAGGGGGAATTGGATTTTGGGTTTCAATATGGGATTAAAATATGCCACCAACATCTACATGGAAATTCTAGCCCTCCTCCACGGAGTCAAACTAGCACTAACAAAGAAACTCCTTCCACTAGTAATAGAGACGGACTGCTTGGAATTATTAAATCTCCTAAAAACCAACAACTGTCTCTATCAAAATTTAATTGATGACTGCATGCACCTATTACGGATGACGAATGATCCTCAGCTGAAGCACATCTTTAGAGAGGCTAATGGAGTAGCGGACCTGTTAGCTAAAAATGGCTGCAGCCTGGACACTTTTTGTACTTTGCAAACTTTTGTTGTTCCGCCTGTTTTTACTTTTCATGTACTAAAAAGAGACAGTCTAGGCACTATGTGGCCTAGACTGAGTTCTTGTTGTAATAACTCCTAACTTCGTTGAATAAATCTTTTATTACAAAAAAAAAAAAAAAAAAAAAGAAGTTGTTCTTTGTATTCCTTCTGATCGCGTTACGGGAAAGAAAAGTCTCCTTGCTCAACCCTATGCCCCTTTCTATTCTATTATATAATCGGCTAGCTAAAAATGGAACAGATCTAGGATGTAATATTGTGCTATTGTATTCCCTGGTTTTGTTTTTCGTTATACGGACATGAATTTATACACTAAGTTTTTATTATCTTTATTTCATTAGTCTATTTTTTTATTTTTATTTTCATGTAAGAGGCTATATGCAATCATAATAAGATATATAAAAACTTATTTTTCATACTTTGTTAACGGACATAAAGGGGAAAATGAAAGGTTACGGATAAGACTTTACATAAAATAACATTTGATGTATTCGGTTGTAGAATTTGGATGCATGGTTATACGCTTTGGACAGAGGAAAAAGTAACCCCCATAACGAGAAAGAGTAGATTAATGGATTCTATTTCATGATATTCTTTTTAATCTATTGCAACAATTCGTATAGTATTTGTTATTGATTAAAGAATAGACTTTGCATTTTGCTCTCGAAGAAATAGACCCTTTTAGAATGAACTTAATAATGTATAGCTTACCAAACCTTTTTTTTTTTTTTTTTTTTGGAAAAACTCTTAAATCTTCCAGGGTCATATGTTCTAACTTAAAGGAAGAATGAAAACTTGTGAAAATTAAAGATATAAAATTGTAAAACTGAAAAAGATATTAGGAGGGTGTTTGAATTGGCTTATAAAAAGTACTCCCTCCGGTCCAAAATAAGTGATTTTTTAGCCTTTTTTTTGTGATCCAAAATAAGTGATTTTTTCAGATTTCAAGAATGAATTAATTATTTTTTTTTCCTACATTGTCCTTGGAGTAAATAATGTTGGAGTATGTGTTAGGAGTATTTATGTGAGATAGTAAAGGTTAATATGGTCAATTTCATTGCTAATTAATGCTAAAAGATGGATTTCTTAATCTGTGTGAAAACATCCACAAAATCACTTATTTTGGACCGGAGGGAGTAGCTTTTAAGCTAAAAGCCATAAGTTGGTAATACCCAACTTTTGACTTTTGGCTTATTTTTGTACTTTTTATGCCTAAAAGTAAGTGCTTTTAAGCACTTTTTATCATTGCCAAACACCACACAAACTAAAAAAGTACTTAAAAGTCAATAAACACATAAAATAAGCCAATCCAAACACCCTCTAAGTCAAATATATTGTTTAGATAATGGAGAACTTCTATGGGATAGAGTTTTGTCCTGTATTGATTAATTGAAGAATAGTGATTTTCAAAGAGTTATACTTTTATTCAGCTTTTATTTTATAATTCAAACATAATTTAGAAAATAAAATATATGTAATTCTCTTAAGAGTTTATATTCAATAAAATAGAATATACGCGCAAAGCGCGTATCCTAAAACCAATGTTTTAAAAGGCGGGGGCATGAGGCGAGGCGTTTTACCTATGACGAGGCGAGGCGTAAGCCCTGTGACATGGGGCGTAAGTCCCACTGATCTTTAAATTTTACTAATTTCAAGAATTTTAAGATAGTATAAAATAAAAAATAATTATAAAAATTACGTTAAAATCACAAAATTACAAACAATCTATTTAAAAATATTTATAAATTATAATTCAACTATGATAATACGAAAAGTATGACATATATCATAATATGCAAATTAGCTGCAACTCGTTACAGCACAAACATCAAAAGTAATGTATTCGATACGAAATCTTATATGTATCTCTTAAGGAGTAATGAATCTTGAAAGAATTTCGATATTATAATTTGATATTTTTCTTAAAATACTCCTTTTATTTAATATGCTTTGTATTTGAAAGAGAATTTATATAAAAACATAATTCACAATTTAAATGTGATTCTCAAGCATCGTTCATTTTTAAGTTTCAACAAGTTCATAAAGTGACACATAATTCACCATACAATACCATGATAACTAATTATTTGTAAATAGTTACTAATAGTGAGCTATTAAATTAATAAGTATTATATCTCATAAACATGAAAAAAATATTTAGAAAAATAATTATTAAAAAATTATGGACTAGTATATAGTAAAGACATAACCAAAGTTAATAAATAAATACTTTTTAAATGAAAGATTTATTTAAAATTAACTATCATAGCAGTCTTAGTGGATAACGAGCAATAATTTTTACTTTAATTATGACATAAAATACTCTCAACTTAATGATTTAAAATTAGAAAAAAAAAGTAAATTTGAATAGTGAACGATTTATTAAGAAAATTTGAGGATTTACAAGGTTAGTTACATACAATTGCATAAAGTTCTATTAGGCGAGCCCGGTACGCTGGGCGTTGGGCGTGTCCGGGGCATAAGCCCCAATAGTCGAAGCGTAAGTCTTACGGAACTAAGCCCCACACATAAGCCCAGGGGCGTTTTACGAGTGCTCCATTCTGCCTTTTAAAACAGAGCCTAAAAATAGTAACACTGAAATTACTATGTATAATTATCATTATGGACAAGATTATACCGGCATTCTTCATATTGGAAACGAGACATCAGCCAAACGTGTCCAAAAATAATTATATCAATTTTGATATCAGGATTATTTTTCTGATTATGCTAACCAAGTTAAAAGTATCAGAAATAAATATTGTAGATAAGATCAGCTATCATTATTTATTATACTAGATCCTATTAGCTATATTAAGTGAAGTAGACATTTTCTGAATGCGAATATTTAAAACGTTTTCAGACATTTAAAACCTCGAATGTGGAGGCAACTAGTATAAATGAATGATCCCACATTTTCATAGTCACCGTCAATAATCACCATTTCACCACTTCCTCCTTTCTCCTCCTCACTTTTATCTCTTTCTCTTGCCTTGCTACGTCGGTGTTGTGCTCTTGTAGAAATGCAGTCGTTACCTATCTCACACCGGTTGTTTCCGGCCACCCACCGGAAAGTTCTGCCATCCGCCGTCATTTCATGCCGGAGCTCAACTTCTGCACTTTCGCTTCGTGTCCGTACACTACAATGCCGCTGTCTTCACTCTTCATCTCTAGGTACCCCCACTCTCTCAAGTAATATTTTTTTGAATAAAAAAAAGAAGAATTGTCTGTACTGATGCTGTTTTAAAATTCATAAGAATCTTATTTCAAGTTGAGTTTCACGAATGTTTTGTTCTTCAATTTTTTTTTTTTTTTGAATTTGGAAGAGCATTTCTTATTGCTTGGGGAGCTGCGCTGCTTTGCTACGTACGATATGTTTATGTGTGTGAGAAATTTTTGTTTTCCTTTTTTTTGTTTCAGTTATGGATGAGGATAGGTTCATTGAAGCTTCTAAAAGCGGAAACTTGATTCCGCTGCACAAAACCATTTTTTCTGATCATTTGACTCCGGTGCTGGCTTACCGGTGTTTGGTGAAAGAAGACGATCGTGAAGCTCCAAGCTTTCTCTTTGAATCCGTTGAACCTGGTTTTCGGGGTTCTAGTGTTGTAAGGGGATTTAAAAATTTGACTTTAATTTTTACCGCTTCTTATTTACTTACCTTTTGGTTATTGATTCGATAATTACAATGATGCTAAACGTCATAGTTGGTTTTAATTTCTTAGGGTCGCTACAGCGTGGTGGGGGCTCAACCATCTATGGAAATTGTGGCTAAGGAACACAATGTGTCTATATTGGACCACCACACTGGAAAATTGACCCGGAAGACTGTCCAAGATCCCATGACGGTTCCGAGGAGTATTTCTGAGGAATGGAAGCCCAGACTTGTTGATGAACTTCCTGATACCTTTTGTGGTGAGGATTTTGTGTTCATTAATTGCGGTATAAGTTTTTGGATGTGAGGAACTGTTTGTTTTCCTACTTTCGAGAAGGAATAATAACTGTAGGGCTCTTAATTAACAGCTAGATTTCACTTGATACACAAATATGCTTATTATAGTGATTTGTGTTCAAAATTAGTTTTGGTTTTTAGTCAACTGGTGAACTTTCTGACTATGAGGTGCGCTAAAACATTAAAAGCTGCAATTCCTGCTAGTTTCCTGTAGAACTATAATTAATGACAACAATGTGTAAGTTGCTCACTGTTTATGCAATAAATAGCAATAAACTTTTATGTTGGCTGTATGTTGAAGGGAAAATTAGGTTGTAATGATGAAAGTATTTGAGGTATGGATTCAAGGGCAACTACCGCTAGCTCTCCATTTATTTAGAAACAGTGGCTAAGGTGTTAAGTTTATGGACTTTTCTTGTCTGGAAGCGGTTCATGATGCTAGATTCCATTTTGATCCAAATCAGGAAGTTTGGATATTGATGATTAACAACTATGGTTAAATTACCTATCCCCCCTAAAGAAAAGATTGTTATGGTTAAATGCAAATCCTGTACCATTCCAGACACAAACATAAGTGACGAGTGCTCTATGTCACTTGTAATATGGTGGCATAACTATCTGAGTTTTTTGGATGTTTAACGTCACTGATTACATGTATTTCTATGTGCATGCTCAAGGAGATCATCAGAGCATTCCTTAATTTAGAAATCTGCCTTTCCTTCTTGCTTTTGTCTTTATACCAGATCATAAGCTTGTCATGTTCTAAAAATCTCAAGCATAATTAATGCGGGTCATGTCGTGATAGTCATAAATATTTCCACATGGCTTGTCAATGTGTGGGACTTGGGGATCTAAAATTTGTTGTAGTAGTTAAATAGTAAAGTTAGATATGTATGACATCTATGCGGAGAAAATGTTGCACTTCTGGATATGTTCTCTAACAGTATCCATAAATCAACTCCCCAGTTCTCAACCAACTCCAATAATTTGAAATGAACTGTTTCTGTTTGGAGCTTCCGTATTATTATTGGTCACTCCGTTCTGTTCCATCTCACTACGGTCTCGTTGATGTCATTTTGCACCAGTGTTCAGTTGTCCTTGATAATTTATGAAATATTTGAGAAGGCTACTACACCTTGAGCTCCATGCACATCTGCTGGCATGATAACTCGGTAATCATAAGGAGGATTATTTCTAATGAACGTAAGGCTTAAGTTGGTATTAAATATGAGATAGGAAATATACTTTTTTGATATGGAGAGATGACATTTATTCCTGTTCTCTACGATTTATTTATTGGAACAGTGGTTGTCTGCGAGGAGGGAATATCGGTATAGTGCTTAATTTGCACGAGTTGCGTATTCTGTTTCAGGATTGCATATTACTCCTAATTCCTAAAGTAAGAGAAGAATAATTATGATGGATAAAAGACTCATGTACATTTTCCAATCTGCACCTGTACTATTGATGCTACTATATACAATTCCTCAGAATCATATTCTTCTCAGAAGGAGATTACATGTGGTGCTTTCAGGTGACCGCTATCATAATAAGTACACATAATACTGCCATTTACTGTAATGTACTGCATTTTTAATAATGTCTCTGACAAGAAATATTAATTCAATGTTCCTGTTATCGTTGCTAACAGGTGGATGGGTTGGTTATTTCTCATATGACACAGTTCGTTATGTAGAGAACAGGAAGTTACCATTCCAAAGGGCTCCAGAGGATGACCAAAACCTTGCAGATATTCAACTAGGACTATACGAAGATGTCGTTGTGTTTGATCATGTTGAGAAGGTATTTTCGTCCAAATAAAGGTTGGAAGAGCTCTTGAGTGTTATCATGAATGGTCTCTTACTCTTTTACCCATTTTAGTTCTTATCCAGCCTTTTCAAAGTCAGGCTAACATCCGACGTTCTTGATTTACTTGGCGCATATAAGAATCAACTTTTACAGGATGAATGCTTGTGTTAAAGTTGAACCACATGTATTTTTTTTTTTTTTTTTTTTTTTTTTTTTTTTACATGTATGATTAACAATTTTTCCACCTAGGACGTAATACAAACACAAGCAATTTAAGCATTAAGAATGAACACATACCTCTGTTTTCCTTTATTATGCACATGTAGAACATTTCAGCAATTAATGAGACATTTTATAGTTTTTCATATTCTAGAATCACCAATTTGCAGTAGATTTCTTTTCTTCCTCTCCTTCTTTGTTACTGTTTCCATGGCGCTTAGGAATTAATACCGTCAACTTTGCGTTCCTGCAGAAAGCACATGTGATCCACTGGGTGCGGTTGGATCAGTATTCATCTCTTCCTGAGGCATATCTTGATGGGAAGAAACGCTTAGAAATATTAGTATCTAGAGTACAAGGAATTGAGTCGTAAGTCCTTTTTTTTTTTTTCATCAAAACTAGCAATCCAGCAATAATATTTACATATCCACATCTAAGCTTATTTTTATTCTTTAGTCCAAGGTTATCTCCCGGTTCTGTGGATTTCTGTACTCACACATTTGGACCTTCATTAACCAAGGGAAACATGACAAGTGAGGAGTACAAGAATGCTGTCTTACAAGCAAAGGAGCACATTGCCGCAGGAGACATATTTCAAATTGTTTTAAGTCAACGCTTTGAAAGAAGAACATTTGCTGATCCATTTGAAGTCTACAGAGCATTAAGAATTGTGAATCCAAGCCCATACATGACTTACATACAAGTCGGTTCTTCTCTTTCACTGTGAGTAAATATATGATCTTGGTTGCCTGCTGCAGTCGACTTACTATGTCATCTTTTCTATATCAGGCCAGAGGCTGTATTTTAGTTGCATCGAGCCCGGAAATTCTAACACGTGTGAAGAAGGTAAGATTGATGATCTTGTTCTTCTCAAACATTTAACCTTAGATTTAGTTTGGGCATTGCTGCTTTTCTTACTGAATATTGGAACCAGGGTTCATAGTGTCTCCCTTGTTTTCTTTCATAGTTTTTGACAGTTTGTAATGTTTATATACATCATTTGTTCCAATGACAGAGAAGAATTGTTAATCGACCATTGGCTGGGACAAGCAGAAGAGGGAAGACACCTGATGAGGATGTGATGTTGGAAATGCAGATGTTAAAAGATGAGAAACAATGCGCAGAGCACATCATGCTGGTTGATTTAGGACGAAATGATGTAGGGAAGGTTTATTACTGACCATTCCAGCATTTTTGCATCACCAAGAGCTTTAAAATATATCTGGTTCAATGAGTGGCAGAGAGCCTTGTTTGGTAGAAAATTAGAAATGGAAATACTAAAAATATTAACTGCTTCCTTTTTCCGCCCATGTTTTTCACGAAATGCTAATATAGAGGGTGTCATGCAGCATGAATCATCTACTTCTGCTACCCTCTTTAACATTCTAGCCATATAAAATGCAATGTCCATCCCCCTTATTCTTTCCTGTTAGTTGTTACCTCTCTGCTATCACAGTGTTAGTATCTTCTGTTCCACAATATACTTCAGGTAGAGCCCTTTTCAACTGTGATAGAACCCCTCGACGTTGGTTGTTTCATGTAAATACAACAACTAAACTTGGGTGCCTCTTTTCTTGTTTACTGAATATGTTTTGACTTGCACTTGAAAATACATTGGGTTACCCAAATATTTCCTTTTCTTGTTATAGGTGTCAAAACCTGGTTCTGTGAATGTCGAAAAGCTCATGAGCGTCGAGCGGTATTCCCATGTGATGCACATAAGTTCCACGGTGAGTCCATATTTGATTTCGTCCGAGGTCATACTGGAATCTAAATTGCCTTTTGATGTTCTTGTTGGACTCTAATTTTCCTTTACATTCTGCTCATTCCCGAAAATGCAAATAACATGGACAAAAGAGACCCAAAAAGAAAAGAACAGAAATTCCGAATTGATGATACTTTGATGGTTCATATGTGACTATCTCTTATGTTGCAGCTGCTGCATGTGTGTCAAATACATTTGCCTGTGCGTTGGTGCCTGTCTGCATGCATCTCATATTATTTATGACAGTGATATCTGAGCCAACTTGTGCGCACCTCGATTATTCCACCGAGTACCTGATACGAAAACTTCGTATCAGTACAAGTAGTAGGTAACTCTGCTCCCAAGGCTTACGCAGGTAGGAAGAAAGCACCTAGTGTTTATTGCCTCCACTGGGATTTGAACCTGGGACATGAGGGTTCTCCTCCAACTTAAGTAACCACTAGGTCACCCCCCTGGATGCCATGCATCTCATATATGCTGTTGAAACAAAGTAAACAAGCTCAAACGTAACAAAAGTCAAAAGATAAGTAGAAGTGGACTCTAAATTCACACATAGCTTCAGATCCTTTGCGTTTATAAAGGATCAACTAGAGGCAATAGTGAACAGATACTCCATGTCAATAAAGGTAAAAGATGTGTTGAATATTCTTTTTTCAATCAAGAAAATATGCAGTGGATTACATCTCCCAAAAAATGATCTTTGGTTGTTCCATGTGAGGCAACATCTGACTTCCTACTATTTGGAGTACCTGGATGACATTTATGAGCATGACTACTTCTTACAGGAATAACATTATGACATATTTTCTTCACCGCAGGTCTCTGGGGAGTTGCTTGATCATTTATCCTGTTGGGATGCACTACGTGCTGCATTGCCTGTTGGGACCGTCAGTGGAGCACCAAAGGTTAAACTCTTGACTTTAAACTCGCTGGTCTTTCATAGTTTCAAGTTATTACCTTCTCTTAACAAACATGGGAATATAGAGGCGATGTTACATTCTTCACTGATACTTGCTTAAAGTGAAGTTGATCTATATCTGTTTGTCCTACTACGGGGACCAGAGGAAGAGTTCCACTGATTTCCAATTTACCAGCAAATCAACATCATTTTGAAAGACAAGAAAGATCCAACTTCATTTTCTATATTTAACTAACAAATTTGTACACACGAGAAAGATTTCAAGTCCTGCTCTTTGTTCATGTATCGTGCTATGATCCAGGTAAAGGCCATGGAGCTGATTGATCAACTAGAAGTAACTCGGAGAGGGCCTTACAGTGGTGGGTTTGGAGGCATTTCCTTTTCAGGTGATATGGACATTGCACTAGCTCTAAGGACGATGGTATTCCTCAATGGAGCTCGTTACGACACAATGTATTCATATACAGATGCCAGCAAGCGTCAGGAATGGGTTGCTCATCTCCAATCTGGGGCTGGAATTGTGGCTGATAGTAATCCTGACGAGGAACAGAGAGAATGTGAGAATAAAGTAGCCGGTCTGTGCCGAGCCATTGACGTGGCCGAGTCAGCTTTTGTAAAGGGAAGACACAAACAATCAGTCAAGATAAATGGTTCTGTGCCAAATCTATTTTCAAGGGTACAACATCAAACATCTGGTATGTCGAAGGACAGAATACATGAGAAAAGAAACTTGCGAATATGAAGATGTGCATATATATATATATATATATATATATTCTAAAGTGGTTTTCTTGTTCAGTTTAATGTTCTAGTGGATTGAGACTGTAGTTGCAGAAGACAGTTGTTTAGAATGACCCTTCATTTTGGTGTTCTTGAAGCTGAAAGAAGAATGCACATATATAGCAAATTGATAAAATGTTCAATCCTTGTATGCGGGTGAGAATCAATGCCATCAGCATATTGGAAAAGCTCCTTGCGACGCTGAGAACATTTAGCACTTCGTTGGGGTTAATTTCACTGATGGTCATATAACTATGACTTTTTTTCACTAAAGTCATATAACTTTGTTTTCTCACACAAAAGTCATATAACTATGACTTTTTTTCGCAAAAGTCATATAACTTTGTTTCTCACACAAAAATCATAGTGATCGAAAAATATAATTTTTCACTAGTATTTTCTTATTTTGTAGATTTTTATTTCCTTATTTTCAATCTAATAAATAATAATCCAATTAAAATAAGAATGACTCAACCCGACCTGATTCACGTGACCCAATACTCATACATATAATCGAGTTTTTTTTTTTTTTTTTTTGGTTTGACTCGAATTATCGGTTGATACTTGATATGGTTTATTGATTTCTTTGTACACCTCTAGATTTTGGTAAGATACTTCCAAAATTTGGTAAGTGAATCTCATCTCCTTTAAATTCTGGATATGCATCTTAATTCAAAGTTTCATAGTCCTTTTTCTTTTTCTTTTTCTGTTTTGTTAAGAAGTAATGACTTTTAATTTGGGGAATTCCATTTATAATTACAGTATAAAGCAATATTTGGATGCGATCATGTGAATTATTGTAGTGACAGCAGATAACCATTACCCCTCTAAAATGTTTCGTTGGCAGGACATCCCCGTAGCTTAGCCATATTATATTATCTGAATAGAGAACTAGAAAGAGGGTACTGTCTCTTTTAACTTTGTATTTGGATATAAAAAATCCAGGGAATGGATCAAATATGCTTGTACTATTCAGAATTGAGTAATTTTGTCCTCTTTTTATTTATTGGTTTAACAATAATAATTCAGGAGACAAACTCGTTTTTGCTCTTAATCTCTCATAGAACTCCAACGTAAGGCTAATTTTAAATTATAGTCCGAAGTTGTTGGTAAATTTAGATATTTTTTCTTGAGGAATTTAGACACGTGAAGTCCATCCATTTTATGCTGGAATTTCGTTAATGTCAATATCAAATACAAAATGATTTGTTAACAATAAGGGCGCTAATAGACAGAAATATAACAGAAGATAAAATTGAGCAATTTCAAATGATACAGAGGCAAATTTAATCCTTTTTCGAACATTCTAAAATGAACGTAATAAGTGTCAAATTTGGCGAGAGCACTACTGAAAGTCTATTCCTTTCAATATGGTTAGGATGCTTGTTAAGTTAAATAAATTTCGAGTGTCGCTTCAACAAATTTGACACTTGACGAAATGAAAATAATGTTTTACGAAGAGGATCCAAAATTTGTTTCAGTGTTAACAATATTAGGGTGAGAAGTTAGTCAAATAATTCGTTGTGGCTGATTTAAATCAACTTATTTCTTAGTAGTTTGTCCAAGTTTAATCGGGTTGAGTATTTGACCTAACAAGTTGAATTTGAGATGACCCATCAAACTCTCACTTTGCATAGTTTTCACGTGGCGACACTAATAAAAATTATGTTCTTGATCCGACCTAATGCCCCATTTCTTTCATTATCTTCTTTATGTGATAATCTCTGTCTTATTTAAGTGATACAATATGGATATTATGTAATAGCAACCTACTTGTATTTTTGGAACCAAATTTAACATTTTTCGACATATTTAACTTTTGTGATATATAAACATAGTCAAGTTTCTTTTTCATAAGAAAAATTAATTTTATGACCTTGATACAATAAGCTCAAATTAGGTAACCAGTATATGAAATTAACCCATAAACAGAATATTTTTTTTAAATCTTAGGGCGATAGAAAAAAAAAAAAGGTCAATCACACTAATCTAAGTCAAGATATTATTTTTATAATTTATAGGTATACTATTATAAATACACGAAAATGTAATATAAAACATTAATATATTTTAATCTTCATAGTGTATTTTATGTTGAAAAAAATTACGTATAATTAATTTTTTGAAAAACTTGGTTATTTTTTATTCTTTAAAAAATAAAGGCTAGTAACCTTAAGGGGAACTTTCGTCGAAACGACGGCGTATAAGAAGATATTATCTGGAAAGAAAACGCTTCTCAAACGGCCACAAGCTCATTCGTATCTCCTACCATTGCTGCAATGGCGTCGTTGTTAATTGGCTCGCTCCCTATGGCCTCAAAATCCATGGTGCCCATCTCTCCTAATTTATCCTTTTCCCACTCTCACTCCATCGCCGGAACTGTCTCAATTGTCGCAACGCCTTCATCTTTTTCTGCGAATTCCTCCGGCCTCCCACTGAGTATGACCAATTATCTAAATTTAAAGCTAACAATTGCAGAACTCTACTTAATATACAGAGTTATTTTTTTTTTTTAAATTTCTTTCTGATACTTTTGACAGTTTACTGCGGGAGAGGGGACAAGAAGACTGCCAAAGGCAAGCGCTTCAATCACTCCTTTGGGAATGTAAGTTTTCCGTAGTCGAATTTTCACTTTTTCTTAATTTTGTTTTAGTTTAGGTATTTCAGTTTTTGATTTCTAAATATTTGTGCCTACTACTGGCTTTTAAATGGTGCAGGCAAGGCCAAGGAACAAGAAGAAGGGAAGAGGACCACCTAGGGTTGTGGCGCCTCCAGCAGCTCCAAAGAGAGATCCATTTGATGATGGCCAGGTCATTAAAATTGAGATTAATGAATGATCTGACTCCTTTTCTGGTTTGAGTATTCCTCTGTGCAAGTAATTTTTTCAGTTCTATGTAGCTTTATGATATACTACATTTTGTTTATTTATGTCAGTTTGCAGATTATATTGTCGCTGCCTTGAATTGAGGTTCCTAGTTTATGTCATCATTTCTCTAGGCTGCTTGAATGCTCTTATCTTCTGTTAAAGTATGTATGATGGAGAAACAACACACAAGTATGAAGACGAAAAGATAGAAAAAAGAAAGGATGAATCAGGTAAAATACAATGGGCTTGTAACGATTTTAGGCAAGTAACCATCTGAAAATTTTGAAATATGAAGGGGGTAAGGTTCAGAAAATTATCAACTGTGGATCAATTGAGGTTGAACCAGTGGCAGTTTGATGCCAAACTATGGTTAAAGATGCAGATGAGTAGAACCATTCACTCATAATCTTTCCTTGCCTTGTCAAGATATCCTTTGCTGGCCATCGGGGATTTCGGGGTTATCAGATAAAGAAAGGATAGAGGTGTGTGTTCCATTAGGATTCTAAGTGACATATAGCTGCTTTTTATTAGTGCAGCTGCTATTCCTTGTGGAAGAACATTCATAAGGATTATATTTTTCTTTCTTGAAGTTTCTTCACTTCAGAATTTGTTTGCAAAGACGGTCAGATTAGCATTTACGTTTGCATATCACCAATAAATTGATAAGAGGGTATAGCATATCTTTCTTTGTTTTGGATCCATTCACTTCATAACATGATCCAATAGTAAGGTGGCAATTTTGCTCAATTTTCTAAACAGAATCCTCTAGTGTATCTTACTGATATTTCCCAGGATAGATTCTATTCGCAATTCCCTAGTGAGGCTACCCTGTTGATGCCCCATGCTAATAGATAACCTTACAATGCCCTTGTTGGTCACCTTGATTGAATAACCAGTCCACTTAGAGATTACTTCAAACCATTCCTTCTGTTACTAGCAATTAGGTTGGTCCTCTGGGCAGCAACTGGACAATGGCAAATTATGTAATGGTCGAGCTTTCTATCAGACTGTCTTCTTGGTCGCGGAGCCCTTCTTGACTAGTAACGATACATGAAGGGGAAAAAATATTGAAAACATTGTTTCTCCATTATATAGTGCCTGCTATTTTTTTTTTTTTTTAAATCAGGTCTTATGTCAAATAGGATAACTGAAAAACAAAAAGGATTGTCAGTCCTGAACCATGGAGGTATAAGGTAAGGCCTACAGGGAGGAGGTAGAAGAAATTGAAATTGACTTGTAGAAGCTAACAATAACCCCTCTTCAGCATGGACAAATTAGTTTTCAACTGCAACTGCTCAACATTTTCATAGCTCTTTTCGGTCCCTTGAGTACTGTTAACGAGTCCCTTTGACTCGCATTATTAACGGGTCAAATTAGTGAGTCTAGATTAGTGCAAAGATCTGCAAGATCAGATTTATTGCTTTCAACAATCGCCCATGCATCAAATCAAAGCCAAGTCTGGAAGGAGCCATGGCACGGTCACATGTTGGGGAGCCTAGCTCCATTATATCAAATTAAAACCAAGCCGAGAAGGAGCCGTGTCAGCATGCCACATTGAGGACCTAAGTAAAGGCGGATCTGGAGAGGGTTCAACGAATTCAATTAAACCTATTACTTTCTACTCGGATCACTTACACCTGCAAAAAGAAAATTTAGTTAAAAAAAAAATGTATGTATGTAATGGATCATATCCTTTCTGAACTCATTGACTCTAAATTTATGGATTCGCCTGTGCTTAACCCAACCCTCAATCCTCTGTGTGTCTACTCTAAACAGAGCTCTCGCATGGATCAATTATTCCAACTGCAGAGTGCCTTGACAGTCCCGTTCGCTTAGACACGTCGTAGAAAGCTACGATCATATTGTTGTCACTATGACAATTTTTTAGTCACAATGATAACTTTTAATGTGTCGTTATTAAAATAATAATAGGCGTTGGCCTTCTTCAGAAAATACATGTGCAACACCAACATCTTCTTTCACTCTTAACAACTTTTAATTATCTGTTTTCCTCTTGGGTTATACGATTTTGTTAAACGCAAACAATTTAAAAACTTTATCTTACTCATCAAGTATTTTCATGTAATTTGTCGAGCATTCGTAGGCTTGATAGGGAATCAATAGACCGTAACATCCCAGTGCTAGCATAAAAAGCACGAGCATAAAAATGTAAGCATCGCTTGTAAGACACTAAGACTGAGAATTCATTTTTCACAGCAGAATTAGGCCAAAGTTTTGGTTGGAGAAAATGTAGGTTTTCATATCGAATTTAAACTACGGAAGACATGACAAACCATCTTTAGAAGTCAGACCTGTAGAGATAACCGTTTTTTGAAAAAAGAATGACGGAAGTACTCGAAGTTGCAGCAGAAGGTCAACAGGACACTTCTGGTAATAGTGAGCATAAACATTGGGTGACAACCGTGTTGCCACTGCGGGAAAAAAAGAAGGGAAATACTAGATTTAAATGAGCGAAAATCATAACCATTTAGCCGTATACTCCCTTCAACAATCTCAGTCAAATTGGTTTCATCCAACTATAAATCAGTTGTTCTGTAGAAAGCATCCACAGCATGCAGCTTTCCAGTCCTGTTTCACACATTATTTTCTTTTATTTGAAAACTAACATGTTGATTCTCCACTGCAAACCATGATCTGCTAATTACATTACTTGGTCTGACTAGCTCCTGATTTCCTTCGTTGGTTTCAGTTATAACCAAAGTCAACACTAAAGCCACTAATTAACCTATATTGCGTAGCTTGGTAAGTACTTAGCTGTGGCCCCCGCCATCTAGCCAACAACCTTGATGGCGAGATCTCTAGTTATTCAAAAAGCTTCTATCTACCCTATAGAATATTTCATCCTAAGAAGTACTACTTACAATTCCATGAAACGAGTCGAACATATGGATCTGCATGGCCATGTCTAGTAACAATCTGAAGGATCATAAGCACTGTAGTCAATGATATGATTCAAATTTTGTTTTCTTTTATAAGGAAGTAGTTTTTGGTATTGACTAGAGGTGGAGCTACATAAAAGATCTTTCAGAACATAAGCTTTCTTATGTTTTCTGAAACAGCAGCTGTCTGCCAGCCTACCTGAGAGAGTGCAGATAATGATCACAGAAAAAGAATCATCTTCAGCGACAATGAAAGTGACCAGGAAAAGAAAATTGCTCTGGCGATGATGAGGATGAAACTAGTAGATAGTAGCACACACCTTCATCGAACAGCTTATGGATCCCAAGTTCACTTGAACAATGCAATAAGGTGCTAAATAAAAGCTGAAAGTTAACTACCAGCAAGTGCTTCCCAAGAGAATTATCGACATACCACAATTTAGTTCACTGGTTTAGCGTTAGTAGCAGATAAATGTTTATAATAAGTGAGAACCCACGAAAGGAGGAAAAGAAGATACACCTCTAAGTGGAAGGCCATCTCGAAATACTAGTAAAGCATGATCATCAATTAATTTGGTACAAGACTATCAAGAGATCATATAGTGCTGCTGGATGGATTATCTACTTAATTAGATGAAGAAGTTCTATCCTAGAGAAGCCCAATTAAGTTTCAGTATTCATAGCAGAGCAGAAGACAAAGATTGAGACGTATTTCATGCCGTATTGAAAGAGGTATCCACCTTCCCCCTAATCTCATACCGATCAGCTCATTCTATGATGATTTCAAACGTTCATATGATTATTCCAACAGGTGTTGTCACAGCCTACATTATCATTATAAACAGGCATAAAGCAAAAAATGTAAACTCCAGCAGCCTCAACACTGCAAGTCTGCAAGTAGATAAATACGGCAGAGTAGTTTACACCTTTATAGTTGAATACAGATTCAAACAGAGTAATTACATCTTTCTATGCACACCGGACATGGTCAAAATAGAGAAAATAGTTCCTCCTCATATATATAAAAAAATAATAGAGGATAGATACCTAATTAGGAGCTGTGAAATCTATTTCCGGCTATCGTAGTCGAGAATCTCGTCATCAGTGACAGACCGAGACTGCTGCACTATGGACCGTCCGATCGAATTGATCCAATCCTCCTTCTCCTTCTCTGAATCAGCGATGAAATACATGGTATCCGTGCGAGTGGAAAGCTCAAAGGCAAACTGCTTATTGAGAACATCTTCGGCGCCCTTAACAGTGAGGCAATTAGCTACTGGAATCACCCCACGCGGTCGCGATCCGCGCGTGACATTAGCTTCCTTGAACCAAAACAGCTTCCCCTGTTTCAACACGAACCACCGGCGACGCCACGTCTTTATGTACTCGCCTTGTTTTGTGAGCCAGCCTGCGCGTTCAGGATTCGACCAGAACTCTACGCCGTCGTAATCGTCATTTGATTGGGCTGCGCCCATCGCCGCTCGCCATAGGCTTGCCATGGCGATTGAAGCGAAGGAGAAAAACTGGAGGAGAGAGAGAGGGAGAAAGGAGAAAAAGGAGCATAAGACAGGTCACAGGTGGTTGATTTGTAATAATTGTCGTTTCTTTTGTATTTTCTTTTTTCTTGGGACGAAATTTAAGATATTTTATTTAAACTGTCATTGTAATAATAGTGCTTCATGTTATCGGCAGGTACTACAATTCAATTGAATTCACGACTTTACTTATCCAATATTTAATATCTGTGCAAAATTGGTGTCCCTTGATTATCCTTGTTAAGGATTGATAATCTGCAAGTTGGAATTAGGATAGGTTTCAAACCCTCACTTAACAATTGAACTGCTCCGTTTATTTCAATTTAGAAGAGTTAATTTGTTCAGACACAAAGTTAAAAGAAAAAAAAAATTGAAACTTATGCTTGTCAATCTACGTGCACAACCAACAAGAGGAAGTATTCCCTCTACCAAAAAGAATGATATGCCTTTCCTTGGGTTGATGGTGGTCCACCCCTATCATACTCTGCATTGAGAGAAAATGGCCAATTATACAATGAATTTGGTAACAAGGTCGGAATAAAAAGGAAGAGGGTACTTGCGGAGAATATGTTACTACTTGTAATTGCTTGTCTCTTTTCAGCCCTATCCTTCTACGTACATCTATCATCCGTTTATTTTCATGGTGCATTCAAGGAATTACTAGGCTGTCACTTTTACGAGTCTGGGTTTTTCTCAATTAGCTGCACCCATCATGGGATACTATGGATTCTAATCTAGTTAACATCATGTTCCGTGAACAATATTCATAGACTGATACGTTAAAGAATCTAGTTTTGCTACAAAATTGTTATCTGTCCCATACTTTTAACCATGCCGTTATTATTTGACCAAAAAGTATGAACTCTTTTTAAACTAATAAAATAAAAGGATAAGGGATTAATCCTAGTTAAAGAAAATATTCCTAGATCTAAAATCAATTGATATGGATAATGTGGGACCACGTCGAAGTAGATTAAATGCAAAATATAATAAATGTGGCTGTAGTTGATGTGATGAGAATAAGTAATAAATAACAATAAATGGCGCTAAATGTAAATAAGGAGAATGATTCACCAAATATTGAATGAGGTGGATGATTCTTCTTTCTGACAATGATGTAAGACAAATGAATATGGAAATATACGAAACTTTCTCGGATCTGATGCGAGAAATGTGGAATAAACGCCAAATCGAATCTCTTTGGAAAGCTAATGATTGTATTTTTCTTGAGAGTCAACTTTTCCAGAGAGTTCTTATCATATCTAATATTACATGCCCTTTATCTTCTTTCTACTTTTCTATTTATATAAGACATGCCTCAAACCTACCCTAAAGTACAGGTACAGAGAATATCCAATGGAATATTCTCCTAGATATAGTATTACAGAACTAGCCGTTATTTGCAGACTTGAACGTTCGACCTCGGCCCCGATTAACAGCTCGCCATTTGGGCGCGTAGGTCGAGTAGTAACAATTTTACGGAGTGGTGACGACGTGGCGCTTCGAGATCCACATCCGCCTGTTACGTCAGTTTGAAATGATGTCATAACATCATGCGTCATTATGGCGCATCTTCCCGATACGTTGCGTCGTTTCCCGCGCCCCTTTCGTTTCAAAATTAATATGGCAGCGCTTTGCATCCTCGATTAGGGTGCATGTATACCTATAAATAGGGATGGGAACTCTACATTTGGTTTGTTGCATTTCTAGGCGTTTGAATCTTCAAGTTTTCCTTCTTCTCTTCAGAGCTCTTGCATCCTTATTTTCCCCTTCTTTTAACATCTTCTGCCTTTATCTCCCTTTCGTATCTGCAATTCCTTCCCATATACGTGATAAAGAATGGCTAGTGCATCTTCTAACCTTGAGGGAACTTCTGATCCTGTTCCATTGACGGTGGTCATGCATCCACATGACGAAGGAGAAGCCATTGCTGCAGAAGACGAGAGTTTCCCCACTGTGGATGAAATAATTCCGTGCTCAGAGAGGGCCAGGTCGGACTTCTCGAAGCGGTGGCCCTTGTTGAACTTAGGGCTAAATTTTGAATCCCAGACCATATCGACCTTATCCCGGCTAGTAACGATGTGGTACAAGTTCATCGCCCTGGATACTGTGCATTCTATGCGTATCCATTAATCGTGGGTTATTCGTTTCCTCTTCCTTCGTTGGCGGAGGATATCTGTCGCTATTATGGCGTCTTCCCAGCCCAGCTCTCCCCGTATATCTATAAACTGTTCTTTATATTGACAAAGTACGCGGAGCTGGCCAATCGCGGGATCTCCCTTCACCATCTGCTACACCTCTTCGCCCCAAGTTTTCACAGGGGTACGATGATACACCTCCGACACCGCGGGACCAAGGATTGTGGTGAAGATGGACGATAAGACAAATTGTTGGTTTTAGGTTAATTTCTTCTACGTGAGGACGGAGCACGTGGTGGCGAACCCCAACGGTTTCCCCGAGGAGTGGAACTTCGCTCGTAAGTATTTTTGCTAACTAGCTGTTTGTTGTCTCTTTAGTGGCTTGATCGTTCTTCCCTTTTTACATCATCGAGAAGGATCCTCCCACGTTGGTTGCCGACATTCATGACTGGGTGAGCCAAATTCTACCGCACACGGTGGGGATCCGTGAGTGGTCGCATTTTAATAAGAAGTTTGGACGTAAACCTTCTCCGACCGATAAGTCAACTGGTTTCGATATTAGTTTCTTCGCCTTTCATATACCGTTTTCTTTTTTACTTCACCTAGTCTTTCTTTGTTGATAGGTAGGAGGGCTCCGAGAAGGGGGCTCCTACTCCCGCTTTTTGTTAGTCGGGTGCCATGACTGGGTCTCTGCCCGCTGCGACTACAAGCGAATCCGTTCAGATTGTTGTTTCTTCTGGACACCGGCTGTGCGAAGGCCTAGCCGTTGGGTGGCTGCCCCATCAGCGGAGACTCCGACTTCTCCAATTTTGCATTTAGTGGACGAGTCGTCTCAGGGCGAGGAGGAAGCGGTTCCGCTAAAAAGGCGGAGAATAGTGATTGGCGACGAGGTGATAGAGAACGAAGAGCCAGTGAGGGGTGATCCCGAGCGGACCATGGCCGCACCCGAGAGCGGCGTGGCTTTGGGCGCAGAGACAACGCCCCCTTCAAATGTGGAGACTGCTTCCGTGGAAGGAAGGGGCGATCAGAGGAAGCTAAGGTCATTCTGAGGAGTGATCCGTCAACGTCAGAGCGGGCTGACATTCCTTCCTCTACCGAGGAGATGGAGAAAGGTGTGGCCATAGATGATTATGAATCCGGCTCCGACGTCGACCCCGAAGAGCAGAGGATGTTCGATGAGGGGTTTACCCGGATCGAGGTGAGAGTGGATGGATCTTCTCGTTCTATTGTCATCACTTCGGACTGCGACCTGTTGACTAACACAGAGAGCGTGGTCCTTCTTTGGTCCCTCTTTGCTCTGGCGCCAAGAACAGGACTCTAAGTCATTTAAGGATGTCGATCTGTCGTTAGGCATATCCGGAATGGCTCTGAGGGTGAGTGTGTTTTCCTTTTTGTTGTTTTTGTACTTTGAGTCCTTCCCCCTTTCTATTTTTATTGACTCTTTTCGGCTCTTCCGTTTTCCCTTAGACTCTCATTTTAGAGATCGGTAGCATGTCGGGAGGAGAAATGGAAGACTGTTGTCAAGAAAATGGTTTTAAAGTATCGCAGGTATCGTGACAAGTACTGTGAGATACGTGCCCGATTCAGTGCGGACAACGATTTCCAATCCCTTAGAGATGAGTTGGGGCAGAAGGACGATGAGCTCGTGAGGGTCATTGGCAGATGCAGCGAGCTCGAGGGGGCTCTTAGAGCTAAGGAGGACGAGCTCGAGGAGAGCAAGGGGGTCGCGGCTGAGTGTGTCGGCATTCAAGCTCAAGTGGAGTCCTTGCAAGCCGAGCTTGAGCAGAGTTCGATTAGAGCTAACGGCTTTAGTGATGAGTTGATCGAGAAAGTGGCAGAGTTGGAGAGGGCCGGGGAGGTTAGAACGACGGCTTTGGCGAGGGTGGCGGCATTGGAGGAGGTCATCCGCGTCCTTAGATCTGAACGGGCAAGTGAAGCAAAAATGACTGTGCTCAAGGAGGCACGACTTGATGAGCGAATTGGTGGGATCGAGAGAGAGGTTTCGAGCCTTAGTGATCAAGTCGCTTCTCTTGAGGCTGAGAAGGCGCAGCTGTTGGCCCAGTCATCCTCTCATACTTCTGCTTTTCCTGACATTCCGCATCACTTATACGAGATGTGGATCCACACTGAGGCTTAGCTGGACATTCTCAAGAATTTGATGACGGCGGGGAAGGTTCCCGAGGCCGATTTTGAAGATGCTCTTGTCAAGGCGCATGCAGCTAGAATTGTTTGTGGTTATGACCCAGCTACTCCGGGGGCCGGCGACGGCGAGGAAGGGGAAGAATTGAACGAGCTTGAGCAGGATGCCTGGTAGGAAGATGAATATCCTCAAGGCGATGGCGGAGACGGCGCTGCTGGGCCGGGTGGTGAAGGCGGCGGCGATGAAGGTGGGGACGACGTGGAGTAGTACTTTGTACTTAGTTTTTGTTTTAATTTTTTTTTGTGGGTGTCTTCCTGGCCCTTTGTAAGGTACTTTTTGGAATGGAATGATCACAACCCTTTGCTGTACGTTATTGGGTTTTTTATTTTTCTTCGAATGTTTTTCTTCAAATAGTTGCTTTAGAAGAATTGTGTTGGTATGTGCTATCTCAAACATGGTCGAGTATATCTTTGATTGAATCTGGGTGAAGTCCCATGTCGTCATAATTAACTCAAACGAAATTAACTTGTAAATCGGACTCAAGTCAGGTTGAGTATGAGTTGAAATTGAGTGTGGTCGAATATAATTCTTTACTAATTCGAACGAGGTCGAACGTATTAGTCGGGCGAGATCGAATGTTGCATTAATTCGAACAAGTCAAATATGAGTTAATTCGAACGAGGTCGAGTATTACATTAACTCGAACAAGGTCGAATGTGAGTTAATTCGAGCGAGGTCGAATGTCACTTTAGTTAACTCGAACAAGGTCGAGTATTACATTAATCGAACAAGGTCGAATGCGAGTTAATTCGAGCGAGGTCGAATGTCACTTTAGTTAAATCGAACAAGGTTGAACGTGTTAATTCGAGCGAGGTCGAATGTTACATTAATTCGAACAAGGTTGAATGCGAGTTAATTCAAACGAGGTCGAATGTTACTTTAATTAATTCGAACAAGGTCGAACGTGTTAATTTGAGTGAGGTCGAGTATTACATTAATTCGAACACAGCCGAATGTGAGTTAATTCGAGCAAGGTCGAATGTCAATTTAATTAATTCGAATAAGGTCGAACGTGTTAATTCGAGCGAGGTCGAATGTTACATTAATTCGAACAAGGTCGAATGTGAGTTATTGTTGCTTCAGTGAACGTAAGCGGATTCCATTGTATGTTTGTTTTGCTTCTATGAACTTGGAGAAATTTACATGATTTTCAGACCGGCATTTCAGTCCCAGTCTATCTAGTCCCTTCATTGGGCGACCTGGAGAAGTATTGAGAGGTCGAGCAAGGAATATATTGGTTTGCACCTTAACATACTTTAACTTGAAATGTTCTCCTTGTCGCCTCGTTAAAAACCTTCCCTAGAAAACCCAATTGGGACAAAACTCAGGTGAGGGAAAAAGAGTATGGCTCGGAGAACATTTTTCCTTAGAAGTTAAAGTACTTGAGGTGAGCGATGTTCCGGTTGTTTGGCAGTAGTTTTCCTTCCATCGTTTCCAGTTGGAACGACCCTTTGCTTGATGCTGTCGTGATTTCGTACGGGCCGTCCCAATTAGTCCCTAGCTTTCCTTCATGTTCTAGTTGTTTGGCAGTAGTTTTCCTTCCATCGTTTCCAGTTGGAACGACCCTTTTCTTGATGCTGCCGTGATTTCGTATGGGCTGTCCCAATTAGTCCCTAGCTTTCCTTCTTGTGGGTCTTTCCTCGCCTGTGTTTTGGCTTTGAGTACGTAGTCCCCGACTTTGAGCGGTCTGACCTTGTTTTTTTTGTAGTATCGTTCTGCCTGTTGTTTCTGAGCGACCATCCTTATGTAAGACATGTCTCTTCGTTCTTCGACCTCATCGAGGTCTTGCCACCTGCTCTCGTCGTTAGTCGGCTCGTTCTGGTGTGAGTACCTCGGATTGGTCTCTCCGACCTCGACTGGTATCACTGCATCAGTCCTATAGACTAGCGAGTATGGTGTTTCTCTTGTGCTTGTTTTTGGCATTGTGCAGTATGCCCATTGCACTTTGGCACCAACTCCGGCCACAGTCCCTTGGCGTAATCGAGTTTCTTCTTCATGATGTTCAATATTAACTTGTTGGAAGACTCCCCTGTCCATTGCCAGCGGGATGATACGGCGTGGGGAGTATTCTTTTGATGTGCCACTTTTCGAAGAAATCGACGATCTTTTTTCATTGGGGCTCGTTGTCACAACTGATTTCTTTGGGGAGGCCGAAGCGGCATACGATATTCCTCCATATGAATGTGATAACTTCTTGCTCGCGTATTTGGGCGAATGCACCTGCTTCCACCCACTTTGAAAAATAGTCAGTTAAAACTAAAAGAAATCGTACATTACCTTGTCCTACTAGGAGGGGTTCGACAATGTCCATTCCTCATTTGATGAAAGGCCAGGGCGAGGTGACTGAGTGGAGGAGCTCGCTCGCTTGGTGGATCATGAGGGCGTATTTTTGGCATTGCTCGCATTTTTTTACGAAGTTGGGGGCCTCTTTTTTCATCGTGGGCCAGTAGTAGCCTGATCGTATGAGGCATCTGACGAGGGCTCGATTGCCAGTATGAGCTCCGCAGTAACCTTCGTGAACTTTCTCGAGGACACGCCATGTCTGGTTTGGGCCTAAGCATTTCGCTAGGGGTCTGCCATACGTTCTTTTGTACAAGTCGTTGTTGATGACGTTATACCTGGACGCCTGCATTCAGAGCTTTTTGGCTTCTTTTTTATCGCCTGGAAGCAATCCTTCCTACAAATATGTGATAAATACGATTGCGCCAGTCCCAAGTTAAGTTTATGGTTCGTACCTTGATTTGTTCGATCGACGAATGGGGGAGAGTGACCACGTTCCCTTATCCGGTTAGGCTTTTGGTTGCCACTGCCAGTTTGGAAAGGCTGTCTGCTTAGATATTTTGTGCTCGAGGGATTTGGTCGAGTTGGCATTCATCAAACTCGGGTAATAAATTGCGGATCTCGACCTGGTATTTTTGCAGTCTTTGTTCCTTGATTTGGAAAGTCCATGTGACTTGATTGACGACGAGCTGAGAGTCGTACCGTAGGATGACTCGCTTTTCTCTGTTACTTGAGTGCTAGCTTTAAACCTGCAATCACGGCCTCGTACTCGGCCTCGTTGTTAGTCATGTCTGAGCATCTTATGGACTGGTGAATTACTTCGCCTATTGGGACCTCGAGCACGAGTCCCAGTCCCGATCCTGATGCGTTAGATGCACCATCTGTATTCAACACCCATTGGTCGTGTATTTTGGGGGAAGTATGGGTGGTTTCCTTTTCGTCTTCAGGCATTATTTTTGTGCTGAAGTCGGCGGTGAAGTCGGCGAGCACTTGCGACTTTATCGCCGTTCGCGATTGATAGGTTATATCATGCTCGCTTAATTCTATGGCCCATTTGGCCAATCTTCCTGACAGCTCGGGCTTGTACAGAATACTCCTTAGGGTAAAAGTCGTTACTACCGAGATGGGATGGCACTGGAAATAGGGTCATAGCTTTCGTGAAGCTACGACCAAAGCCAAGGCCAGCTTCTCGAGGTGTAGATACCTCGTCTCGGCGACAACTAGAGTTTTACTAATATAATAAATGGGAGATTGCGTACCTTTGTTTTCTCGGACTAGGACCGAGCTCACGGCCATGTCAGACACGGCCAGATAGACGAGGAGATGTTCGCCGTGTTCCGCCTTGGCGAGTAGTGGAGGAGAAGATAAGTAATTCTGTAATTCCTTCAAGGTTTCGACAGACTCGGAGTTCCATTGGAGTCCGTTGTCCTTATTGAGTATGCCGAAAAATTTATGGCATCTATCGGAGGATCGTGATATGAACCTTGACAGGGCGGCTATGCGACCGGTCAGCTTTTGTACTTGTTTCTTACTAGTCAGGTTCTCCGGTATTCCTTCTATAGCTTTGATTTGGTCGGGGTTGAACTCGATGCCTCGTTGTGATACTAAGAAGCCAAGGAACTTTCCCGAGGTTACTTCGAAGGCACACTTCTCGGGGTTTAATTTCATACCATGTCGTCTGAGTATGTCGAAGGCCTCTTTTAAGTGGTAGATGTGGTCCTCCTTCCTTTTTGATTTGACCAGTATGTCACCAACCTCCGGTACGTCGTCCCCACATTTTATTATCCGAAAGGCATCACTCTATAACAGTACGTTCGTTGATGAGTGATGAAGGTGGTTTTCTGTTGGTCTTCCTCCTACATGAGGATCTGATTATAGCTCCAGTACGGGTCTAGGAAGCTGAGTAGCTCGTGCCCGGCCGTTGCATGAATGAGTTGGTCGATTTGAGGAAGTGGGACCGAATCTTTTGGGCAAGCTTTGTTTAGGTCTGTGAAGTCCACGCACTTCCACCACTTTCCGTCGTTTTCACCATGACCACATTGGCGACCCATTGAGGATATTTTGACTCCCTGATGGAGCCGTTTTCCAACAATTTCTCCACCTCTTCGCGAACTGCGCCGTTTATGGCGGCATTGAATTTCCGCGTGATTTGTCTCACCGGGGGGTGGAATGGGCCGACATTCAACTTATGTGTTGCTATCTCCTTTGGGATACCTGGCATATCTGCATAGGAAAAAACAAACAGGTCTACGTTATTTTTTAAGAATTGACGAAATTTACCTGGTTCTTGGAGCTTGTGGCCGATGAAAGCTTTCTTGCTGCGGTCGTTGTCATTGTGTTGGACAAGGTCGAGGTCTTCTATGGTAGATCCTGTAGCTTCTACGACTTCGGGATCTTTGATCACATCCTTCTCGTCCTCGCTCGACCTCGACCCTATTGATTGCGATGCTTCTTTAGCTTTACCCTTTAATTGTTGGGTGTGTGTGCAGTTTTGGGCGATGCAGTAGCATTCCCGTGCAGTGCGTTGTTCTCCTCAAATGCTGAATACCCCCCAGGGGTGGGAAATTTGATGACTTAATATAGGCTGGAGGGGACGGCTTTCATGGCGTGTATCGAAGGTAGACCTCTGATAGCGTTGTACGTCGCATCTTGGTCCATGATGTGGAACATGGTCTCCAAAGTGACACCGCCAGCTAGGACGGTCAGCGTGATTTCTTCGGACGTTCGCTCAACTGCATTGTTAAAACCTGTTAGTGTGATGCAACGTGGCACTATCCTATCCTCGAGCTTCATTTATGTGAGAACTCGAGGGTGGATGATGCATGTGCCGCTCCCGTCATCGACCATAATACATTTTACATCAATATATAAGATGCGTAAAGTAACGACAAGGGCGTCAAAGTGAGGAAAAACCAAACCGTGTGTATCTGACTTATCGAAGATGATACTTTCTTCAAGTTCGTCGTACCGTTCATGAGTGATCAACCGTTTGAGTTTGTGGGTGGTGGTGAGCTTCACGCTGTTGATTGAGGCATCGTCGCCCCCTACGATGATCATTTGAATGGTTCGAGCTGGGGAGGGTGGTTTGGGTGGTCCCTGGTGTTGTTCCCGTCCTCGGGCGAAGTCGGCTCTCCCTCGATCGCTCATCAGTTCCTTCAAGTTCCCTTGGTGAAGCATGTTTATGGCCTCTTGTCTCAGGGCGATACAGTCCTCAGTTTTGTGACCCCGCTCCTGGTGGAATTTGCAGAGGGCATTTGACTTTCTGGTGCTCGGGTCGGATCTCATCTTCTGCGGCCACTTCACTTTTGTGCGAGTTTCTCCAGCGCGTAGACTATTTCTGAGGGGGAAACACAGAAACTGTAAGCAGAGAATAAGGGGGCATACCTCTCTCATTTCGGTGAGTTCCTGTTCGCGGCCTAGATGGGCCTTCGTCGTGGCGGGGAGGCAGCATGCCCTGCCTCTGACGTAAGGCTGATGTCTTTCCCGATTAGGTCGAGGTCTTGCTAGATCTCTCCTGTTGTCGTTCGTCCGGTCTTTTATGGACTCGGCTTGTACCGAGGTTAGGCGTTGGGTCGGCCTATTTAGATCATCTTCGTCAGCTCGAACTTCGGCGCAGTAGGCGTTGTGAATTTTGTCCCAAGTGGTCGGGGGATATTTCATGAGGCAGCTCAGTAGCTTTCTGGTTGCCCTTGAACCACTCCTATTCAGCCCGTTTTGGAAGGCTACCATGGCCATTCCTTCCGATACGTTTGATAAGGTCATCCTTACTCGGTTAAATCAAGCAAGGAAATCCCTGAGTCCCTTTCTAGGTGATTGTTTGATGGCAAATATGTCACTTACTCTTGCCTCTGCCTTTTTTGCTCCAGCATGGGCTATTACAAACTTGTCGGCCATCTCTTCGAACATTTCAATCGAGCGTGCGGCAGCTGTGAATACCAAGTCAACGCGCCCCCGGTGAGGGTTTCACTGAACTTCTTCAACAAGATGGATGATACTTGCTCTTTCGCGAGGTCGTTGCCTTTTACTGTGGTGACATAATGAGTCACATGATCTTCGGGGTCCATTGTGCCGTCGTATATTTTTAGGTACGGCATCATTTTAAAGGTTTTGGGTATCGCGTGTGGTGTAGCTTCGTTGTTATATGGCTGCTCAGCAAACCGACCGGCATCCATTTTTGGTAGGAGTTTTGGGGCGCTCGGTATTTTGTCTACCCTTTCTTGATGCTCCTTTATTTGGTCGCAGAGCACTTTGTTCTTGTTCTCCATCTTCTCTATTTTCCTTAGAATAGCTGTGAGGGTGCCGTTACCTGCATCATTAACATTGTGAGTAATACCTGTTACAAGGGGGGGGGGGGGGGGGGGGTTTTTTTTGTTTTTAAACGAAC
>NC_031990.1:50293581-50316474 GCF_001879085.1 Nicotiana attenuata | reverse complement strand
TGCGGGGGCGTGTTGCTAGTCTACCGCTGACGCAATGCCAACTCTTGCATCTTCTCAGTTCGGCCTTTGATCGGTCTTGTCGAGAATGCTGGTCAACGTGTTTGTCAACCACTCCTCGAGTAGCTTTTTCACTACCGGTGGTGCCTCTTCCAATGTGGACGTAGAGGCCCCTTTACCGTGTGAGGCTGCCGTGAGGAGGGGGCAAGCTGTTTTGCTGGGGAGAGGTATCTGGTGTTATGTCTTCACCCTCCGTTTCATTGACTTCGTTGACGGTGTGAAGGAGGTTGGTGGTGAGGTCGGCTATTGCTTTCCTCTTTTCTTCTCCGTTGCCTGCCATGTTAGATTTGTGTACACAAGTGTGGAGTTTTTTGTATTTTTTTAAATCTAGAAAAAACTAAAATTTTAACTAGAAAATCCTCACAGACGGCGCCAAATTGTTTGACCAAAAAGCATGGAACTCTTTGTTAAACTAATAATATAAAAGGATAAGGGATTAATCCTAGTTAAAGATAATATCCCTAGATCTAAAATCAATTTATATGGATAATGTGGGACCACGTCGAAATAGATTAAATGCAATATATAATAAATGTGGTTGTAGTTGATGTGATGAGAGTAAGTAATAAATAACAATAAATGGCACTAAATGTAAATAAGGAGAATGATTCACTCAATATTGAATGAGGTGGATGATTCTTCTTTCTAACAATGATGTAAGACAAATGAATTTGGGAATATAGGAAGCTTTTCGTATCTGATGCGAGAAATGTGGAATAAACGCCAAATCGAATCTCTTTGGAAAGGTAATGTTTGTATTTTTCTTGAGAGTCAACTTTTCCAGAGAGTTCTTATCATATCTAATATTACATGCCCTTTTTCTTCTTTCTACCTTTCTATTTATATGAGACATGCCTCCAACCTACCCTAAAGTACAGGTACAGAGAATATCCAATGGAATATTCTCCTAGATATTTTATTACAGAACTAGCCATTATTTGCAGACTTGAACGTTCGACCTCGGCCCCGATTAACAGCTCGCCAGTAAGTTCCTTTAATCTTGTGTACGACCTCGGCCTAATCGCCTCTTAGTTACTTATCCTTGTGCCAGGTTCCCTTAGTCAGATTCTGACCCATACAGTTATGAGTTAAAAATATAAGACAGATTTCTCAAACTATACATTATTCTGGTAAAAAGTGATACAATATTCAAAGAGCAAAATATGCTCTAAGTTGAGACTTCACTAAAGGGAAGGCAGTTTAGTAACTGGACAGACCAATGTAGCCTGTAAGCCCTCTTCTCACAATTGAACTGTTGTGATTTCTAATATCTGGTCTATGTCAAGGAGGATAGTGCCTGGCTTCAGATCGCAAATGAACGAGTGAAGTGTGACAATAGTGATGAATATACTCGAACCAACAAGCCTCAACAACAATTTTGAGAAGGCTATGATTCTTATGAATTTGCTCGTGATTCTTTGCAATAGGACTTTGGTGGAACCATCTTATATCGAATTGGATATTATGTGAATTTATAAAATAAAGAACTGTGCGACAGATACTTTGGCGAACTCAAGGGTAAGATTCTCAGAGTACCCAGGGACAAATTAAACGAATGACAGATATCCTTTTTCCATTTTTCTGGGGTCTAAGTGCTTAATTAATTCAATCCTACACGTCTTCTATTTTTTATGAAATGAAGCCAACACCCATATCATCGATTAGGGTGCCGTTTTAGAATTTACATCAGTAACAAGCCTGACTGAGATGCTTCATATTTAAGTTTTCTTTAATTCATCGGGAAAAAAGAAAGAAAGAAAGAAACACATTATCCCAGTGAGTTGCTGTTGAGTTGAGACCGTTTCCTTCCCTTAATCTTGTTCCAAGACCTTTCCAAGATCTTTTATCGGCTCATTGTGTTTGGTTTGTTTTCCTTTAATACAGTTCACACAAATGCTATAGTAGGTAAAATTCAATTCCAAAAGGATTACATTCTTGACTAGTTTTTCCGGTCTTTCTTTGGATATGTGTGACCTAGACGTTTATACCACTAGTAAGCAGAACATTCATTCACTAAGGCTAAGCACTGCCTTCCATTGCATGAGACTGAGTCATGTCTCCTTTAATTGCATGAGACTAAGCATTGTCTCCTATTTTGCATGAGGCTAAGCCCTGCCTCCTCAATTGCATAAGGCTAAGCATTGCTTTCCCTTGCATGAGACTAAGCATTGTCTCCTATTTTGCATGAGGCTAAGCCCTGGCTCCTCAATTACATAAGGCTAAGCGATGCCTTCCATTGCATGAGACTAAGCCCTGTCTCCTTTAATTGCATGAGACTAAGCATTGTCTCCTATTTTGCATGAGGCTAAGCCCTGCCTCCTCAACTGCATAAGGCTAAGCGTTGCCTTCCATTGCATGAGACTAAGCCCTGTCTACTTTCCGTTGCCCAGGATATCATGGTCTAAGGACATCATCCTCATCGTCCAAAGACAATTTTCATGGTCCAAAGGGAATTTGCATCATGTTTAAATTCTCGCAATAATCCCATATATACTTGCATGCATTGCGTTTAAGTTTTGCAGGTAATCCAGGAGGTAACCGTCTTTTAACAGGAGCAATCTTCGCTCCGGTTTCCGTTTGATGCTCACATCTTGAAACTATCTCAAATACAGCCAACCACTGTCTGTTACCCACTCCCACTTGATAACTGTCCAAATACTCATCCATAACCGTTCTGAGATACATCCATATAAACTCATCTAATATCGTCCTATCTAGAAGAACCTGTCCATTCCTATAACAACTCCATCGGCTCAGTTCACTACTGGATCCAGAACTACACATGGCCTGATTCCCGTAAAATCGGAAATATGTAGTCAACTCAGAAACCGGAGTTCAGCCTCCATTTTTTCAAATCACCCCATTCGGTCGAAATCGATCATCATTTCTTTACCCGACAACTCTTTCATCATTCTCGGGCAAAGAGGGGTAATTGTTGATACCCAATTTTTCCCTCATATTTTTAAATTGTATATATATACTTTCAAAATAGTATATTTGCATCATCATTTAGTTTATAAACCTATACAAGCATTTTACATAATTTTCCATGATTCTTGGAAGCCCTAAATTAATTTTTTTCTGCATTTTTATTGTATAAATATTTAATAATTATCCTTCAAATTATTTTTATGATGTTTTAATCATCCAAACATATTATTTACACCAACATGCATGTTTTTAAATATTTTACTTCATTGTTACATTTGCATTTTTAGGCAAATTGCACAATTTTTGAAATAATAGCCTATATTCATGTATAATTACATTATTTATGCCAAAATAATATTTTATATTTTTATAATGTGAAGTTATTATTTTCAATCACTTTAGTGCACAAATAATATTTTTGTTATTTATTAATTACTTTTATAAATTATTTATTGATAAAATATTGGGTATTTAAAAACTAGCCCCAATTTCTAAACATTTTCGGACCAATACACTAGCTCAATAACCCCAGCCCAAACCAATAAACCCCTTTAACCCAAAACTCGGTCGCAACCCATCTAAATTAACCCGACCCAGCCCCCTTTTAATCGTGGCCGTTGATCTCAGAGATTAACGGCCCATATCTAATCCCTCCCTTTAACTAACCAAACCCCTAACCCTAACCCCATTTCCCCTTTACCTGCCGCCTCTGTATCCTCTCATATCCCTTCTCCCCCCCCCCTCTCTAAAGAACCCTAAAGCCGCTGCCCCCCAAATTCTTCTCTTAATCCCACCAAATATGGGATTTGATCTTCATTTCTTACCATGTTCGACCCCTTTTTGGTACTGGCTATTCTCCAATAGTGCTTGCCTAAGCATGGCAAGCAAATCTCTTCAAAGTCAAACCAAATCGGTTCAGATCTCTGATTTTTGAATGTTATTCTGTCTATATTCGTCCTATGCTACTGTGAGTCCGATTTTGTTTATATTCTGTTGATATTTACTTTCCCTAAAATTAGGGTTTACAGATCTCTTCAAAATCGAACCAAAATTGGTTCAAATCTCTGATTTTTGGGTGTTATTTTCTCTATATTCGTCATATTCTATTGTGAGTCCGACTTTTGTTTATATTCTATTGATATTTACTTTTCCTAAAAAAACTAGGGTTTACAGATCTCTTCAATTGAATTTTTAGACCTATTTGTATATTATTTTCCTTGTTTGTTGCTTAAATCACTCCAGTTCTCCCTCCGTGAACTGTCGTGACGGTACCTAGTCTCTACGACTAGGTAAGCCTAACAATTTGCGAAAATGAAACAAAGATACGAAAACTAACATTTAACAGGCAAATATAATAAAGGAGTTTAAAATGCCGCCCGACATATATAATAAAACACTCTCGATCTGAACATAAGCACTCCCAAAACCCGAAATCTCATGAATCACAAGCTACAGAAATACATAGTGGTTCTAACTCTAGAAATCTAACAACGAAGAAAATACAGGAAGTCTATAACTGAAGGAGGAATAGAGAGGGACTTCTAGGTCTGCGGACGGGGCAGATATACCTCGAAGTACCTGTATATGCACACGAAAAACATGTGCAGGAAAGGGCATGAGTACAGCACAACGGTACCCAGTAAGTGCCAAGCCTAACCTCAGTCGAGTAGTGACGAGATCAGGTCAGGGCCCTACTAGTTTTTACATATAATAAGATAAAACAGTACGAAATATCACAGTAGAGTTAAAAATGCTAACAGTAAATGAAAAATGGAATCACAGGAAGAAATAACTCGATACACAGAGATAGCAACAGGGGATCTCCCGGGATACCGTCCCGTAGTCCCAAACGTAAATGTATAGAGGATCTCCCGGGATACCGTCCCTTAGTCCAAATCGTAAATGTGTAAGGGGATCCCCATAATACCAGTCCGTAGTCCCAAAGTAAATATCCAGTACATGGGGATCTCCCGGGATACCGTCCCGTAGTCCCAAACATAAACATACAGGTAGATCTCCCGGAATACCGTTCCGTAGTCCCAAAATAAATACACAACTCATTCAATATACACAACAGTTCCAGCTAGGAAATATCTACAGTTCTAATCAAGTTCGTTGCAAGGAAGACAGGAAACTCTTACTCTAAACATGCTACACAGAATCCAGGTAGACAGTTAAAGAGGATAAGACATTTAAGGCACATAAGCATGTTTTCCTAAGCTAAACAGGAGGCCACGTATACTAGTATTGCTCAATTAAAGGAAAACACAGTTAATTACTTAATGAAAACGGGGTTTTTCAACAATTAGCACGTGTATGCACTCGTCACCTCACGTACACGACATTTATATAACAACAGTACCAAAATCCTAAGGGGAGTTCCCCCACACAAGGTTAGGCAAGCCACTTACCTCGAACCAAGCTCAAAATCAATCCGAAATCACGCTCTTGCCACGAGTATCCAACTCCGAGTCGCCCAAATCTAATCAAATCAATTACATAACGTAAATATCTCATTTAACTAATTAATTCAAAGCTAAGGAAGAAAATAGGAAAATGCCCAAAAAATCCTCCCCGGGCCCACGTCTCGAAATCGGGTAAAATCACAAATTATGAACACCCATTCACTCACGAGTTCACTCGTACAAAAATCATCCCAATCCGACGTCAAATTCCTATTCAAATCTCAGATTATCAATTTGGGAACTTTTTCCCCCATTTCCAAACTTTCACCCTCAAATTCCTTAATTAGATGAGGAAAACAATAATAGATTAATGTATTAGGACCAAATTAGAGTTAGAATTCGTTACTCGATAGTTCTCCTTCAAAAACCCTCGAGAAATCGCCTCCCACCAAGCTCCAAATCAAATTTGTGTTATGAAATTTCAAACCCTCGAAATCCTCTTTTCTGCCCAGCGATTTCCGCATCTGCGCTCATGGGGCTGCATCTACGATCCCGCACCTGCGTAAAAAGCATCGCAGGTCCGAAAGTCACTTATCCGGGCTGGGGCCGCATCTGCGGTCTCTGGGCTGCATCTACCGTTCCGCATCTGCGGTCCCCCAGCCGCACCTGCGGTTCCTGATTCCCAAGCCGAATTCCGCATCTGCGGCTTCCTAACCGCTTCTGCGGCTCCGCACATGCGATCCTACATCCGCAGGTGCGATTATATCAGGTTCAGCAAACTTCAGAAAATGCCTAAGTCCAAATCAAATCCGTTAAGCATCCGAAACTCACCCGAGGCCCCCGGGACCTCAACCAAACATACCAACCAATCCTAAAACACCATACAAACTTAGTCGAGCCCTCAAATCACATCAAACAACGCTAAAACCACGAATCACCCTCCAATCCAAACCTAATGAACTTGAATTTCCAAAATTCTACAACCGATGCCGAAACCAACCAAATCACATCCGATTGAACCCAAATTTTGCACACAAGTCGTATTCACCACTACGAACCTATTCTAACTTGCAAAATCGGATTTCGACCCCGATATCAAAAATTCCACTATCGGCCCGAAACTCCAAAAATTTAACTTTTGCCATTTCAAGCCTAAATAAGCTACGGACCTCCAAACCACAATCGGCACATGTCCCTAAGCTCGAAATCACCCAAGAAGCTAACGGAATAAACGGAATTCCATTCCGGAGTCGTCTTCTCATTGTTCCGACTACGGTCCAAATTTTAAGACTTAAACTTTCATTTAGGGACTAAGTGTCCCAAAATACTCCAAAACTCAAGATGAACCATCCCAGCAAATCCCAATAGTAGAAAAAGACACGGGGGAAGCAGTTAATAGGGGATCAGGGCGTTAATTCTCAAAACGACCGGCCGGATCATTACATCCTCCCCCTCTTAAAATATTCGTTCATCCTCGAACGAGCATAGAGACATACCTGAAGTGGTGAAAAGATGAGGATAACGGTTGCGCATATCCTGCTCGGTCTCCCAAGTCGCCTCCTCAACTGGCTGACCCGCCACTGAACCTTTACTGATGCAATGCTCTTTGACCTTAGCTTTCGAACCTGCCTGTCCAATATAGATGCTGGCTCTTCAACATAAGATAGATCCTTGTCCAACTAGACTGAATTGAAATCCAACACGTGCGACGGATCACCGTGATATCTCCGAAGCATCGAAACATGAAATATCGAATGAACTCCTGCCAAGCTGGGAGGTAAGGCAAGCTCATAAGCAACCTCCCCAATACATCGCAACACCTTAAAGGGACCAATAAACCTTGGGCTCAACTTTCCCCTCTTTCCAAATCTCATAACGCCCTTCATAGGCAAAACACGAATCAAGACACGCTCTCCCACCATAAATGAAACATCGGGAACCTTCCGGTCCGCATAACTCTTCTGTCTGGACTGGGCTGTGCGAAGTCTATCCTAAATCACCTTAAACTTCTCAAAAGCGTCCTGAACTAAGTCTGTGCCCTATAATCTAGCCTCGCCTGGCTCAAACCAACCCACTGGGGATCTACACCGCCTACCATACAGATCCTCATATGGTGCCATCTGAATGTTGGACTGATAACTGTTATTGTAGGCAAACTCCGCAAGTGGAAAGAACTGATCCCAAGAACCTCCAAAATTCCATCACACACACACGGAGCATATCCTCAAGAATCTGAATAGTGTGCTCGGATTATCCGTCCATCTGGGGGTGAAATGTTGTACTTAGCTCTACTCGAGTACCCAACTCATGCTGTACGGCTCTCCAGAACCGTGATGTGAACTGAGTACCTCTATTTGAAATGATGGAAACTGGAATACCATGCAGGCGAACAATCTCTCGGATATAAATCTCAACCAACCGCTCTGAAGAATAGGTAGTACACACAGGAATGAAGTGCGTGGACTTGGTCGGCCGATCCACAATCACCCAAATGGCATCGAACTTCCTCAAAGTCCGTGGGAGTCCAACTACGAAGTCCATGGTGATCCGCTCCCACTTCCACTCCGGAATCTCTATCTGCTGAAGCAAGCCACCCGGTCTCTGATGCTCATATTTCATCTGCTAACAATTGAGGCACCGAGCTGCAAACCCAACTATATCTTTCTTCATCCTCCTCCACCAATAGTCCTGCCTCAAATCCTGGTACATCTTTGCGGCACCCGGATGGATGGAATACCGCGAACCGTGGGTCTCCTCCAAAATCAACTCCCGAAGCCCATCAACATTGGGTACACATATCCGACCCTACATCCTCAATACCCTGTTATCACCAATGGTCACATCTCTGACATCATCATGCAGAACCTTGTCCTTGAGTACAAGCAAATGAGGGTCATCATACTGATGCTCTCTAATACGGTCAAACAAGGAAGACCGAGAAACCACACAAGCTAGGACCCGACCGGGCTCTGAGATATCCAATCTCACAGACTGGCTGGCTAAGCCTTGAACATCCATCGCCATGGGCCTCTCCGCTGCTGGTAGATAAGCCAAACTCCCCAAATTCTCCGCCCGGCAACTCAAAGCATCGGCCACCACACCACCACATTGGCCTTCCCCGGATGGTACAAAATAGTGATATCATAATCCTTAAGCAGCTCTAACCACCTCCTTTGATGCAAATTAAGATCCTTCTGCTTGAACAGATGCTGCAAACTCCGGTGATCAGTGTAGATCTCACAAGGAACACCGTACAAATAATGGCGCCAAATCTTCAAGGCGTGAACAATAACAACTAACCCGAGATCATGGACAGGATAATTCTTCTCATGCACCTTCAGCTGTCTGGACGCATAGACAATCACCCTACCGTCCTGCATCAATACCGCTCTAAGGCCAATCCTCAAGGCATCACAATAGGCAGTATAAGACTCCAAACCTGTAGGCAATATCAATACTGGGGCTGTAGTCAAAGCTGTCTTGAGCTTCTGAAAGCTCTCCTCACACTTTTCCGTCCACCTAAACGGAGCACCCTTCTGGGTCAGCCTGGTCATAGGTGTTGCAATAGATGAGAATCTCTCAAAAAATCGATGGTAATAACCCGCCAAGCTAAGAAAACAACAGATCTCTGTAGCTGAGGATGGTCTGGGCCAACTCTGCACTGCTTCCACTTTCTTCGGATCCACCTTGATCCCTTCACTCGATACTATATGACCCAAGAATGCCACGGAATCTAACCTAAACTCACATTTCGAGAACTTCGCATATAATTTATTTTCTCTCAAGGTCTGAAGCACTATCCTCAGGTGTTGTTCATGATCTTCCCGACTCCGGGAGTACACCAGAATGTCATCAATAAAGACAATGACGAACGAGTTAAGATATGGCCGGAATACACTGTGCATCAAATGCATAAATGCTGCTGGGGCATTGGTCAGCCCAAATGACATAACAAGGAACTCGTAATGACCATACCGAGTCCTGAATGCAGTCTTTGGGATGTCTGGCTACCAAATCTTCAACTGATGATAACCTGAACGTAAGTCAATCTTAGAAAACACTCGGGCACCTGTAACTGATCAAACAGGTCATCAATACGAGGTAAAGGATACCGGTTCTTTATTGTAACTTTGTTCAACTGGCGATAATCAATGCACATACGCATAGAACCATCTTTTTTTCTTCACAAACAAGACAGGAGCACCCCAAGATGACACACTGAGCCGAATAAAGCCCTTATCAAGCAATTCCTATAACTGTTCCTTCAATTCCTTCAACTCAAGAGGGGCCATACGATAAGGAGGAATAGAAATGGGATGAGTGCTCGTCAACAAATCAATGCCAGAATTAATATCTCTGTCGGGCGGCATGCCCGGAAGATCAGCTGGAAATCTCGCACTACTGGGACTGAATCAACTGTAGGGGTATCAATACTGACATCTCTCACATAAGCTAGATACGCGTCACACCCCTTCTCAACCATTCGTTGAGCTTTAAGAAATGAGATAACTCTACTAGGAGTGTAATCTGAGGTACCCCTCCATAATCGCGGTAAACCAGGCATAGCTAGTGTCAAGGTCTTGGCATGACAAACAAAAATAGCATAATGGGGCGACAACCAGTCCATGCCCAAGATAACATCAAAATCTACCATGCTGAGCAATAATAAATCGGCTCTGGTCTCAAAACCACTAAGAGCAATCAAACATGATCGATAAATGCGGTCCACAACAAGAGAATCTCCCACAGGAGTAGAAACATAAACAGGGGAACTCAAAGAATCCCGAGATACGCCCAAATACAGGGCAAAATAAGAGGACACATAGGAATAAGTGGAGCCTAGATCTAATAGAACCGATGCATCTCTATGACAGACCGGAACAATACCTGCGATGATAGAATTAGAGGCAACAGCCTCAGTACGGGCAGGAAGGGCATAGTATCTGGCTGACCTCCTCCTCTAGGGCGACCTCTACCTCCCCGACCTCCAACGTCTCGAAATCGGGTAAAAACACAAATTATGAACACCCATTCACTCACGAGTTCACTCGTACAAAAATCATCCCAATCCGACGTCAAATTCCTATTCAAAACTCAGATTTTTAATTGGGGAACTTTTTCCCCCATTCCAAACTTCCACCCTCAAATTCCTTAATTAGATGAGGAAAATAACAATAGATTAATGTACTAGGACCAAATTAGAGTTAGAATTCGTTACCCAATAGTTCTCCTTCAAAAACCCTCGAGAAATTACCTCCCACCGAGCTCCAAATCAAATTTGTGTTATGAAATTTCAAACCCTCGAAATCCTCTTTTCTGCCCAGCGATTTCCGCATCTGCGCTCATGGGGTCACATCTGCGGTCCCACACCTACGTAAAAAGCATCACAGGTGCAAAAGTCACTTATCCGGGCTGGGGCCGCATCTGCGGTCCCCCAGCCGCACCTGCGATTCCTAATGCCCAAGTCGAATTCTGCATCTGCAGCTTCCTAACTATTTCTGCGGCTTCGCACCTGCGGTCCTACCTCCGCAGGTGCGATTGTATCAGGTTCAACAAACTTCAGAAAATGCCTAAGTCCAAATCAAATCTATTAAGCATCCGAAACTCACCCGAGGCCCCCGGGATCTTAACCAAACATGCCAACCAATCCTAAAACACCATACGAACTTATTCGAGCCCTTAAATCTCATCAAACAACGCTAAGACCACGAATCACCCTCCAATCCAAACCTAATAAACTTGAATTTGCAAAATTCTACAATCGATGCCGAAACTAACCAAACCACGTCCGATTGACCCCAAACTTTGCACACAAGTCTTATTCACCACTGTGGACCTATTCCAACTTTCGGAATCGGGTTCCAACCCCGATATCAAAAATTCCACTAACGGCCCGAAACTCCAAAAATTCAACTTTCGCCATTTCAAGCCTAAATAAGCTACGGACCTCCAAACCACAATCCCCACACGCCCCTAAGCCCAAAATCACCCAACGGAGCTAACGAAATTGACGGAATTCCATTTTGGAGCCTACTTCTCACTGTTCCGACAACGGTCCAAATTCTAAGACTTAAACTCTCATTTAGGGACTAAGTGTCCCAAAACACTCCGAAACACAAGATGAACCACCCCAGCAAATCACAATAGCAGAAAAAGACACGAGGGAAGCAGTTAATAGGGGATCGGGGCGTTAATTCTCAAAATGACCGGCCGGGTCGTTATGGTTACTATTTGATTCTTACTATTATATAAACCCCTCCCCCATTCCCTTCTGGATAGGACTTCAATCGTTAATTTTTAACTAAGAAAAATAGGCTTTACTCTGTGTTCATCTGTTCTCTTGTTCTATTTTTGCCTCTTGGCCGGCTGAAAGCCAAGGCCAGCGGATTTCCTACTTTCCGACCTTCTTTGGGTGTGAGCACTGCCCTGGGTTCTTTGAAACCCTTGGGAACTTAACGCATCTGGGATTTTGGGTCATATTGTTGTTCTTTTTCTTGTTTGTTGAGCAATAACTTGTTAGTTCTCAACATTCGCAATGTTTATTCCATTATGTGCTAATTAGCATACCTATGTTTTCTGAAATTGCATGACTTGATATAATTCCTTAACTTTTTTCATGTGTAATTCTGCCTATAGCATGAACTTCTCCAGCATTGTTTCACACCTAAACTGTTGGTCCTAAAAATTTGTTTGTACTTAACTTAGGTAATTTGGACAGTTCGAAGCATGCTTGGCTTAATGTATTGATAATTTGAGCGTTTGCATTAGCTATACGGCCTTATCCTGTTTCCTGCCTTGTTCAGAATTTCTATAGTGATTAATTTATGTCCTAATCTATATTGAGACCCTCACTCTAGTTATAATTTGTTCCTATGACTATGTTGTCACCTAGTATGGTCTTACCCTGCCAATTCTGTACCTCTAACAACTGGTCTTTCTTGACTGATGCCCTTTGTGACATTTGATTCTGCTTGCTTCATCAAGTATAAGTCACAATGTTTAACCCATGTGTTTATCATAATTTGATCCTTTAGGTTTTAAATTTTTTGCATTAGTGACAACTATTTGTCTTACTAGCCTAATGCTCCTTTCCTATTAACTTGGTAATCCCATAAGCTTTAGGCTCCTTGTTTCTTATCAATATGTTACCCTGCCCCACTGTGTTAAGTGAGAATTTGCAGTATCAATTTATTTTTCATGAATTCATGCACCCTCTGTGTTGATATTTTCACTATGTGATCATTTTGTAGTGTTTGCAAATGCTTTTCCAAACCTTATTACTTTACTGCTATTTTCATTGGTTGTTTCCTATTCCGAGTCTCTAATTCATGGCCGACTGAAAGCCAAGGCCCCTTCTAAAGCTTTCCTATTAACCTCCCTAGTGTGAGCAGTGCTCGGGGTCCACTCTGAGACCCTTGTGAACTCTGACACACTAGGGCCTAAGGTTCTTTTGCCACCTTGTCCTAATTACTCAGTTTTGTCCCCCTCTATGCCTACTGAATAAGCCATTTGGCTTGTGTAAATGGCTGTTTTCTGGATCCTTTGATCAACTATGGCTACTGGGTTTGGTTCGAGTGCTCTTGAGATTTCTGGGCTGTGGTCAAACCTGTATGGATACGAAATTGAAGGCCTGGCTGGGCTGGGTATACTTTGGGCTTGTCTTAGGCCCACTATAGTTATTTCTATCACTTTGTAATTTATTTCATTACTTGGACTACAATAATTCTGTAATAACAATTGGGGTATTAGTAAAATTGGGGAAATGGGTATATTCTACTGTCTACATAAAAAGGGTAGAAATCCTGCCTATAGGATCTGAATGTTTAATTTGTTCAACATGCTTTGCTTCTACGTGTTTTGTTAGATGGCATGTTTATAGGACAAAAATAACCTCACTTGTGCACATGTTCATTTTCACACATTGTTAACTGCTACTAGACTGTAATACAGCAATTATTTGTTCAAATTGCTCCGTGTTAGATATCATGCCCTTAGGATTACATTGAGTAACAAATACCTGCTCTTCACAATATTCGCGTAGATATCATGCCTATAGGACATAATCAAATTAGCTGCTATTTCTGTTATTCCCATCATACTGCCCGCCTAGAAAGCATACCCATAGGAATGAAAAGATAAAGAACCAATTTCAAGCGCGAACTATTAGAAATCTTGCCTATAGGACTCTATTGCTAGCCCAGAAAGTATGCTGATTAAACGCTAGTAATTTTGAACTACCAACTGTTTTGCTACCTTATTTCGCGAACAAATTAGAAAGCATGCCTATAGGGTTTGTAGTACTCGCAATCTGCCAAATTCGTTGTTCCTAAAAGTAGCACTGCATGTATGTTTAAAATTCAGAATTACATAGAAGTCATGCCTATAAGATTTAAGGACCCCATTTCGTATTAACTCTGGAACTTGTCACTTGCTTAATATGTAAAACCTGACTGCGTGCATTTGTTGCTTATATGTGGAGGCCAACTTGAGCCATTTACTGCCCCTTATGTGTAGTCCTACATGTTTTTGAATGTCACTTAGATCTATCATTTTTAGCAGCCTAAGTCTAGAACCACCCAAAATAGAGGTCCAAATGCCTTCTGGGCCATAGGCATGGGACGGGTAGTGCACGCATTGGGCACGGTTTAGAATCAATTAGTGCGCTTAGGTAAAAACTTAAAGATAGTAATCGGTTAGCAGGAGATGATAGTCTGTGCCCGCTGAATAATACAAGTAACACCCCATCTCGAGGGAGTTATGAAGTATTATTTATGTTGTACTGGATGATCCTTCAGGCTAAAAAACATAGGACCCCCCCCCCCCCATCTTGTCTTTAGATCAATTATTTGTGTTTATTAAAGTCTTTCAATAATGAATTTTCCCAAACTTCTTGCTTTCTTTGTCTTTGCTTGTCTGACTAATTCATATAATTCGAGTTCGGTCGGGATCCACAGTTGTGGACCTCGAGGAGCGCCTAACACCTTCTCGTCGAGGTAATTTAAGTCCTTACCCGATCTTTGGTGACGCAAATTGGTTAAACCAAAGTTATTTGCAAATAGGTGCTCTAACGCACCTTAAACCCGTTAGGTGGCGACTCTCTCTTTTATCACCTCCTTAAAACAGTTGTCACATGTCGAAAGCCGATTTCGCGAGAAAAAGGGGCGCGGCAATATGAATGCAAATAAAGAACGGCAATACCCTTCGTACTTTTCTCTCATCCTCACCAAGCAACAATACAAATCCAAATAATAAAAGCAAGGCCGCAAATAATTTCACTTCACTTATGGTACCATGATATCAAACTCAACTTTCAAAATATTCAACATCTTTGAAATAAATAATAAATACGAAACAAATAATTAAAAGAAGTAATAATATAACCTAAACATGGAAAACATGATCAATGAAACAATATAATACAAAGAAACAACTTCCATCGGCATGCTTTAACTCAATGACAACGCATAGATACTCGTCACCTCACATATATGTAATCCCCACACATAAAACACGTAGCAAATAGACCAATTCAAGGTTAACCACGACATTTACCTCACTCCACTACTAAATCAATGCTCAACCGCTTTTTCCTCTAGAATTGGCCTCCAAACCAATAAAATCTACCAAATATAGTTCAAATAATTCAAAATAAGCTTTAGAAACTACCAAGGAGTGAAAAAGATTCAATCTTTAATGATTTTGGAAAAAGTCAACAAAAGTCAACCCGGTCTTGCTTGGTCAAAACTCGAGATTTGGACCAAAACTCAATTACTCATTCACCCCGAGCCCGGTTATGTGATTAGTTTCGAAATCTGACCTCAATTTGAGGTCTAAATTCCAATTTCTCAAAATCCCCAATTTCTACCTAAATCCCTAATTTCTACCATGAAAAAACATAGATTAAAGGTTAAAAATCAATGGGTGATTATGCAAAATGTAAGAAACAAGTTAAAATCTACTAACCTATAAAGTTGGGATGAAAAATCTCTTCAAAATCGCCTCTAGGCCGAGCTCAAACTTAAAAATGGAGAAAAATGAGAAGAAATCCCGATTTTGAAACTTTAAATCACTGGGCGTCAGGTGCTCTTCGCGTTTGTGAAGCACCTGACGCGATCGCGAAGCGCATCGGCTCAAATGGCCTTCGCGTTCGTGAGATACGCTCCGTATTCGCGATGTTCCTCGCCCATCTGGCCTTCGCGTTCGCGGGCCTATGCTCGCGTTCGCGTAGAGTATAGCCCAGCCTGCCCCCCCAGACTCATTAACCCATCGCGTCGCATGGGTGAGGTCGCGTTCACGAAGGGTAATCCCTCCACTGTTTCGTGACCGCATCATCACGTTCGCGTAAAAGGAATCTGCCCCCAGCCCCATTCCCCCTTCACGGTCACGAGAGTAGCTTCGTGATCGCGAAGCACAAAATACCAGATATTAGCAGATAACTGTATCAGCAATTCTTAAGTTCAAATGGTCCGTAGCCTATCCAAAACTCACCCGAGCCTCTCGAGCTCCAAACCAAACATGCACACAAGTGTAATAACATCATACGAACTCGCTCGCATGATCAAAATACCAAAATAACACCTAGAACTACGAGTCAGACATAAAAATGCATGAAATTTTTAAAGAAACTCAAGGACTTCCAAATTTTCAACCGAGCATCTGAATCCTATTAAATCAACTCTGTTTTGCACTAAATTTTGCAGAAAAGTTTCAAATAGACCTATACCAAGTTCCAGAACCGAAATTCGAATCCGGTAGCCATAAAGTCAACTTACGGTCAAACCTAGGAAATCTTTAAACCCTCAAGTTACTAGCTTTCGAAAAATCAAGTTAGAGACTTTCGAATTCAATTCTCGGCATATGCTCAAGTCCAAAAAAACGATACGAACCCACCGGGATCGTCAAAATACCAATCCAGGGTCGTTTGCACAAATTATTAACCGTAGTCAACTCAAGTTATTTTTAAAGCTGAAGATTATGTTTTCTTCAAATTTTCACATAAAATCTTTTCGAAAAAAGACACGGATTGCGCCTGCAGATTGAGAAATACTAAATGGGCTTATAAAGGTATCAAAACACGGAAGTAAGGGCTAGAATTCAAAACAACCTATCGGATCGTCACATTATAAGTAAAATACTTATTATCTATCAAATTGGTCGATTGCTTCTGAAAATTAGTTTTTCTTCCCCAATCCTGAAAATTAGATGACAAAATCAAAAGCATACAAGATAGTCAAATGCAAATCTTAAAGTATTTAATTTTGAAATACGAGTATATCATTGATTAATTGGACAATCAAAAGATAAATAAAACAAGAAAAATAACAAAGTTCTTAAATTATGACATTTTAGCAAGAGAATAAATGAAAAGGTTATTACGTTTCTAAATTCCTTCAAATATCAAGTTGTCACACAATTTTTTTTTTTTTTTTTTTTGCATAAATCGTTTCAAATCAGAAAATATAATAATCAACAAGTATCTTAAAAAAAATTCTTTCTTTAATCGAATGGCCCCCTGAAGAAATAATTTTTGGAGAAAACAAAAAGCAAAAACTTAGAAGCCAAACCAAAAATGAAATAGAAACAAACAAAAACAAATTAAGGGAAAATTAAGAAAATATAATCATCAACAAGTATTTTAAAAAAAAAAACTTTTTAATCAAATGTCTCGTTGAACCGATAACTTTTGGAGAAGAGAAAAAGAAAAAACTTAGAAGCAAATAAATAAAAAGAAAACAAAAAAAATTATTAAAGGGAAAATATAAGAAAATGTAATCATCAACAAGTATCTTAGCTTGAAAAATATATATATTTTTTTTAATCTTAATCGGATGTCCTTTGAAGGGACAATTTTTGGAGGAAACAAAAAACAAAACTTAGAAGCAAAAAAGAAAAAACAAAAGAAAACAATCTGAGCAATGCCTCCACTGAACATTACTGGACCGACACCAGGATCTGCACAAGCAGTGCAAAAGTGTAGTATGAGTACAACCGGCCTTATATACTTCGTAAGTGCCGAGTCTAACTTCGACGAAATAGTGACGAGGCTATAACAAGACACTCACTATAAACTTGTACGAGTATAAGTGAAAGCAATGGTAAAAATACATGGAACAACAATTGACATAAAAACGGGAACAATAAGTACATAACAGAGGGCCCTATAATATCATTATGCTCAATTTCTCAATACAATACGGATATGGAACCAATAGTAAAGAATAGTCAAATATATCTTATCCATTATCTGATCCACAAATATATAAACAAATACCGTTGCGGTATGCAACCCGATCCCAACCAATATATCCATATCCGTTGCAGCGTGCAACTCGATACCAAATAATAATACCAATATCCGTTGCAGCGTACAATCCGATCCCAAACAACAATACTAATATCTGTTGCGGTGTACAACCTGACCCCAAATATCATAACAACATGTGCACAACTCTACAATCAACTACGACGTATTTCACAATGAATGCAACAAGGGAAATAATCAATTAAGGACATGAAACATGTAAAAGTGGCTATCTAACAACATATGGAAACACAAAACAAGTAAAGGCAGTCAACAAATAAAGACACTGATACATGAAAACATATAGCAAATTAGGGTGTAGCAAACAAAGGCATGAATTTAACGAGTAGAAACAAGTAACAACTAAAGCGTCTAACGCTTAGAAACATGGAATAACTGAATTCATGAAGTATTTGAAGAAAAACAACTAAGTAGCCCGCCCTGCATGCTTAACTCATGACAACGTATATACGCTGGTCACCTTGTATATATGCCGTCCCCACACATAAATCAAGTAGCAAATAGACCAATCAAGTCCTAATTCTCTCAAATCAAGGTTAACCACGACACTTACCTCTTTTCGCAACTCCATCACCAATCAATCACGGCTTTGTCTTTCGAACAAGCCTCCAACCTAACCGAATCAGCCAATTATCAATCTCACAATCCAAAATAAGCTTTAGAAACTACCCACGAATGAAAAGGGTTCAATTTGATCATTTTTTAAAAATGTCAACAAAAGTCAACCCAAGCACGTTTGGTCGAATCCGAAATTCGGACCAAATTATCCATTCACCCCGAGCCAGGATATGTGATTTGTTTCGAAATCTGACCTGAATTTGAGGTCTAAATCTCAATTTTACATAATTTCTAAATTCTACCCAAAATCCCTATTTTCTATCTTGAAATTTATAGATTTAATGATGAAATTCATGGAAAAGTAATTGAATTTATTGAAAACTAGTTAAAGTTGCTTACCAATGAATTTGAGAAGAAAATCCTCTTCAAAAATCGTCTCTAGAGTGTTTAGGGTTGAAAAATGGTGTAACATGAGCTAAGTCTTTTTTTTCCACTTTTACTCAGTCGCGCATGTCGCAATTGCGAACTCTTGTTTGCAATTGCGATATCCGCAAATGCGAAACACTAATTGCAAATGTGATCTCTGCATCAAACATCCAGAATTCGTAAACATTGATCGCAAATGCGGAAATATCTCAGCCCGCAAACGCAAATAATTTATTACAAAAGCGATCCCAGCCCCAGTTCCCTCTTCGCATTTGCGATCCAGACATCACAAATTCGAGGCTCGCAATTGCAATTAGGTTCTCGCAAATGCGAGGCCTGCAATTGGCACCAGCAGAGTCTTGCACCAGCAGTCCCAAAACCATTCCGCAATGCATCCGAAACCTACCCAAGCCCCAAGCTCTAAACAGAACATGCACATAAGTGTAATAACATCCTAAAAACTTTCGCGCTACCTCAAATTATCAAAATAACATCAAATAACAAGGATCGATCATCAAAACTCAAAGATTTCAACTTAAAACTCAATTTTCACAATCTTTCAAATAATGCGCTGAAACACGCACGGATCACCCTAGGACCCCAACCAAACATGCGTACAAGTCCAAAAATATCATACGAATCTACTAGAATCGTCAAAACACCGATCCGAGGTCGTTTACCACAAATGTCGACCGTGGTCAACTCTAGCCTTAATTTAAATCAAAAATCACATTTTCTTCGAAATTTCATATAAAAGCTTTCTGAAAAGCGATACGGACGACGCATGCATATCAATAAACATCAAATGAAGCTACGAGAGGTCTCGAAATACAGAAATTAAGGTTAATACTCAAAATGACCTATCGGGTCGTCACAAAAATATAAATACTAAAAGTTGCGAGAGAAGCCGTCGGTAAATTACCGACAGAGTCCATCGGTACAACCAGTTAATTTTGACCAGTCAAAGTGTCGTTATTTAGAGTTGTCCATCGGTTATTTTTTTATTTTTATTTTAAAAAGTTCAAAAGCACCGAGGGACTCTAAGCGACCCTGGAAATTCTGTCCCTAGTGCTGCATAGATGTAAACAACTGATTTTTAGTAGTGATATATGATGTTGATCACTAAAGATGGTTGTTTCTTAATTGATAGAGACATTTCTAACTTCCGAAAGGTTGAGATGAGATTTCCATGCAAACACAGTGGTGAAGATTTAGCCGAAAAGAGCCACCACTACACTTCACTTGATGGGGAGATGGTAATTGATACTTTGCCCGACACACAGAAACAGAGGTCATACCTAATTTATGATATGATGGCCCTTAACCATGAGTCTGTCATAACGCGGCCTTTTTGTGAATGATTGATAAAGCCAAGGGATTCTGAACGTCATTAGCAAGATATATTATACAAGTTGGAGCCTTTTTAGGTGAAGAGAAAGGATTTTTGGCAGCTCTCTTCTGTCACGAAAATTCTGAAGAAATTAATTCCAGGGCTTTCACATGAAGCAGATGGCCTTTATTTTTCAAGGTTGGGATGATCCTTATGTTCCTCTCACGCACGATCGTCTCTTGAAGTGGAAATCAACTCGGTTGACGAATTGCTTTATCTACATGAAGGAGGGAATAAGAAACTAATGTAAGGGAATAATAGAGTTGTTTTAATTTCCCAGATAGTAGTTCTGACCCGTCACACTGCGTACTCGGGGTAAAATAATAGTGTTGTGGGGTTCCAATAACCATGAATTGGTGTGGATGAGGACCAGAATTGATAAATAATGATTACATCACATGAAGCTCCTTGTTATGGTGAGAAATCGTTTTTTTCTCACTTCTGAAAATGCTTTGTGAGTGCATAGCATAGATTTAAGATAAAGCTGTTATTTTCCGGAGTGCTGTCGTCTAGCTTCTGTTGCTAACAATTTGCTTAATAGCACTTGTTACGATGATAACTTTAACTTCTTTGTTGCATTCATCAGTTGCATATAGCACAACGGCAATGATCAGTTTATTTAATACAATATATTATTAGTTTTAACAGATCTTACTTCTCCCTGTTGCTTTTGCCTTGTGATCAGTTTAAATATTATATGTCCTTATATCCCAAAGCAGTAATTCAATCACATCCCAAATTACAAGTCCTGATGAGAATAATAATCATAAATATCTCTCATTTCCCTTTCAAACAATTCTTTTTTTCTTTTTTTTCAAAGGAATGTTGTTATATGGTTTTGAAGGGTGCTTGAATCTGTCCTTGAATCCCAAAAAGCTGTTTTTGCTAAAACTCGAACAATTTCTTCAAAACAAATAGATAAAAACCTTTTGACTATACCAAATACAAGAAAAGATCTCATAACAGTCAACATGGGGCCTGAGCAAAAACTAAATGATCAAACAAGAAACTAGTAGCGATGAGAAGCAATTGGTCACATCCCAAGTTAAGGTGAAAAAAGAATATTGCTGCATTGGTTAAGAGATTTAAACTACACCCATACCGATCCATTAAATAGGTTTTATACTGCCCACCAGCACCCTACATGTTACTGTTACAACATATGTACACAAAAACAACTAACTAAACAAAACTCTGCATAGCGTTATCCGTTGTACTATTTTCTCCTCTCTTTTTTATTCTCTTTTTCTTTCGGTTTCTCCAATCTCTATCCTTGTACATAGAGAAATTTTATCCAAATATTTTTTTCAATTTCTCCCTAAATGTAACTGTACCTTACTTTCATGTAAAGTCAAACTCAAATCAATAGCACACTCTCAAACACAAAACCCACTTCCTCCTACTTCGCAAAACACCACAAAGGGATGTCCAATAAACTGGACGGCGACTTGCGGGCCGGTTCCACTCAGCCGTTCGACGACGGTTACCTCGGATACGATCCTCGTCTCTCTTCCCAGAGATTTGACTCCTTCTCCAACTTCGCTGAGTCCGAGTCCGTCAATGACCCCGCCGGCGATGATTCGCCCATTTTTACTTCGAACCCGATTGCCGATAATTCCTATGAACAGCCGATCCACGTACCATATGAATTCTCCTCTTTCTCTTCTGGACTTGATGTAACATCGGATGGAGCAATTCTGCCGCCACCGGCGGAGATGCAACTGGAACAAGGTTCCGCTCTTAGAGAGTGGAGAAGGTTAAAATCTTTCAACTGATGCTTACCGCTTTTAATTTAATTAATTTTTGTGTGATCAGAGGCATTTACGGTATTGTGTCATTCTTGGGGTTTTGAACCGGTTTACTGTAAAATTTTGTTGACTTGGAACTGTAATCATATGGAGATATAAGCTGTAAAAATGACTTGCGTGGTTGTCATTTTTCATTAACGTTTTCGGCTCGAAATTTAGGGTGCTATACTCCAATGTAATTGTCTACTCCTATTATGTATGAAAAAGCTGTGTTTTTGCTTTAGCGAAGTAGTTGAGTGGTGATATCTGAAGTAGAAATGTGGTCATGAAAATATTTTTCTACTTTATCTATTCTCATTTAACTTTAATGGAATCTTTTAGATGTTTGGAAGCTCTAAACAGTTGTCTTTTCTCAATCTTATTTGTATCGGATTGTTATCATTTTGTTGGAGTAATTGTTGGTTCATGTCTTAGCATAAAGTGTTGTTCCTTCTAACAGAACATATCAACAAAGATTTATAAGAGTGTATCTGTTTTGGTGTGTTTAATCTCCTTAGGCTTAATAACATTCGACTGGAGGAGAAGGAAAAGAGGGAGAAAGAGGTGTTGAGCCAAATCTCTGATGAAGCAGATGTGTTCAAAGTTGACTTTTACAGGAATAGGGAGATCACAGTGGAAACGAACAAAGCTACTAACCGGGAGAAGGAGAAAGTAAGAATTGATATTTCATACTTGATTTTTTCAACCCTTAAGATTATCTTATATGTCTTGAGGTTCTTAATTCTTGCTATTACGTTATGTTCTTGTATATTTTCATGAGGAGTTCTCTTTTGCCATCAACATATCTGTGTTTTTGGATTTTCAAATCTGTTAAGGATTGGTTGGAGATTGGAGTTTTACAGTTAGAAATTTAGTTCATATGGAGATATCAATATGAAGATTGTTGTTAGTGAGACATTTTCCTCCATGAAGTTCATGGGATTTTTTACTTGCGATTTGATTATGCCTGTCTATAAAATGATTGAGTTTATTGGAATTGAATGATTTATGCCAACA
>NC_031990.1:50284260-50293518 GCF_001879085.1 Nicotiana attenuata | reverse complement strand
CCCTAAAAAAAAAAGAACCTTTTTGTTGACTGGGGAGGGGGGACAATTACCGGAAAAAAAAAAAAAAAAACTGAAATGATGAAGTTAATGCTATGTGGAACTTTCGCTTGCCAAGAATTTATTTAGCTACCCTTGTCGATTCTGTTCTGATTCCTTCCATTTACCAGATTACCATGTTACTCATCTTGGCCCATTTTCATTATTTTTCCGTTGTATCTCTTGTCTTAGTTATTCGTAGCCAGTCATGAGAAGTTCCATGCTGAAGCTGCTGGAAATTATTGGAAATCAATCGGGGAGCTGATTCCTAATGAAGTACCAACAATTGAAAAGAAGAAAGGGAAAAAGGATGACGAAAAGAAGCCATCGATCGTTGTGATTAATGGGCCAAAGCCTGGGAAAGCCACTGATTTATCAAGAATGAGGCAGATACTATTGAAGCTTAAGCATAATACACCTCACCACCTCAAGCCTTCTCCACCAGCAGGCCCTTCTACAAAAGCTGATTCTGCCTCAGCTCCAGTTGCCACCGCAGTAGCTTCCTCCTCTGAGCCTGTTGCTGTTGCTTGATAGGAAAATTCTCCCCTCCACTGGAGGCATATGTCGTTTTGTTCTTAATGTAGTTCTCCTTTCTATCTGTATATGGTGTCGATAAAGTAGGATTGAGTGGAGTGTTACAGCAGAGCTTCCATCATCTGCATAATGGTAGAATTCTTAGGTGACAGCGAGTTATGTGGTCGTTTATAAAGTATTTGAATTCTGTGCAGAGCTCTTGAGCTTAGCCAAATGCCAATGATAATTTAAAACTCAATTTATGCTTTTGTATCCTGCTCTTTTTCCTTTATTCCTGTTTTGGGTCTCCCGGTTCTATCGGAAACAGCCTCTCTACCTCTCCAGGTAGGGGTAAGGTCTGCGTACACACTACCCTTCCCGAACCCTACTTGTTATACTGGGTATGTTGTTGTTTGGTCTCCCGGTTCTCGTCATGGGTTAGAATTTATCATTTTTACTTTGAACTTCAACATTTTCTCTTATCACACGAAACTTGATCTATTTCTTTTATAAGCCAAATTATTGGGGCTCTTTAGCTTGCAATTGAGATGATTTTTCTATTTTCCAATACTTTAGTAGTCTATTTTGTTCAGCATAGAAGCAAACCTTGTACACTTTTATCATCCCCGATGAATCAAATAAATCAGCTAAATTCTGTTTCACCATATAATGGAGTAACAATTCACAGTGGTTGTTAATATCACTGCCTCAGTCGCATTCACCCAATATTTCTCCTCTAGGAATCTAGGAGATGTTAACAGAAGTAGCAAATCAAGCTCTCAAGGAACTAGCGAACAGTTTCATTTATTCATCTTTAAGACAGACTTCATTGTGTGCTCTGCGTTGAATAGATACAGAGACGTAGTTTTTGCATAGAAAGAGGCTTTTCCCTTCTTTTGCGACGATAAAAGGCAAAAGCTTCTTTTTTCATGTCAAAAGTGAAACCCCTTAAAGCTCAGACACAATGTTCAGACCTTCTAATCTTGTATATACGTCTCGTGCAAATGGCACAAGAAACTAGATCACATTTCTCATGAATAATAACACGGAAAATTGGTTTCAGCACATAACTCATGATACATGGCTTCAACTAGTACCTAACCAGTGCTTATATATCTTTACATATTCAAGTGAACTAAATCTATTGGTTTCTCCTGATAAACAATGGTATTCAGGTGCTAAAATTCTCATACTTCACTGCTCCTAAAATTAGAAATTAAATCCTGCAGCAGGAAAGGAGAATCATCACCTTCCGTGCAAACTGGGAGGAGATCGAGCACCTTTATCGCTGTTAATATCATCATCAGCTTCAATCCCATCCACGCACGGGGCATTGTTATTAAAACTCACTTCAGAACTGGCATTACTGCTCGTAGCAAGTGGAGAATCAGATACACTTACTGTCCTGCTTCTATTAGGCCCTGATCTCACACTGTACATAGAGGATGCTGGAATATTAGTCATCATAGGGCGTAGATTACCTGGGATGCTTCGCCTTATATCCTGTCCAAGAGGAATATCTAGAATTAAGCAAAACCACGAACAAACAGGCCAAGAGGGAAAAGCTTCTAAGACTTGAAAAGCTACCAAAAGACCAACATAACATGTTTTACAAAATCTTCGGGTGTCCTCAATCTACAGAAGAGCACCATATCATCTTAATGCCAAAAATATAGACAAACCGTCATTTTGTTAGAAACATCAAGTGATTACAGTATATTACCTAGCTGAAGATAGAAGCAACAAATGAAAGGGGTATACATACCATATGCCTAATAGCCATATCCAGGGATTTCTTTGAAAATGTTCTTCCAAAGCCTGAGCTGTCAGGTGATGAAGACTTTGTAGATAAGTTACTCCGTGGAGACTGTTTATCATCCTGCTTTGGAGGAGCCAGCTTCCGCATATTTACTACCCTTTCAACCATCTTACTTCCAACCATAACAGGGCTTACATTGTCATTAGCTTTAGCATGCAATCGACTCATAGCTGGGATAGGTACAGAGCTTCCACTGCTATGCGTAACACCATTAGGAGGACGTCCTCTTGCTGGAGAGCATGATTGTCGTCTAATCCTTCCATTTGAAGCTGGCTCAATAGATGAAGATCTAACACTTGGAGCTCCAGGTCTACCCCTTGTAGCAGAAATTGGTCTGTCAGATAATGATGTCCTTAAATTGGGTGGCGCATCAAGGGAGAATCCTGGCATATCTGAAGGCTTCCATGGTCTGGGCTTTATAGTGGGAGAACTAGGACGTGAGGCTGAAGGATTTCTGGCTGAACCTGTAGCTGTAGCTGACTTAGCTGAAGAGGCAGATGAAGATCTAACCAGTGGAGCATTTGTATTAGTTGTACTAGTCATTGAAGGTGGCCGACGTGTTGGAGTTGCTGTCCTTGATGCGGACTTTGATCCAGGAATAGACGCCCTGGTAGTTGGCGTTGAGGACCTTGCACTAGACCTTGCAGTAGGCGTTGAAGATCTTGGAGGTGCTGTGGCTTTAGCAGAAGTCAAAGTGGCACGAGAAGTAGGTGTTGCAGACCTTGATTGTCTAGATGCTGTTGTGGTTGACATTGTTTTAGAGGTTGTAATAGATGTCGGTCTGGATGCTGCAGTAGATGAGGGTCTAGACCCTGAGGTCAAAGTGGATTTAGATGTTGTGCTTAAAGTCGGTCGTCCAGTGGGAGTTGAAGGTCTTGATCCACCTGAAGATGATGGTCTCCGGAGGCCTGAACTTGAATTATTTAATACAGGAGAGGAAACTGGCTGTCTAGACGATAAGTTGCTTCTTGACGTTGGCTCGGCTTGGGGATTTGCCAACTATATCCACAGTAACAAAATGTAGAATAAAATTAGCCCATAAAAATAACTTGGAACGTAAATCACTTAGATTAAGACACAAAGTAAGAAAGAAGAATCTTAACAAATTCCACCTGAAATTGCATATTTATGGCAAAGTGGCAGGTAAAGTTATGTATTTTAGTAGATCCTAGGAACACAAACCATTAAGGCTTAAGTGATGCAACTCAATAAGGGAGACAAGTCCTAACTTCAATCTCTACATGCTCCTAGGAATCTATTAAAACTCACAAAAGAGGCTGCACTGAGAGATGGGTACATAGTAACTCCACATGCTTACAAGGACCTTCAAAAAGGAAACATATCTTCCAAACAAGAATAGGAACAATTGTGAAATATTAAAAGCAAATATTTTATTACTAATTGCATTTGATTGCGTGCTGGAGTCACTACGTGCATGCATTTTTTTTTTTTGAGAAAGGTAACAGTACTACATGCATGCATATTCAGTTAAACAACCTGTCATGCCCATTTTATCTAATTATAGAAATTTCTTTTTCATTAACGGAAGCGATGTGAAATAACTCCATGATTTTCAGATAACATTTCTCATGTTAAGCAATAAACAACTTAACTGCCCATCTATAATACTTAGCCACAATGCCTCATATCAGATGTTATAGAGTGGAAAGTTAGAATAATATATCCTTACTCTAGATTTCAATGCAGTAGGACGAGCTTTAGGAGTTCCAAGTTGACTCATTACCGTCTTCTGCGACTCCATCTCAAGTGAAGGAAAAAGAGGAGTACCAGGAGGTGTTAATAGCCTGAAATACAAAAAATAACGCCTCATAATAGAGCACAGAGAAGTACCCATAGTGAAAAAACACGAGCAAGAGTTATTGCAACATAGAGACATCTTACTTATGTAGCAAATATAACGCAGATTCAAGAAATACCTATTTGATTTATGAAATCTAAATATAGCATGCCACCTACTCTTTTTACATATTCATGTTAAACATAAGATAAATCACCCTTAATAATTTCCATAGTTAAGCCTGTGGAAGAAAAATTCTGATATTCATGGTATTGCATGTTGTTGTGTCACCATGACGATTATGGGTGTTAAAATAGGGCATTATTAAAAGATAATTTTGTAGACCCATCACATGAAATATCTCCAACTTCTTGGAATTCATCAAATTTAGAAAATAACTAGATTCATGTAGGACATGGGCATCTATAAGCCGGTGTAACTAAGAGAAGAGCGGAAAGAAGGAATCACAAAATCAATAATTACCAATAATCTAACTCCTTGAGTTAGTCTGAGGAATAGCCTCTCATTCCTGGTTTCTTTTTAGTGCATCCACGAGGCTCTAATGCGTATAGGAGATTGGCTGTCGTTCATTCAGAATCATATTATGTTGTATACGGGAGATTTTCCCTTTATTGATTAAATTATTCACCTTATCAAAACAAAACAAAAAACTCCAAGCCTTAGAGAATATGTCATTGCGTATATATTAGCAAGTAATCCCTCTCACTAGTTGCCTTTCAAAAGCATTTTACATTATCCCATTTCCACGTAAAGCAGAACAAAACACGATTGGAAGCAAATTTTCCGCATAGGGAATATCAACTAGTAGGAATTAACGTTAGCCTTTATTAGGCCCAGTAGTTGATAAAAATTACTTAAGTTTGGTTAGAGATTGTATGACATTGTTGAAAGAGGTGCTAGACATAGATCACTCGACATTTAGAGAATCCCTTATTTGTCTAGGACAAATTATTGATCAGTGGTATGAATAGGATACGACTGAGCAGAATTTTTATAGTGGATTCAAAGTTTATTCCAACTAATTTGGAATTGACGCGCAGCTATTGTAATCACAGCACTTGGATATAACAATTGGTTTTTCTACTTTATAATTGACCACCGAATTTAAATGTGAATAGTCATAAGCTCGTCTGTTCTCATCTCGTGATGAGACTTCATATTTAGTTCACATATCTGGAGAACTTCCTAGGAAAGCGTAGATACCAAATCTTATGTTCTTTTTTTTTCTTGATCAACAAACACCAAATCTTAAGTTGTTTATATATATTCAATGTGACTCATTATAAACACCTAATCCTATATTTTTGAAATTATCTAAATTTGAGAGTCCTGTAAATCCGTTGGAATCGATGAGACACTTCCTAATATGCTGCTTTCTTCAGGATATTCAACAGAACTTCTTAACAGATTAATAGGCCCTTCTAGTAAAAGAAACTAGTGATAAGGGAAGATTCTTTCAACGAAGACCTAATCGAAAAAATGGTAATACGTTATACTAGATTAAGACATTAACAGTTTATTTGCTTATTAGTCGTTCAACTACATTAGATGTCTTTTAAGCTATCATGAAGCTGGTTTAAACCCATTGTTTATCCTTTTTTTTAATAGGTTAAGTTCATGTTTATCATATTGGAACCTACCTAATTGATTATATATGTCTTTATACGCTTGAGTTGTTCTTAGTGGTTCCTTTCCTCCTAGATTAAGACAAACTAAATACAGCTGTACATATATTATTGTACTATATTTCCTGTCCTACTTCTTTGTGTCCCTTCATTTTCGAACTTTATGTGACTTTTATGTCTATATTATTTACTTCCGGTCATTGACATTTCCAATTGTCTATTAACTTCAATGAGTCTGTCTACAGTCTACAGAAGATAACTTGGGCAAGTGTATTTTGCATTTGCCAGAGGCTTTTATTGCATGACCAGAAAGGGAGGCATTCACATGTAGGATTTAACTGTTTTTTCTAAAAAGGATGAAATTTAGGTGACATGGCCCAAGCATTTTGCTGGATAAACGAAGTAGGAACTTGTAACACTGGAAAACAATTTAACAAGCTAAAATATAAAACCAAAGGAACAAAAACAGTTACAACTATCACATGCTCCAGAAACAACACAAGAGACACAAATTACCAGTCATAGTCATTTTTATCATTGTCAGCATTGAGGAAATCATCAGCACCAGTCTTCCGCACCGGAGTTGCTGATGCAATGTCAAAAATAGGAGAACTACCTCTTGTTGCACCTGCAAGGAAAGTATAATTACTTAACAATATCCCCATATAGCCATGACTTTATCTTATGAAGCAAATACTATTAGAGAACACTACTCCTAATTTCAACCGATCTCACCAATTACCATCTTAAGCAAAAAACCATGTGCCTTAACTATATAAAAATGAATATAAGTCATCTCATTAAGTCAACAAAATCTTAAATGATCCACAAACCCGCCCATCCTAAATACGCAAAAGGCAATATAGTACTTCCTCCGTCTTATTTTATGTGGCACTGAGTTTAAGAAAGAAAAACTTATTGAACTTGTGATCAAAAATATAAATCATCTCATTAAGTTAAGTATAAAGTAAAGATGTCATTCTTCTTTGGACGGACTAAGAAGGAGAGAGGAAATGAACGGAGTAATAAAAAAGAAAACAGAACTTTCATTAAAAGAAATAAAGATGAAAACAGGAAAAAAAAATTAAAAGTTTGTTACCAAGGGGAGCATCAAATTCATCAGAGTTCTGAAGAAGAAGAAGATCATTTCTTTCCTTTTCCCTTCTTCGCATTTCCAGAAACAATGTTAGCTCCTCGTCCTTCTCCTTCATTCCCGAGCTCCTCAGACTCCCCATTTGTTGTTGTTGTCTCTGCCTCAACGCTGACTCTTCTGCCCTAAAACTTCTATTCATTTTCAAAAAAATAAAATCCTAAACCCTCAAATCCATCATTAACGTGGAAAACCACAAATTCCCCCTCTTAAAAACCCTAGCTTTTTCTTCTTCTTTCTGCAAAACTAGAAACTGAAAAGCCTCGTAAAAGTAGCCTTCTGTCTTCTTAAAATCAAAAGCTAGAACCACAGATCGGAAGCTCGGGTTCACTACTCCGCCATTTCCAACAAGAACTTAGCTCAAAATGAAGCTGCATTTCATATTTTTCCAAGCACCAAAAATACCAAAACTTAAATAGAAATATTACAAGTATTTGGAAATAAATTCTTTGCAAGGGAAAAAGGTAGATAGAGAACTAGTGAGACAGCTTCACAAAACCGGCATTGTTGAGAAAGCTTGAAGCTAAAAATGTAGAGAGAGAGGATCAGAGGGACGATCTGTTGAAAGGAGAGAGAAAGTTGAATGGCAAGAATAGTTATTTAGGGGGTATATTGGGGACCAATTGTGATAATCTGAAAGACTTTTCAGGGGAGTTAGGAGTTTTAATTTTTCTCTTCTATTTGGCGTTTTCGGGTTTTTAATAAAGATCACGAGTCACGAGTTGTGGGGCTTAAGTTAAATGCAAACTAAGGGGCCGTTTGGCCAAAAAAATTACTTTTTTTTTCGAAATCACCATTTTTGAATTTTATAATTTTTCGAAAATTTGAAGAACTCCAAAAGGTTTTTTTTTAAATTTTCACTTCAAATCACTCATAAAGTTCAATAAAGCCCAAAATTATATTTATGTTCAAACACAACTCTAACTTAAATACCAATTTAGCTTGAAAAAAATTCACTTTTTTCTGAAAATTTACAATTTTTATTTCCAAACGCCTACTAACACACACAGCTATTCTGGGGATTTCCCTCACTTGAAGTTTACGTTATCAGAATTGGGATCGTTGTCCTTCCACTCTCTAATAATTACAAAATCAGCTCAGTTCCTTCTCTATTTTGGCTAGCATCATTTCTAAGTTAGCAATTGCCGTTGTTTGAGGGAAAAGGAAATATATGGTTCATAATTGTCAAAAGAGCTTAGCATGTTAAATTGTTAATGGTGGAAAAATGTTCTCATCTACAAATTACGGAACATATTATTATTTCAATCACTAACAGAAAAGGCAAGGATAATTATTGCTAATGAAATAAAAACTTAATTACTTCTTATAGCTTCTGTGATTAGAGTTCAATTCAGAAAAATTGTTGCGAAAAAGCAAATAATGCTTATAGGAAAATTTTGGTAAAACAAAAAAGTAAAAATGCATTTGGATGTTAAGTTGTTAGTATTCGGAAATTTGCAAAATTTGGATGCGCTTAACCCTAGTTTGAATGGACAATCTATCCATAACTTGCAATTCCATGCTTCATTGAAATTGCTTTACACTATTTAATACTGTTCGGAGTCAGATAAGTTATGCAGGTTTAACACTATTTTGATTAGTAATGCATGAATTATTTATTATTGAATATTGGCAGAATAGCCTGGGAGACACTTGTACTTGTTCCGGTTTGTCATCCCGGTCCCTACACTCCATAAAGTTTCATCTAGACACTTCAACTTAATCAAAACAAGACTTTTAAACTCTTCGGAATCGCGTGAAGCTCACTTGCTTGACGTGGATGACAAATCAGCATCCACATCAGATTCTATGCCAAAATAATATTATTTAACAAAATTTTAATTTCTTAAACAAAAAATAAAATAAAATAAGCAAAAAATTAAAATTAAAGAAAACCCATTCTCCCTTCTTCAAACCCACCCACTCAACCTTCTTAAAATAATAACCCACCAGCCATGGCTTCTCCACCATGAGTACCACTATTTCCTTCACTCCTCTTTTAAAGAAAGTTAGCTATCCATGAAAAATACATGAGCAGAGAATTAGGTCTTTTGAATTTTGACTTATTCCTCTACCCCAATTTGAAAGGGCTGTGAAAAAATTTAAAAGCTAAAACCATCGGAAAAAATGGAGGAAGGGACTGAAGAAGAAGAGGAGGGGGGGAGGGAGAGCGAAGGGGGAAGGGATTGAAGAAGAGGGGGGAGGGGGGGCAGAACGAAAGGGAGAAAGGGATGAAGAAGAAGAGGAGGGGGGGGGGGCGAGAACGAAAGGGGAAAGGGATGTGAAGAAGAAGAAG